>NC_090729.1:104710152-104795152 GCF_036898095.1 Palaemon carinicauda
GATATAAATATATATATATGTATATATATCTATATCTATCTATCTATCTATATATATATATATATATATATATATATATATATATATTTATATACATATCTTTATCTATATATATATATATATACATATATATATATATATATGTATATATATGTATGTATATATATATGTATATATATATATATATATATATATATATATATGTATGTATATATATATATGTATATATATATATATATTTATTTATTTATTAATCTGTCTGTTTACATGGAATAAGCACTTTCTTGATGGATTCACTTGCCTTTTATCATACAAAAGGTGTTTGAAGAGTGAGAATTGTCCTTCCATATCCACTGACATAACTGGAATATGCTTTAAGCATGCCACAATCTGTGAATCCATTTCACCATCTGCATCATTCTTTGTCTTTCCATGAATTTTCTATTTGTCCATGTCTTATTTACACCAAGAACTTCTTTGATTTTTTCACTTGAAGAATTATAAATTTTTACCAGAAACTGTTGTAAAATCCACAATGATAGTCTCAAGATATTTCAAAGGTATGTTTTTCTCTCCACTGCATTGATGGCCTCTGGAATGTTTACATATTTTGTTGCAATGAATGGAAGATCATTGTATAGTGCTTTATTCCAAGTTCCTTCACATAGTGGAACTAAAAGTATCACTATTGTCTAAACTCTATGATTTTTTGAACTTGTTCAAATTAGAAATGTGGTGACAGTGCAAATTGAGGTGCAATTTCCTTAAATGCATCACACCCTGATAAAGCCTTAAGCCTTTTGTTTTTTTGCCATTATACACTAATTATCATCACTGGAAAACCATTCACATTCATGCTTTTCTATCCGGTGAATTGAGTAGGCTACACATGTTAGGTGTATCATTTCCAGGAAAGTAGCCTTAAGTGCCTTTGATACTTTAAGGTGCTGTGACTGTAAGGACAAGAACAGTCGCGTGTTGGATGCCTTCTGGACAAAGCAAATCAATGGTTGTCATAAATAGCTAAGCAATTGTTGAGCTGTTGACCTCTTTGAGTTATTCTGAGTAAAGCTAGTAAATTTTCAGCTTCTGAGCGTCGTCCAGGGTACCAATAATCACGCTGGCAACTTTTTTTATCTATTGAAATCCTTATTTTCTTATCCTTTACTTAATCGTTAATTCTCTGCATTGTCAAGGCATAATTTGTGTTAACATAATTCTTTAATAAAGTAAACTGGTTTGTGAGTTGTTGATTTGTATATTTTTTTTAAGAATATTTTTGGGCTCAAGCCATGACGTCCTGATGGAAGGTTCCTTCAATAGCTTCCTTGGGTATATTTAACTACAGTGGATATTCCCAGAGAATTAAACTAAAGGTTATCACAGAATTCTAACTTCTGGTGCGAGTACCCTAAAGGTTTCCCTCTAGGATATTGTATATCAACAGGGGACGTATGTATTAACACGCCACATAGCTATCTGCACCCCATATAGAGTTAACACTTCGATATGGAAAGGTGGTTGAGTAACTGAGGAGCCGTTCCACAGTTACACTCATCCGTCCGTCCTCATCCTTTTGCCTGTAGCTTCTTTGCTAAGTAGGATTTTTCCAAGTGCTTTGTTTATCAGCTTACATCGCCGTTATGTCGCTACCTTCAGCCTCACCTTCTTCTGGAAAGTTGAGTACCAGGTCCCAGTATTGTTTAAATAAGTTCTAGCCGTAAAGTAACTTCTACTTTTCGTAAAATATTGTGTTTTGTGGCAGAGCTGTGCCGACACCGGACGCGCCATTTTATGGTGCCAATGTTCATGTTGCATGCTTTATTTAGTTAGCCAGAACAGCCCTCTCCGATCATTTAACTAATTAATATTATTAGTTATTTGGTCTTCATAGCTAAGGAATCCTTATATCGTGTTTTAGCGCTCATCAGACTCGGTCGCTGTTCGACCCCATACTAGATCGCTAGCTTATCCCCTAGGCTGGACAGCTTAGTGCTTGTTTTCATGCATTATATATACCTGTGTTCCTAAGTTAAGTTATGAAGATTGTGGCATTATTAAACATACTATTTACTGTGATGTAAGTGTTTTCGCCTTTGGGGACCATATAAGGGACAGTGTTGATTGTGTATCATCCCCTCCTAACCTAATGTAGGAACCCTTATATGCTCCCTATTCCCCCTGCCTGCGGGCATTCCCTCTGGTAGACTTGCTTCCCCTTCTATATAGGGGAATCTCGTCTACAACCAGAGTATTTATCGCTTCTCTGCCTACCCTAAGGGAATGACCCTCCCTTAGGGTCGTGCCTGAGATAAGGAAGGGCCCTGCCCTTCCTCAGTTGCACCTGGTTGGGTTACTCCTTCCTCCCTGCAAGTAGCGATGCGTCTTTCAGCTTTCCTAGCCTAGGAGTTAGCCCTCATACTGTAGGTTAAGCTCTGGGGGTTGACTCTACCTTATTATAGTTTGAGACGGTACATTAGTACCGTTCTCGATCGGGGCTACCTAGCCTAGGTTAGGGAGCGTTCTCCCTTACCCTGGTGGCCGTTCTCATGCAGAGTCTCCTCTTTAGAAAGACCCATTCTTCTCCCTCCCCACCTTTCCCTTTGGTGTAGGCTTGCCTACACACCTCTGTCCTTAGTCCTACATCTCCTCCTCTGTCCTTAGTCCTACATCTCCTCCCTTGGGTGGAGTGGTAGGGCTAACATTGTTCTCCTACTTAGCTGGCCGCTCTGGTACACATACCCTTCATAGCGTTCTATGGGGGTGGTTGCCGGTGGCGGTCCCCGTCTCTACCTCCTCGCTGATCTTTCGTCTTCTCCTGCGTAGCAATCCCTACACCTGCGCTGGCCTGTCTCTAAGGTAAAGTGTTAATAAAAACACCTTTTTTATTTATTTCTTTATTATTCTTTTTTAGATATTTCTGTATTATTCAATTGTATTCATGTTATGTGTAATTATGTGTAGCAATTTATTAAGGAGTTATCATGGGTTTTTAGTCTGAGGAACAAATTAAACAAATTACAGTGTATTCTTATGGGAATATTTGCTCCAACATACGATCGTTTTAACATACGAAGCAGCTCACGGAACAAATTAAGATCGTATGTAGAGGTATCACTCTATTGTTCTCCTGTCTGGTCTTTAGCTTCTGAATCTCATCTTAATTTGTTGAACAGGAACTTACGGTCTATTAAATTTCTTATTCCTGATGAAGATATTAATCTGTGGCACAGTCATTCAATTAGTTCATTATGCATGTTGCATAATATTTTACATAATTCTGACCATCCTTTACATTCAGATCTTCCCAGATAGTTCCATCTTGCTCATAATTCTAGGTATGCAGTTAATTCTAATAGTGAGGCCTTCTCCATCATAAGGCTCAATACTACACAGTACTCTAGAAGTTTTAATCCAGCTGTGACCAAGTTGTGGAAGGATCATCCTAATCGGGTAGTTGAATCTGTAAAACTTGAAAAATTTCAAAGTTGCAGCAAATGTTTTTATGTTGAACAGGCTTACATAAGTCCTTTTATAGTTTATATATCAAATATCTGTTTTAATGTTATGTTTTTTAAATATTTTATTTTAATTTTTCATTAATACTTATATTTATTTTCTTATTTCCTCTCCTCACTGGGCTATTTTTCTCTGTTGGAGCCCTTGGTCTTATAGATTCTTGCTTTTCCAACTAGGTTTGTAGCTTAGCTAGTAATAATAATGATAATAATAATAATAATAATTATAATAATGATAATAATAATAAAAATAGAAATAATAATAATAATTTACAATATATCAAGAGCTTATGAAAGTTTTTTTTTTCTCTCTCTCTCTCTCTCTCTCTCTCTCTCTCTCTCTCTCTCTCTCTCTCTCTCTCTCTCTCTCTCTCTCTCTCTGTAAAGTAAACAATTTCAAAGATTTCCATAGTCAGGACATTTGACTGGCATATTTCTTATAATAGAGACCACGCAATCTTCACAGTAGGGTTCGACATCATTATTGATAAAAATCCATGCGTTATATATGTGGGACTAATTCTTAATCTATAACATTGCTCTCTTTCCCACCTCTGTGGCATGTTGATATACTTTCAAGGTGGTGGTGTTCTTGTGATCTCTTAATTTCATTTGAATGAATGGAGTTTCAACTGATTTGCCACATTTCAAATATGTTGCTCCTGATTTTAGGGTGAAAGTCTTAGAAATAAAATTGGATATTTTCCGGGAAATAATTTGGCAGCTGTTTGCTTTGCTTGCTTGCCAGCTTTCTCATTTCCAGATATATTAACATATGCTATCGTTGTGCAGGATCTGATTAAATGTTCCCTGCATATATGAATACAGTCACTAAAAAAGCCTTTTAGTTAATGGTTTGGTTCAGTTAAAAATATTAAGCTTTTGAACCCCAACCCCTCACCAAATAATGTTGCTATTAAGATACATAGCCTATTATTTGGACATTTTGCGAGTCTATCTTAACAAAAATTTAAAAAAATGAACTACAACATTTATCATCATAAAGCTGAATAAATTTCTGTTCCATTTACATATAATTTTACAATTTTGTAAAATTTTCAATTATGTAAATCAGGGTAGTCCAACCTTTTCCATACCAAGAGCCACATTACATAAAATCCTTGATGGCACGAGCCACTGAAGGAAATGAATACTAGAATTATAATTCCTGGAGCAGTAACTGAAGGGGAAGCACTTTCCCCCGAAGGGAGACGATTCATTTCCTTATATCAAAGTGCTTGTTTCACCAAGTATGTAGATACACTTGAAGAGTTTACACACCGTGCCATAATATTTTCCCCTATACTTGTATATAAATATTTTTGTTCAGAAACAAGACAAAAAACAAAAATTTAACAAAAAATAAGGAAAAATAAATTATATAGTTCTGTTTATATTTAACTTCAAATCACAATTCAAATACATGATATAAAAAAGAGAAAAAAAGATACAAACAACTCAGATACTGGTACTTAGTAATACTTTCTAATCATATGCAAAGAAAAAATAGAAATTTACATAGCTCTGCTCCTGTTTAACTTCAAAATACTGTACAATCAAAGTAAATCAACACGCACATGCGTATTCAGCATAAAAAAGATGAAGTTCAGGTAGCTGTGTGTCCACACAGGCTACCATGAGATTATTGAAAAAAGGTGTCTGGACCTCAATTTTTCAAAATATCTAAATCTTGTCTCAAACTCGCGATATAATCCTTCAAGTTTTCCAAAAAAAAAAAAAAAAGATGAGAAGTCTGCTCCATTATTTTAGTTCAGTTCATGACAAGCAAGGAAGTGTGTCAGATCATTCTTGTTACAGCACTCACTGGAAAAAGGTAGCTTTCTATGGAGAGATTCATGTCCTACTAGCTTGAAAATATTCTGTAATTTTTCTTGTAGGTTGATTTTTAATATGTTCCGGTAGGCAGTCACGTGTGTAAGAAATGCCCGGGAGTAAAGAAGCTCTTTATCGTGTAGCTCAATTTGGCACTGTTCTGAATTACTAGTCTGCTTATTTTTAGATATGGTAGAATATCTTCCCTTAAAGAAAAGACACTGGGTTTGTGTGTTTTCCAGCACTCAGCCCCCTAACACATGAATATAGTCTCAGGTCACCCTACTCTGTGTTCAGTTTTTCAAGGAATAATATAGATTTTCTATGCCTAAGGAACTATTTCCGCCTCTGCAGATGAGTCATGTCAGTATTGTGAGTAAGTTCACAATGCTGACATCACTCATCTGCAATATTTTTCTTCATAAGGCTCTTGGAGAATAATGCAGTAATGCAATGCACTCTATTTTTATTTAAAAGCTCAACTAACCCGAAATTACTGTCAACCATAGCTTTCGCACCATCAGTTACTATGAAGAAACACTTTTTAAACCCTCCATATTCATTGATCCATGATATGAAGGAAACATATATCTCAGAACCTCTGTTTTCAGCATTCAATGACTGTATCTTGACATGTTCTTTGCGTACCACAAAATTTTCGTCAGTGGGCCGGCAAATATGAATAACTGGCATGTGTCACTTTCATTAGTGATGTCATCTAGATCCAGTGAAAAATACTTGCAATGCTTCATTATATTTTTAAGTTTCATGGAAACATGCTGATCAAGTTCAGTCACTCATCTTGCAACTGTTTGATGAGATAGTGACACACTTTCTAATTTCTTTGCTACTGGGTACTCTCTCTTCATCAAACTCTTATGCTATTTTACTGCACACTGCTTTATTGATTCTCCCACCCTAAAGCATTTTCTATTTCTTACAAGCACCAAAGTAAGTTCTTATGAAGCAGTAAGACTAACTGTTTGTGGTTTTCAGAAGTTATGTAGCCCATGCTTTTGCTGTTGGTGTTTGCCTTTCAAGATATTCAATAGATCACTTCTTGATTTTCTTACAAATTTAGCATACTCTCTTTGTGCAATGTCTCACAATGCCTTCAAACGATATAACCTTAACAACTGAACCTATTTGCTGCCACACAATATCCTTCTTCCCACTTCATATCATATGCTCTGTTCACATCTGAGCACTCTCTTTTTTATTTTGACTCGGCATTTAAAGGCGATATGAACAAAAGTCCTTAACTGGTAAGCAGAGGAAAGCTGAAAAATATTCGAAACTTCAGGGGCTCCATCTCCGATTTATTCACACTGTTGCCATTAAATCTTCTTACACTTATATTTGTTATTATTATTGACCGCATGTTTTATATATATATATATATATATATATATATATAGAGAGAGAGAGAGAGAGAGAGAGAGAGAGAGAGAGAGAGAGAGAGAGAGAGAGAGAGAGAGAGTGAGTGAGTGAGTGAGTGAGTGTGATTGATTGATTGATTGGTTGATTTTATTTCATTTATGATTTTTTATTTCTTTTAGTATCCAGGAAAGATCATTTTAGGTCCAGTAAGGTTTCGTCACATTAAAAAACAATGCATAATTAGGACAGTGTTAGAGGGCCACATTTGGCCCGCAGGGCTGTAGTTGGACCACCCTGACATAAATGATGAAAGAAAAAACTGGTGATACAGTAACTGGATGTAGAATATATCCAATGATACTAGAGGGAGTTGAAAAATGTTGCTCAAAGGTTGAAGAACTTGCAGGACTCTCTTTGTATTACAAAATATGGTGAAGTTGCCATAGTTTAGAAACTTATTCTCTCTAAGGCGTCTATACTACTATGAAGCCTCAAAATTTGATGCATCATTAAGAATGGTACATCAAAGAATTTAGTGGCATATCAGACCAAATTCGTTATCTTTCCTGTTTTATCTAAAATAACTTGGTGACACCCTCAGGGATTACGACAGGGTGTACTATAATATTGTTTAGCGAGATTACCAAGACACAGTTTTAGACATGTTCTGAAAACTAGATTATGATAAGGTAAATGAATTGGACAACTAGTTTAGAAGAGAAAAAAGAGGCACATGAAAATAAATGACAAAGTATAATAGCTGTGGACTGAAGAACATTGTAAAGGATCTGTAGTACTATGTGCTATTTGTTGCACAGGGCACACTTCTTGGTTACAGTTCTATTTGGGAGCAGCTGACTAATGTAATTGTGTGTTTTTTTTTTTTTTAATATTTGCATATCTCTTGTCCTAAAAGTCCTATTTTAAGATATATTTCTGGTTGAGGAACCTCTAATGCTGGGCCTTATGTTACTTTAGGCTTAAGCTATACAATTAGTTTGTAAATCATAGGATTAAGCCATACATCAAGTTCGTAAATTACAAATTAATATTTTTGTACTATGCTCTTAGTTAACCTTTTTCTTGTACCGCATTATTATTGCTTTATCCAATTCAAAGGTAACTCATTAACAAGAGTTTCATTTATATACATTATTGTGATGATGATGATGATTCTGGTTTTAGTTGCTCTGTCAACATTTTGAAACCAGATAAATGCCATAAAATTAATTTTTAGGCCCCAAAATTTAGTTAATGTTCAAGTATTAATGATATGTTTTTTGCTTTTAGATTAATCAATAATAAATTCAAATATCTTCCAGGAAATTTCTTTGATAAACAATGCATGGATAACATCTGGAGCTCGCCCGAAGGTAACAAAAGTGTTGGATGGTCTACCAGATATATCACCTTCTGCAGCTCTTTCACTGGCATATCCTCCTGTAAGAACTTTATCGGGCAGCAATGTACATTCTTCAGCTTCTTGTGCATTGAATTCAACTCAAGATAAAGTAACACCATGTAAGTCCTTGTTGTGATTTCAACATAATACACCAAAAAGTAGTTTTAAAGTAAGGAAAACCTATTTTTGGGGAAGTGGTCTCCAATAACCTAAACTATGAAAGGCTAGAACAAGGAATCCAATACAAGAAAATGCCATAGAAATATTGTCATCCAAGCTCCAGGGCCAGTAAATCAATATGTACAGACATATTGAGTATTTCAAGCAAGAGTCCTGCTTGAGAGGTTCTGTCAATGAAAAATGTATCATCAGATTGTTGATAGCATAGGGACCCATCCTTGAGGGAGGTCATCCATGCTGTCCATGCCAAGTACAGTCAGCCCTCTTTAATTGCAGGGGTTAGGTAACACAGACAGGCACAAAGACTGAGAATCCACAATATTTGCTGCCCTAGGGTGGGATAGCTCCTAACCCGACCAACTCGCAGCCTATTACCTTCACATGGTCAAGTAACACACTAAGTATTGCCTAATATTGTTTTTACTTGGTTTCTATAACACTATAAGTATTGTGTAAAGGAAAGAATGCATTCGAGAAAGTATGCAGTACATATGCACACTTGTACACTTCATACTATAAACGGTAAGGGTACGGAACAGTAGAATACAGTATATAACGCTACAGTACTTACTTTTAATTTAAGGGCTGCTTTTCTGGTCCTATACAGCAGGGAAACTCTACTCTCTACAGGACCTCCACAGTTATTTTATCAGGTTTGTTCCAAAGCCTTAAACATTTCACACTGCATATTACTCGTTTATAGTGTCAAATCCACACTATCGAAGCGCTTGGAGTACAAGAAAGTCTATAGTTTTTCCTTGAAAGCCCAAGATCTTCAGTCTTTCAGATAAATGTGGAAGCTTATTGTATAGTCTTGGGGGCGCGTATTTAAAGGCTCTAGAGCTTACAGTAGACATATATCTTGGCTCCAATAATTTTAAACTATCTGCAACTATTATCGTGCCAACACGCTTTGTTGGCAGCACAATATGTAGCAATTCCATTAGATATTTTGGACGTCTGGTTCTGATAACTTAATGGCTTATTGAACATATTTTAATTTCTATTCTCTCTTTAATAGGCAGCCAGTGTAAATCAATCAGAATAGGAATGATCCTTTCTTGGGATGGGACACCTTTTATCAGTCTTGCTCCTTTGTTTATTATGTTTTATAATTTCTTAAGTTGCACTTTTGTTAAATTGTAGTTGATGGAGTTATAGTAGTCAGTCCTGGTAATAACACAGTTTATAACAAGTTTTTTTTGACAGAGTACTCTCTATATCATTTATGGAGAAGTAAAATTGTGTATCATCTGCACATAGATTGAAACTTCACTCCATGTCTTTGAAAGTATCTTCAATAGACCAATAATATAGATACAGAATAAGATTGTTTATTTTCATTTAACTTTAGTCATTTGATTGTCATCATTTCCCTAACACTAGCAATGAATAAGTTTCCAATTTGCACGCAGTAATTTCTGTCAACTAAGTTTTTTAGGTATTCAAAAGCTTTATCATCAATACTGATGGACTTTAGATCATTTAGTAGCAGTTCATATACAGCTGTATCAAAGGTATCACTAAGATCAGTTAATATTAAAATACCCAATTTGTTTTTAACTATCATTTACAGCAGAACAGATAGCTGTCTCCGTAAAGTACAATTTTCTATAAACACACTAGTTGTCTGGCAAAGCTTCTATTTATTATAAGTGAATAATTAGTTGTTGAAAAATTACGTATTCTAGCAGTTTTGAAATAAAGGATAGATTCAAAATAGTTATATACGAGCTTAATATCTGATAATCTAGAGCATTTTTCAGAAGTGGTGTAACTGTAGCCGTTTGCTCAGATTTGGGAAACATACAATTATCAATGCTTGTATTTGTTATTCTCGTAATTACATCAGCTAGACTAGAGAAGTTTCTTTCTCCAGTTACTTCTGATATTGGCATTGGATCGATCGCACAGTTTGTTTTCTTTTCTCTCTTTATAATCCTGGTGACATTGTCTTGTGTTATATTATTGAATCTTGTTAATTTTTATGTGTGTATCTGGTGTAGGATTAATCTAATATTGAATATTTGTATATGACCTAGTTATATTTTTATTTTGTTTAAAGAATACTAGAAAATTATTTGCTAGTTCCTGGTCACTGTACCCCTCTGCTAGCCTTTTTTCATTTACATTTCCCATTATACCATTTAGGAAACGATATAACATATTTGTCTGTTGCTGCTTGGCGGGTCTTTCACTTTTTTCCTTCTTAGTAGGAAATTATATTGGCACATTGCAGTTTTGTATTCTACCCATGTACTTTCAGTTTATAACCAATTCCACCTTCTTTCCTTACTTCAGTGGACACATGGTATCATATTCACTTTTACTTGCCATATTATATATAGTCATAAGGCAGTCAACACACATAGCACTCAACAAACAGTTATTACAATCACAGGTAATACTCATGGCATCGTTTATTCTTTTTATAACCTCTTCAATAAATACAATAGGAGAAAAGTTTGATTTATATTTAAAGTTTATTTTCTTCACTATTGCGTGTTTCAGTAGAGGTTGTCTAAATGTAATAAGTTTGTGCACTGGAGAGATTGTACACTTCTCTTCTACATTTATATCAGATACAATGTTATTCATTCCATCACTTAGAACTAGGTCCAAGTAGTTGCATAGTCAACATTATTCACCAATTTATATGATTCAAATAACTCTTAAATAGTAAAGTATCAAGATTTGATGCATCATTCATCCAAAGATTGAAGTTTCCTCAAATAAATAATTAATTTTTTTTCATGATAATCATCTCAATGAGTTCACTTAATTTTGCAAAGAAGATACCAGTATTTGTTTTTGGAGGTTTATAAACTATTACAATGGATATTTTTTTATGCATAAAGTATATTTTAATATATTCAAAGCTTCTTACACTAGTTCTATTTAACATCTTGAGATTTGAGGAACCCTTTTGAACGAAGAACCTGCCCTCTCTCAGAATATATCCTTTTAATCCCTTATTTTGAATTCAGGTGTTATTGTATGAAACTTTTGTAATTTTCTAAATTGAAATAGCAAATGTTGCGACAGTGCAGGTAAGATTGATTAATTTGCATTGTATAGCGCTGAATGGCCTTTGATGACGGAGTGCTTGGCTTAAAGTTTAAATTTTATATTCAATTCAATTCACTCTCAGAATATGAAAGAAAGCATGTGTGGGGGGCCGGGTCATTTCAGCGATCTTGGGCTTTTGAAAGATATTTAACCATGTTACAGATAATGCTAGTACAGTATGTTTAAATATTTCTCATTTATCAATTCTCGAATTTGAATAGTTTTATTACTAACAGAGTGTATATTTACGTAGTCCCAGTAAATAACATCCATAGCATCCATGGTTACCAATTCTTGCTAGTCTTTTCAATTTCAAATCATGATCTTTGTAATTTCTTGAAATCACTGTGGGGTCATTTGGTTTATTTATGGAATTTATAAATTTTACTCATTGCGAATTACATTTTATCGTGGAAGGTTTTTCTGAATATTTCCCGCAAACTTTATCATCAGTCTTAAACTTAAAATCTTTTTCAAAATGTCCATACCTTTGACAATAGTAGCTGGTGATCATTGCAACATAACTTTGTCACCATTATCATGAATAGCTTTCCAAACTTCAGGATCACATTTCAACAAATAGTGGGTAGTCCCACCTGCACCACTTTTCTGGAATACCAGACTTATCTTCTCTTCTATGTTTTGGATACGGTCCAGACAACAATTTCTTTGAATCAAGGGATTTACTACTTCATCTTCATCATTGTATATATTGCATATCATTATTTTAGGTTTAATTTTCCAATTTTCCTCATCTTGGTGTCAGAAACCATGGTTTGAATCTTGTTTGCTGCTTCCTCTAGGATCTTTTCACCAGCAAAGTTTACAACATTAATATTTGAACTTGACCTCGTGTTGAGTGCGTGTTCAACCTCGTTTTTTCTGTCAGCAATTTTAGTTGATGCTTTAGTCAATTTACTCAATTGCAGATATTTTTCTTTAACTTTGTCAGCATATGTCATTTTCTCTTCTTTTGGGTCCATTAGTGTTTGAAGTATTTACTTAATTGATTCCATATTCATCGATAGATTATCAACTTTCTGTGAGATCAGTGATGTGGGTGGAATTTGCTGCATTCGCAGTGTATTCCTTAATTTGCCTTTCCAATTCAGCTATTTTCTCTTCATTTTCAATTATATGAAGGTCTTTCATTCTCAGTTCCTTCGCCATTTTCAATATAATTGTCTTGGCCTTAATGGCTTCATCTACACAGTGTGGACAAATCCATTTCAAACTAGTTATGTCTTCATTACTGATGTTTGCCTCTATAAACATACACTTCTTGTGGTAGGACAACTTATCCACTTTTTCCCATCTCCCCTCACAGATCCACACGAGGCAATCATCCATGTAAAAAGTACTTTGGTTTTTAAAAATGAGATTGGAGGGATCCCCCGTCTCTGAGTTGATTGTAAAAAGTGTATACTGTCACTTTTGTCTCTTCATAAGATTACTGTATATTATGGTCTAAAGGGCAAAATTTTAAGACCAGTTTTGGATGAAAAAAGTCAGGGTTTACCCATTATACGAGAGATACTTTTGGAATTATGAAAATATTTATTTTCTGTTCCTCTGTTGTGTTGTTGCTAGGGTATTCTAATTGCATATAGTTCGTAAATAGGTTAATCGTTTGGAATGATTGACCTAAAGTCATATAATATAATGATTTTAATTATGGTATGTAGTTTTATGTTTTAGTAAAATATGAATGTTTACCAGTAATTTTATCTTTATTTATTTTTAGTACTGTGCTCGGGTTATGTTGTGTGAACCTGTTGGTAGGCTAACCTAATTATCCGAAACATAGATTTTCCATACAGTTAACTCCTCGTTAACACAATTGATGTTCCTTGAGATGTCGTGTTAACGGAAATCATGTTAATGGAACATAATTTCTCCACAAGAAATAATGATAATAAGGGATGTTACGTTCCTGGACATAAGGAAAGTCTCTATTTTGGGATTTGGTTACTATGAAACTTGAACAAACACATTATTGATATATTTGAAGGTCACAGAAACAATAAAGACACACATTTCTACTCTACTTGTATTTATTTTATTGTAAAATAACAGCGAAAAATCTATTTTTGGGTGAGATGGCCATGACGTCCTGATGGAAGGTTCCTTTAGTAGCTTCCGAGGGGTATATATGACTACAGTGATATTTCCAGAGAATCAAACCAAAGGTTTCACAGAATTCTAACTTCTGGCGCGAGTCCCTTTAAGATTACTCTCAAGGGTATCGTATATAATCAGGGGACGTATTCTTGACACGCCACATGGCAATCTGTACCCCGAATAGCCTTTACGCTTCGAGGGGGATATGTGGCAGAATTAGAAGGGTAGCCGCAATAAAGATTACCCTGGTTCCCCTACTACTATCGTATCACAACCGCGCCAACTCCCTCTGGCGGTCATTTCTTGTAGCGTTGAGCAAGGTGCTACAGATACAGTAGATCAGGGGGGGAAACCGTGAAGATCTTTTCATAGAAAAGAAGGGTGGGTCCATCAGGACGTCATGGCCATCTCACCCAAAAATAGATTTTTCACTTCGCTCAAAATCCGTTTTTTGGGCTCAAGCCATGACGTCCTGATGGAAGCATACCAGAGAATTAATGTATGTGGATTTTTGTCAGTGCCTTAACCATGGGACAACATTACCGTTATATGTCATTATCACTAAGCATAACAATGTTAGTGCTTCCTGCCCTCTGCAGGGAAGAATAATTTTTAGACGTTAGGAAAGGGGCCTCAAGGTAGCATATATTGTATGAACAAACATAAGTATACACTGAGAATACAAACGGTCTCAAGGATTGTATATATTGCGGAACCAATATCAGTGTCCTTATCCGTTGTTTGTAGGCATACAAAGATATGAGAAATACTTACATGAGTAAGTCAAGGAACTCTGGCATCTTAAACATGCAATTGTTGGGCGAATTAGGACGCAACTGCATTTTAAAAGACATTTATTCCTAATAAATGACTACATGCTAAATGAATGTAGCATGATAAGGAAATTATACAAGAGACATACACAGAAATTAATGTTCCCTTTTTTGAAAGGGGAAAAATGATAAGTGCCACTCTCAGACTGAAGAAAAGCTCTTTTAACAAGACTTTTCTCTATAATCTCTGTACACTAAATAGTCTAACAACACTGTGTACTATGTACACACGGCACTAGTGGTATCCATATAATTTCACACCTGAGATTCTGAACAGATTTAGTGTTACCTTGGCAACACTTATTCAAAGGGAGGTCACACAAAAAATGCTGACCCATTCTTCTTTTAATTGATAGTCCCAATCAATTTACTGTTCATCGCAGACCTAGACAACAGGGTCCAAAATAGCACCTGCTACCACCACATAATGCTTCAATCCATAGATTTGCTTAGTATAGTGTCTGTAAGACACACTGGACAACCTCCGATTAGTAAATGAGCGAAGAGGCTGAAGTCCACACACTGAAAAGTTCAGTGATGAAGCAAATTTTCTCGGATCTTTATCTGCAGGGGTACTGTCAGGATCCGCTCCGCGAATAAGGTAGGTGAGCTTCGCCCTCAGTTGTAGGGATAATTTGATCCAAAGTTTTCTCCTGTAAAGAGCTGTTTCTCCTGAAGTCTGAAGTTCTATGAAGATAGACCTTAGACGCTCTAGCAGACCTAGAGAGACATCTTCCTTCAGAGGGCAGATTTTCCAGGAATCCCACCTCTTAGTGGGTAGGTCGTCTTTAGTGAGAAAGGTTAGATCAGGAAAGAGATGCAGTTCTCCCACTTAATGTGGCCCTCATCCCCAGATAGGGCCACTATTTCACTAACTCTAGCCCCAGAGGCTGTAGCGAACCAAAAAAATAACCTTTTAGGTTAGATCCTTGAGGGAACACTCATTGTTCACAGGTGAGGCATAATGTAGGACCTTGTCCAAAGACCATGAGATGGGCTTTAGTGGCGCTGCAGGCCTAAGCTAAGTCGTCAGATCCATTTAAAGGGCATATAGAAGAGGTCTAGTCGGGGCTGACTTGCACATAGATATTGGTCCATGGATCCAAATATCCAATCAAGTGACCTCTCTTGCAAGGTCGGCCATACCCTTGGTGCTTACTCAAGGGTTTAGATGGGGACAAGGCCGAAGAACTAAACTTCTCATAGTATCCAAGGATACACTGCCTCCTTCCTCAAGGGCCATCGTGCTGTTGGCCGCCAGACCTTGAATATAGGGGTGGATAGAGGACAGGCAGAAGATCATGAGATTGCTTTCGGACCCTTTTGCTTTACAAAGCAACTTACTTTTCTCAAGAAGACTCGTATTGTCTTCTAGTTGACTAGACTTGTATTCTTCTAGGAATTCTATTTTGCCTTTTGAGATCCCAGTCTTTTTCCTAACCGTTAAGGGCAAGGAATTCATAAGATGAAGGGATCAGGTGTACTGTGATAAATTGAAGGCAGAAAACTTCTGAACCTCCTGGATAATCCTAGGTGCATAGCTAGGACTAGCCTCAGCCTCAGTTCCTTCATTACAAGGAACGGTGTGTTCTTGGGCTACCTGGGAGCTAACAGAGCCCCTCTTCCCTGGAAGGGTCTCGGCATGTAGAGGGCCTTCCGGAGGAAATTTGATGGGCTGAACAGGAATTCTAAGTCCATCACTTCTATTGTAGAGACATGTCTGTTACCTGCATTAGAGGATCCTCGTATGGTGCTAAATAACGAGATAGTATCTTGATAACGCTCGTGATGAAGAGAACGATCTGCAGCTTAGGGACTTGCTCCCATCTGGGAGGGAATGGGTCTGCGTTCGTGTACCATTCCAACTCTATTGGGTTGAACCCGAGAAGAGCATCCGCTGTCACCTTGCGGATCATATATAAAAGAGCTGCTGATAGGCGCCATTCCCTTAAGGAAGGGATGGCTAGCATTCCCTAATGAAATGAGACGTCCCTTATCCTCAACAGTTTCGACGCCTCATTATCGCTTTGATGCCCCAGATCAACCTGAGGAGGTCTGATCTGTGTGGAGAGAGTTTCTCCACCCATTACAGGGATAAAATGGCCTACGGGTCCGTGGCCTTTGGTCATTGTAGGGTAAGCGAAGAGGGAATGACCATCATTGGTCCTATTAGATCTCTTTGAGCGTTTGATGCGTATCTTCTCCAGCCTCTTAACGCATCTTATAGTTGTGCACGTAGCACTAGGTCTGTCATTATCGTGAACTGGAGAGAGTTCGAAACTCCTCCCTGTTAGCGTCATGGAACCCTGACTGATTACAATAGTCTCTTGACAGACCTTGCGATCTCCTTTTACATCCCCAAGGGAAAGGAGCGTTAGGGTGACTACAGGTTTCAATGATTTTTTAAAAACATTGAAGCCCCTGAGCTGGAGAGAATCGAGACTTCTTGAAGTTATTTGCATCCTCGATGTTCCGGGGCCGGATTATCTCCATGGATGCTCATAAACAGTCGTTTCGGATGCTGCCCACCCCAGCCTGTCGTCCAGGGCCATTGTTGCCTGAACTCTTTCTAGGCTTGATTTCGCTTGACTGTGTCTGCTAATTCTGTGAAGATCATAGGACTGAATCTAGTCCGACGAGAATCTTGTCTAGGATATATGTTATCTTCTGTAACTTGGATCCTAGGTAGGAGGGGAGGGGGTGACTGACTGGAAGTTGCTGATAGACGTCTTCCAGGTCTGGCTAGATTGTCAACACCCCTTACAGAATAAGGTCCTTATGTTCAGAAGGATCAACATTCTGAACTTGCTGTTTTATTGGAACTTGTTGAGTGGTGCCAAGTCCAGAATGACTCAGAGTTTTCTTGAATCTTTCACGTGAACACTAAACAGCCTTCCTTGGAAATCGATGGACTCTACTTTCCTCACCGCTAGTATGCTCTAGAGCTCTGAGGTATACTCTTCTAGGGGGAATTGAATATAAGAAGAGTTTAGGAAAGGATGGTGGAGGTATGTCCATTTCCATTCTAGTCTCATCAAGATGAGACTAGAATGGAAATGGACATAGGCCTTGGACCCAAGGATCGAAGGTCCAGCCATCCAGGAGGAACTTCCCTCCTACCAGAAGCGTCTGTTTGCTTCGCATGATCAGAAGGTGTACATATCTGACTGTCTGTGGAACAATGGTTATTGTAACTGTGGGATGCTGTTTAACATCCCAAGGAGAACTAAGAAACCCTTCTGTTCTCCTTTTAGGCCAAACCTGACCGTTTGCCTATATCAGCTTTTCAGGGTTTCACTGTAATAGAAGATTCCTTTCTATTGTATAAAGCTTAGGATAAGTACGCTGGAAAAGAATAGGAGAGACACATACGTGTGAATCCTTCCAGCCAACTGCTGCGGCCTTCCTAATTATTGATTCTAGGGCATCTCCTTTCAAGAATGGCCTGATGGAAGATTCTAGCCCATAAGGATAGAGTAGCGTAAACAGCGCCTACGGCCGGGGAATTAATAATGACAATCAAAGAGGCTGATGAAGAGTCAGCGTAGAAAAAAGGGGGGGGGAGTGGATCCCCCAAATCAGGTAGGTCTCAGCAAGAGATTGTGCTTAGAAGCACAGCATACTGGAAAACCATTCTATTGTATGGTTATGTACCAAAGATTTCTGCCTGTGATATGGTCCTATACTACAGATGTACAGGGTATTGTATACCCCTATACAACTGGCATATTACCGTCAAGGCTAGTACTTGGGGGTAAGTTAACTTGCACAGTACTTCAGTACCGATATGGCTAGCAGTTCTCCGGCATGTCAGTGACTTGTCGGCTGTCAGCGGGTCGCTGACAGAAGTCACACCATCCTAGTCAGTATTCAATGTGACTGGGTAGTGGTGAAAACTATACAGTGAGCCCTCGTTTATCGCGGTAGATAGGTTCCACACCCGACCGCGATAGGTGAAAATCCGCGAAGTAGTGACACCATATTTACGTATTTTTTTAACATGTATATTCAGACTTTTAAAACCTTCCCTTGTACGTAGTACTGTTAACAAACTACCCTTTAATGTACAGAACACTTAATGCATGTACTACAGTACCCTAAAGTAAAACAGGCACAAATATTAAAGGCGATTTTATATCATGCGTTTCCTAAACACGGCAAAAAGCACGATAAAAATGGCAACCAATGTTTTGTTTACGTTTATCTCTGATCATAATGAAGAAACAAACGCATTTAGTGTACACATCTGTGTATAGGTTAGTTTTTGCATCGATTATATTGATTATACAGTATGTTGATTTTGTTATTATTAATGTTTTACTTAATTTTTCTTAGGACTTCCAAATGAAATGTTTTTCTTTATGGGCGGTGTCATAAAGTATGCTCCATCTTCGATCGTACTAAACAAACGAAGGCATTTAACGCGCATGATGAAAGTGATAAATAATGATATTACAGTAAAAGCTTTTAGAAAATATGTTATTACAAATATTATTTACCGTATCTATATAAAATCATACATACGTAGCAAAGCAGGAAAACAATTTACGAGAGAGAGAGAGAGAGAGAGAGAGAGTTGTTTTACGTACGTAAATGTAGATTTTAAACAAAAAAAATAGCCCCATTTCATATAAAATAGGTTATTGCAAATATTTTACTTTATCATATTACAGTAGTCTGTATAATACTGTAAAGTTCAGTACTGTACAGTATGTTGTTAGTCGTGGCGATGAAATTCTCACGAAACAAAAACACGGCATTCGATTACAACAGCTGATTCATTCTCTCTCTCTCTCTCTCTTCGTGTTATACAATACTTACATATAGATGAAGAAACTAAACTTAGTTTTCTTAGTGTCAATTAAATACGAAACGAAAAAATTATGCCGAGTTTACATCCATTTCAATCGTTGCTAAAAATACGGCATCCGATTTCATCAGCAAACCACTATTTTTGGGGAAACATCATTTTATTCTAGAAAATTGCTACTCTTTAAATAGTTAATTGCACATTAAGAAAGCGTGTACTTTTGTTTTTAAATTTCGGGTGTGTTTTAAAAACCGAGTATTGTTGACTTCTTTTTGTTTTACTTTTGGCTGTGATCAGATCAGCTGACGTCTAGCTGCCGCTCTTGAGAGCGTACGAATACACTAACAAAGTATCGTTTATACCATTTCTTAACTTATTCAAACCGTCTATACAGTTGATATTATATAAGCACCAATGTGTTATAACCTATCAAATTTTTTTGTTTATTACATTTAAAGCAACACACACACTCTCTCTCTCTTATTACATTTAAAACAACACACACACACACACTCTCTCTCTCTCTCTCTCTCTCTCTCTCTCTCTCTCTCTCTCTCTCTCTCTCTCTCTCTCTCTCTCTCTCTCGTGTTATACAATACTTACATATAGATGAAGAAACTAAAATTAGTTTTCTTAGTGTCAATTAAATACGAAACGAAAAAATTATGCCGAGTTTACATCCATTTCAATCGTTGCTAAAAATACGGCATCCGATTTCATCAGCAAACCACTATTTTTGGGGAAACATCATTTTATTCTAGAAAATTGCTACTCTTTAAATAGTTAATTGCACATTAAGAAAGCGTGTACTTTTGTTTTTAAGTTTTGGGTGTGTTTTAAAAATCGAGTATTGTTGACTTCTTTTTGTATTACTTTTGACTGTGATCAGATCAGCTGACGTCTAGCTGCCGCTCTTGAGAGCGTACGAATACACTAACAAAGTATCGTTTATACCATTTCTTAACTTATTCAAACCGTCTATACAGTTGATATTAAATAAGCACCAATGTGTTATAACCTATCAAATTTTTTTGTTTATTACATTTAAAACAACACACTCTCTCTCTCTCTCTCTCTCTCTCTCTCTCTCTCTCTCTCTCTCTCTCTCTCTCTCTCTCTCTCTCTCTCTCTCTGTGGGCTACTTTTCACTACCTCCCATTCCTTACCTCTATCTCTCTAACAAATGATATCTTTGTTGTTCCTCAAAGTTTTATTTATATTGAAAATCAATCATGATTCAATTTTCCTTACTTTCTCCAATCTCGCACCATCGGTTACATCCCGGTATTTTCGAAATTTCCGGAAAATCCGCGATATATGTATATTCATGCGTTATGAAAAAAATCAGCGAAGTGGTGAATCCGCGATGGTCGAACCGCGAAGTAGCGAGGGATCACTGTACGCATAGTCAGCAGCCCTCTGAACCATTGGCGACTCCTCGATCTGTCGTCAGTCCGCCGGTTATCGGCTACCCCCATCCTCACCTCCTCTCCTCGAACTCAAGTGGAGAAAGGAGGGATAGGGGACAGGATGTCCTTTAGGAAGCTGTAAAATAGGTAGGTATGGTTTCGGAGAGATTTTAGAAATCTCATACCCAAATGTGTTATATAAACTTAGGTTTTTTTCGAGACCTTCGACAGCAAGGTCTGACCTACTTACAGGTCAGAGGGTCTCAGATGGGGTTGGGGATTTGGAAATAATATTGCTGGGGGCATGAACCTGCATATATTATGTCTGTGAAAATACTCATTTTTATAACTGCAGAAGACTGCGATGCATCATCTGGTGTCCCTCCTGTAAGGAAAGGAGAACAGAAATGAGTATTCAATTGATTATCGCACTGATAAACAATTTGCAAAAATCATCTTTTGATAAAGATAGCTTAGGACAGAAAGCTAAAAGAGATAGTGGGAGACACATACCCGTGTATCCCCTGTGAGCCAATGCTGTTACTTCCCCTCAGTATTAAGATAAGGAAATTCCTCCAACCGGGGAATTCCCGGTAGAAAAAGGGGGTCGAACACCTAAGTGTAAGGAAGTGTACAAGCACTGTCCCCCTCTATACTTAACACTCTGAGGTAAGGAGGACTGATTTCACAATCAGAGTATCGAAGGAATGCCATTCTTTTGATATAGGAGCGGCACCAGCAGAAGCTCGCACAAGGGTACCCAAGATATGTTGATTAGAAAAATAGGAGACATATATTTGTGCATCCCAACCAATCTATTTGCTGTGATATCCCTTACAATCCCTTACAATATTAAATCAGGGAGCTTACTGATCAGGGAAACTCAGGGATAAGGGCTCTCTCCTTTAGGGGTTAGAGGTGTCACACCACCAGCCCTTCACGAAATTTAATATTGCAGGGTAAATGGAAACTGATTTCAAATCAGAATATTGACGAAATATTATTCTATCAATATAGGATTGGGTTCAGCAAATATCTGGGCAGGGATACCCAAGATATATTGGAAATAACTAGTAGTATTATATATACGTTAGTTATCCATCTGCCGTATATACTATACTGCAAATATACTGACTACCTGTATGGACATATACTGTAGTCCAGCCGGCATGTTGCCGGATTAGCTAGCTCTTGCCGGAGCATCTAGCAAGCTAGATAAGAGAGAGAGAGAGAGAAAGCATGGGGTGAAGGCTATCTATTACTGTATATGTATACAGTAATACATGATGTAAAAGTCTAATTTTACTGCCTTTCTCCGAAAAGAAGGTTCAAATGGAAGGGAAGAATGTAACATTCAGGCTTCCATCTAGCCATAGTACTATTGCCGGCTTACCACTGTAGGCCAGCCTCCGGCAGCACAAGTACAGTCGGCATGCTACCGACTGAGTCAGTACCTATCTGTGCCGGTCTACTGTCGGCCTGAGCAATACACCGACAACAGAAGTTGTGGCCAGCAGTTCAAGGGAGAACTGGAGAACCTTGGTGACAAAAGGAACCTCTCACCCACAGCCGTCATGGCCGCTGGAAACCGTCAGACGCCGACAGCCGTCAGCTGAGGAGAGGAGGTCTGGCCGGCTCCGGCAACCCACCGGCAATGGTAAGGTTGCAGGACGCCGGCTCAGGAAAGACAATGGCTCGGCCATCGTAAAAGAACAGAGAGGGGGGGAGGGTCCTAAATGAGGTATTGGAGGGACCGGCAATGTTGCCGGACCTACACACCTTGAAGAAACTCTGTTTCAGTACCGGCACAACCACAAGCGGCAGGAGAATCAACTATTCTCCAGCTTAGGAGGTGCTAATACAGTTAAGGGGACGGCAGTCCATGCCTTTCCTCTCAAGAAGGGAGAAACAGAGTTCCAATGCCGGCACCATCCTAGGCCACAAGAGTATACGACTTTACAGCCTAGGCTCTGCGAGCATAGGACTAGTCTACTAGACCACAGGGAGAAGGTGGCGGCAACATTCGACCACTTCAGGTGTAATCTAGGGACGGCTAGCCTCCTATGCCGGCAGCTCAGCCGGCAGGGGAATGCAATCACCCCGCCGACCGACTGTCGATAAAAGACTAAATACTCTGAGGTTCTGATCGAATCCCAAAACTTGCCGTCTGCCGTTAAGGGATGAGACAGAAAACTCTAGGCTAGTCATGCCTGAATTCGAAATTCAAGGCCGACGCAGAGAGTTGTAGCCTAAGGCTACTCTGAGAGGGAAGAGAGATTACCCATAAATCTCTAAACGAGACTAGTAACGGCTAATATAATTCCAAGAGATATCAATCTCCAAGGAATGATAACCGATACACAAGGGTAACCGGGGAAATGACGAAAGTATATGTTGTCTAGGCTAGGTTACCTAGACAAGGCAAGATCTCGGTTACCTAAAATCACCAAAACTCCGACTTATACGATCGACACAAAAAAAAGGGGGAAAATCATGCATAAAAATATCTTTACAATATAAAATGCCTAAATAGCTTTCATAATAACAATTAAAGTTATATAAACCGGAAATGTCATTCTGCTATCTAAATAACACATGCCCAATGAACGACGGCGACACTGGTGATCGGCGTAGATCCAAACACAATAATTACACTAAATTCATTGTGAGGCTGGAACTAAAATACAAATTGTAAAGAATAAATACTCAACTTTCTGGATGGAGAAAGAAGCCGTAGAAAGCATAAAGATTCCTATAAATCGATCGAAAATGTCAGATCAACAGGGAACACCACCGTAGCGAGTCGCTACAGATAAAGGAATGACCGCCAGAGAAAGTTGGCGCGGTTGTGATACGATAGTAGTAGGGGAACCAGGGTAATCTTTATTGCGGCTACCCTTCTAATTCTGCCACGTATCCCCCTCGAAGCGTAAAGGCTATTCCGGGTACAGATTGCCATGTGGCGTGTCAAGAATACGTCCCCTGATTATATACGATACCCTTGAGAGTAATCTTGAAGGTACTCGCGCCAGAAGTTAGAATTCTGTGAAACCTTTGGTTTGATTCTCTGGGAATATCACTGTAGTCACATATACCCTTGGGAAGCTACTAAAGGAACGTTCCATCAGGACGTCATGGCTTGAGCCCAAAAAAGTTATTACCCGTGCACATTCACACTATAACGCATTAGCCTACACTTTTCACCACTGTCAGCTGTCGCTTGACTCGCTTCCATCCCCATCCTCACCTCTCTCTCTCTCTCTCTCTCTCTCTCTCATTTTCTCCTTTTAGTCTCATGATTATTTATTTACCATGAAGTTTATATCAAGTACATTTTTAAGTTAAAGACACAATAAACAAAACGATTGTATTTATGAACGCACAACGGTACTGTGTATACATATCAAGTACATTAGCGATTTATTTTTCTTTCATTTAGGTAAATAAATAACATCGTAACATATTTTCCTTTTATTTAATGATCATTCAAAATTAATTTTATATCAGTGAGAACATATCTAAGTTAAAAATCACATTGAGCTGTACTGTGTGGTAGGTACAAATGCAAAATGCTACTACGTATGCATATCAAAGACATTAGCGATTTTTTTTTTCATTTTGTTAATTAAATAAAAGATCATAACATTTTCCATTTTAGTCAAGAGGGGGAAGTTGAATTCATTCAGTGTATAGGAAAAAGGGGGGATAAGCTAGGTCCCCTTATCATATTAGGTCGGCAAGAGACTGCACATGGAAGCGCAGAATATGCTGGAAAAATTTTTACTGTACAACCATACATAATAGTTTTCAGTCTAGGGGAAAACTATGCCATAGGTGTACTGGCTATTATCCATAGCTGCACAATATTAGCTGCCGGCATGGGGCCGGCAGGAGGGAGGAGTGACTGTCCACTGTAACGCCAGGAATGGTGGCACCGGCAGCCTGGCGGCATGCCGGAGGCTAACTGGCGCCGGCAGGTCCCCATCAAGGATGAACCCTTCCCAGCCATCAGTCTATGTGGTAGAGAGAGAGGGTGACACCTTAGGTGATGGCAGATCGCTAGCAAGCCGGCGACGGTAACCGACACTGACATCATTCAATGAGACAGGTAGGGCACCGAAGACACTGACGGCTGGCGCCGGCAGAGTGGGGGCGGCAGTGGACTGGCACTAAGAGAGAGAGGGATAGGATATGAGGAGGGAGAGGGAAGGGTAATACCCAGTACCCAATCCAATCTTCCTCCGGAAGGAGTGTTCAAATGAAAGGGAGGGGTACTCCTTTTCATCCGGCGGCAGAGAGCCGGTAGTCGGCTATGTTGCCAATGGCGGCCCAAGGGAGGGCCGAAGAACACTCAAGAAGGGAGGTCCTCCACTGGCAGAACGACCGTCGAATGCTAACCCATAGTTCGACTATGTGCGGGCATCACAGCAGTACGGACCAACCAACGAAAGGACCGAGCCGAACCGGCAACCCAAGAGGGTCCTGAGGGGAGTGTAGGGAGGAGGTGTAGCTCCCACCAGCACTCCCCTCAGGACCCTCTTCCCTCCCCCTCTATCCCTTTAGTGTTGGCTTAGCCTTCACACCCCTGTCCGCTGTCCTACAACTAGGGGATTCTGTTCAGGGCTAGCCTATCTAGGTAGGAAGAGTCCATTCTCCAGCTTAGGGTAGGTTAGCACAAAGTAGGTACAGCACTAATGTCCTGTCCTAAACTATAAAGAAGCAGAATCCCGTGGACTGCCTAACCTAGGCTAGGTGAGCTAGTCTCCTAGAGTAGGAAGGGCAGGGGGAGGACAATTCACTAGGCCACAGGGAGGAAGGGACTTAACCCAACCAAGTGTGGACTAGGGGGAAGGGCAGAGCCCCACCTCCTTCACCCTCCAGCAGGGACCAGAAGGAGAGTACATTCTCCTAAAGGGGAGCTGGGGGCGAACGACTGGTACTCAGGTTCCGTCCCAGACTCAAAGCGCATGTACTATGGCAAGGAGTGGGGTAGGAAAAAATCCTAGCCTAACCTTACCCGAAAGCATATCGAGGTAAGGAGGAGTAGGATGTAGCCTAGGCTACCTCAGAGGGAGGAGATTACCTTAGGAAAGGTAACTGGGGGGGTAAGGGAGTATACAATAGCCCCAGCGTTATGTTAGGGGCAAGGGAGACGACTACCAATATCACCGAAACCCATTGTATACTCCCTAGAAGGCGAAATAACATCTGTGCAGTCACTGAATCTTGTTTGTATAAATGCCTATGTCTTCATTTATAAAGTAACACTAGGAACACTTATTATATCATGCAAGAAGTAAACATGAACACTAGGCTATCGAGCCTAGGGGCTAGGCTAGCAATCTAGCATAGGGTAGGCTAACATAGTTGCCTAAACGAATACTAATGCATAATATAACTAACTTCTAGCAATGAAGACTAAATAACTAATGAAGTTATTAGTTATAAGACCGGGAAGGTTGCTCTCGCTAACTAAATAAAGCATGAGAGGCGAGCAATAGCGTGGAAACATGACGCTTCCGGTCGGGGCACAGCTCGGCCACAAAACACAAGATTTAAAGATAAAAAGTCGTTACTTTACGGATAGGGCTTATTTATACAATACAAGAATGTGGTACTCAACTTTCCAGAAGAAGGCGAGGCTGGAGATTGCGACATGATGCGATAAAATAGCGAACACTGGGAAAAAACACTCTGTCAGGAACGCTACAGAAACAGGAATGAAGCGCACGGATGTGACGTAAACCAAGATGGTGGCCAGCTATGGCGGCCGTTTGTTTGCATTGCTAGGTACCGTAACAGTAACGCAGGAGGAGAGTTTTGTAACGGCTCCTCCTGATACTTGTCACACTTCCCCCTCGAAGCGTAAACGCTATGTGGGGTGCAGATAGCTATGTGGCGTGTCAAGCATACGTCCCGTTATACGATATCCTAAAGGGAAACCTTATGGGTACTCACGCCAGAAGTTAGAATTCTGTGAAACCTTTAGTTTAATTCTCTGGGAATATCTACTGTAGTCATATATACCCTCAGGAAGCTACTGAAGGAACCTTCCATCAGGACGTCATGGCTTGAGCCCAAAAATGCAAATTCACAGCAGCATAATGATAAAATTCATGCAATATCAGTCCCGGAAAGGCTAGGATATAAAAGAGATGTGACGGCATGGTGTAGCTATACCCATGCACCATATGAGCATTCCCTAAACAATCCCCAGAAGAGAGGCGACGGTAAGGATTTCAGGTTCAGAAAGAAATCTGGGTTCAACCCGAGGGTTATCCCAACAAGGGAGAGTATCTAAAACAAATGCCACGCTGTCAGAGATGGCGAAACCAGTATAAAATGAATATAGGCTGTCAAACGTCGATCGAGAAATCTCAGAGGCTAGGAGGTAACGGCACTGCAGGTAAGTCGGTGCACTGACAAGTTGAGATCACCCTTTGCAAAGGGGGGCCTCCAATGGGCTGCGCAGTCCTAGCATGTGGGCATAGGGGCTCAGTAAACTAGCATAACCGGGGTAAAAAAACCTCTAAGGGTATAATTGCCGCTGCCAACGAGTCAAGCAAGAAAGACCTGAGCGCCATCGGAGAGCCCGTCTCCAACTAAAGCTTTGTCACTCTCTAAGCAAGGCTAGCTGGGACTGACACGCACCAAAACTTAAATTACATTAATGCTTGGTAAGTGTATTCACAAAACAGAGCCCAAGGCATCGTAATGCTAAAAATAAGGCTAGCTAATGTGATACTAGTGAAATAAGACTAAATGAACATGTCAGCTGGACTCGGAGGGCATGGCTCTCTCATCGCCTAATAAAGCCAAATAACCATTCCCCGAGGGGATCTAAGACGGTGAAAGCTAATTCAAACTGTAAAAGAAGAGGATACTCAACTTGGATAATGAAGAGGAAGCAATCATGCATGGAAATACTTCAAAAAAGCTGAAATAAGCGCACCCAAAAAAACTACACACAAAGTAGGACGCTGCGATAGAAAGGAATGGCGTCATCAGTGACAAACAGTAGTTCCATGAGGGGAGAGGATATGTAACGGCTCCTCATCTATCCTTCTCCCTAGTATCCTAGACTGGGTTAAGTCTGTTTGGTGTGCAGATATCTATGGTTATCTACGGATACGTCCCTGATTATACACAATATCTTAGGATAGACAATCTGGGGGTTAGAAACCCGTGTTACCTGACGGTAATTCTTTTGTAATATCACTCACAGAAATATTATACAGTAGGAAGTTGCTGGAACAACCTTCCATCAAGACGACATGGCTTGAGCCCAAAAAAGTATACAACAAAAGCTAGCCTATGCACTAATGGTTGGCTTATGCACGGAAATATGCAATATGTTTCTGCTCGTGCAATGTACAGCTAGACTATTTTCAACAATATATGCTTAGATACCCTAAAAACGGTTTTCCTGAATCTGACTTGCTGAAATGAGGATGCATCTTATATGCTGTCAAATATGGTAGGTAGCCTAGCCCATAGGCTCGGAGTAAATAATCTAGGCCATAGGCCAGGTAAGACAAGCATACAGTGGAGCAAATGCCTAACCTATAATAACAATAAACACATGTAAAAGTATATAAGCAACACACTTCAACAAGGCTAGCTATGATATGCATAAAAAAACACCAAGAAATTTGAAAATATGAGCAACAGGCTTTGACTGTGCAGTGGCGACAAGACAAAAGAGATGACGCATTGCGAAAAATACAAGTGGGAGATGCGAAATTCTCCACCCGAAAACGTAATTGTACTCAAGTTAACCGATGAGGAAGAAGCAGAAGCATCCATGATTCAATAACACAAAAACTATGCAAAACAAAGCAGAAAACTCCCAAGCCAAGCGATCAAGATGGCGGCAGGAAGAATTAATGGCGAACCAGCGAACGTGTTTACAGTGATCACTGGTATCGCAGTTGTAATGGCTATCCCACGTATTCAATCATATCCTATATCCTTTGAGATAAGGTTAACTCTATTCGGGGAAGGATAGCCATGGTTGTTTTAAACACGTCCCTGTTACATACATATCTTTCAGGATATTCACTATGGGGGTTGTAACCTCGTGTTATCTCTACAGGTAAAATTCTCTGGTATATCACTCGCAGGAAATTCTCGCAAGTAGATAGCTACCTAGCGGAGCTTTCATCTGGACAACATGGCTCGAGCCCAAAAATTTACGTACAGTAATGTATAGTTACTAAACGATACTATACAATATGTATACAATGACACTGAATTCAAGATTAACTCAGTGTACATATTTTATACAAACACCACTAACCATTTTCCTACAAAGTTCTACAGTCTTGAAGCATGATGTATCTCCTGATGTGTCGTCTCTAGCGCAGAACTAGGAAATCACACATCTACAGTACATTACCCAGTAATAGGTAGTAGGTTGTCAAGGGTACCAGCTACCCATTGAGATACTACTGCCAGAGAGTTATTGGGTCTTTGACTGGCCAGACAGTTCTACATTGGATTCTTCTCTCTGGTTACGGTTCATTTTCCCTTTGCTTACATACACTCATTAAATAGTCTGACCTATTCTTCACATATTCTTGTCTATCCTCATATACCTGACAACACTGAGATTACCCAACAATTATTATTTGCTCAAGGGGATAATTAATGTACTGTAATTGTTTATTGGCTACATTCCTCTTGATAAGGGTAGAAGAGACACTTTAGCTATGGTAAGCAACTCTTCTAGGAGAAGGACACTTTAAAATCAAACCATTGTTCTCTAGTCTTGGTGGGTAGTGCCATAGCCTCTATACCATAGTCTTCCACTGTCTTGTTATATGTGGAAGCTAAGAATGAGGTAAATAGTTTATTAAGAAATGTCAAGAAGACATATTATAAAGAAAAAGTAACTGAGGTTAGGTCCAATATCCAAAGGCTGGATTCTGTGTTCGATGAACTTTTAGGGAAAATTAAGAGGCATGTTTTACCAGACAGGAGGTCTGAGCTTGAATTGGCAAATGAATTTGCTGAATTCTTTGAGTCAAAGGTTGCCTGTTTACTTTGTAACTTCACAACTGATGTTACTTGCCCCTATCCTTTCTTTCCTGATTTTCCTTTCTCAAAGTTCTGGCAGTTTAGGCCAATTTCACTTGATGCTTACAAAACTATGTTCATTAGTTCTGGCCGCTCTTATTGCAGTAACGATCCTTTTTCAATAAATGAGGTCATCGACGCCCCAAACATAGATAGGTTATTGCAATTGAATTTTCGAATAGTCAACTTGAGTATTACTAAGAGCTTAGTCCCGTCCTCTGAAAAAGTTGCTATCATTAAACCATCTCTTAAAGGATCCCTTGATCATCAAGAATTGAAATCTACAGACCAATTTCTAACTTGTCTTTTTTGTCAAAAATGATCGAGACTTCCGTTTTAGATCAACTCAGTCAGCACTTGAAAGTAATTGGAGCTATTCCTGAAGATCAGTTGGCTTATCGGAAATTCCATTCTACTGAAACAGCTCTTTGTGCCGTAATAAATGATTTGTTAGGTTTCTCTGATGACGGTAGATGTAGCTTGTTCATTCTCCTAGATCTTAGCGCTGCTTTTGACACAGTGGTTCATGAAGTGTTAATAGAGGATATGACTGCTATTGGGATCGATGGGGATGCTCTTAAATGGTTTAATAACTATTTATCGAATAGATCTTTCAAGGTGAAGGTTAAAGATAGATATTCTGAAAGTAGAAAGCTCACCACGGGTGTTCCACAAGGAAGCGTACTTGGCCTGGTTCTTTTTAGTATTTATACAATCGAGTTGTCTTGGATATTTAAAATACATGGCGTTCAATGTAAATTTTTTGCTGATGACACCCAGTTCTATTTAATAGTGGATGACATTATTGAAGATCAAGCTGTTAGTGATAGACTTATGGCAGATGTTTTGAAATGGATGCAAAATAAAAAGCTGAAACTAAATGAAAATAAAACAATGTATTCTAATTGGCACTAAATATAACTTAAGAAGGTTTGATAACGTTAATAGCATCTCCATCAATAAGGAAAATATTTTGTTAACTGATAAAGTCAGAGATCTCGGGGTAGTAGTTGATGGTTCTTTGACATTTGAAGAACATATTAACAATGTGGTTAGGACCGCAAATTATCATCTGAGGAATATCGCATCCATTAGAAAATATCTTAACGAAGATGCCACTAAGCTGCTAATTAATAGTTTGGTAGTTAGTAGAGTAGACTATTGTAACTCGTTGTATTACAATTTACCTAATTATCGTCTTAAGAAACTTCAAATGATTTTGAATAGAGCTGCTAGACTAATTGTTGGTATATCCCCGCTAGAACATATTACTCCAACCTTAATTAAATTACACTGGTTACCAGTCAAAGCAAGGATTATTTTTAAACTTTGCGTCCTAACATATCAAGCTATTAACACGGGAGAGCCATTGTATCTTAAAGGTTGCCTGAAAAGATACGTAGTAGGGCCTGGTGTTCATACACGCCTTTCCTGTGATGATTTCAGACTTGATGAGCCTCGTGCAACGACCACTCTTGGTATGAGAACTTTTAAGCACTGCGCTCCTAGATTGTATGATCAACTTCCGGCATCAGTTAAGTGTGCTGAAAATATCCTTCAGTTCAAAAAGTTATTGAAAATCCATTTATTTTCACTCGGCTATAACACTGAGACAAATGCAATTAACCCTCTTTATATTACATAGACTTTTAAATTTTTAACTATAATATAAGTGATTTGGAAATCCCGTCTGAACGCTTAATAGCAAAAGCAGGGATACTTGCTAAACCGTCAGACATAGACAGACATAGACATAGAGTTTTCTTGCTTAAGGGTACACTCGTGTACACTATTCAATCTCATTTCTCTTCCTTTTGTTTTTTAAAGTTTTTTTATAGACATATGAAAAAGATTATTTTAATGTTATTGTTCTAAAGATATTTTATTTAATTGTTCATTACTTTTCTCGTAATTAATTTTTTTCCTTATTTCCTTTTTTCGCTAGGCTATTTTCCATGTTGGAGCCCTCGGGCTTATAGCATCTTTCTTTTCCAACAATGGTTGTAGCTTAGCAAGCAATAAAAAAAAAATAATAATAATAATGATAAATATAAAAACTGTAGTGGAGTATGTACTACCTTATACAAATACATAACTTTTTCCCATGAAAATGTGATTCTGCTCAAAAAGGACCATAGCGGGAGATGCTCACGCGAGGACAGACATTGTAAGATTAATGAGGCGAAGTCAGCGTGAGATATGTTGTGCTGGACGGAGAGAGAAGTGGCGCAAAGTGAGCCGGGTGCCAAAGGATTGGAGGTTTTTTGAAAAAGTCACGCCACAAGAATACTTGGGATACTGCAAATATGTAATTTTTTATTTAATAGGTTATAAGGTTCTCTATGTTGCGAAATTGTGAAGAAAGAACCCGTGGATTTGGAGGCCTGACTGCAGTGTTAAGATTGTCTGGTAAAGGAAGTCTTCTTTCATGCTTTCAGATATCACATTTCTGCAGAAAATACTTCTCCGTAAATATGGGATAGAGTATCCAAGTGGGAAGATTCTTGGTCAGATTGGAGGAAGAGTAGATATTCCGATCCTCTGTTCTCTGATATATCTATGCTGGTTGAAGAGGGTGTGAATTTAGCCTAAACGCTGAAGCATTTCAAAATTATGCTTGGAAAGAACAAATAACTCAATGACAATTTGTTCCAATCCAAGTTTGTGTTACGTGATGTATATGCTAGATGGCAGCACCAATCAGTTTTTTACTTGTAGCCCTCTAGTGGGCAGTAAATGAGAATAAAAAAAAAATGTCAGCCTGAACGAAACGTGGTGGCAGCAGTGGGTTGTCCAGTATTAACAAATTTGTCAATGGTGTAAGAATTTCAGACAAGTCTGGCAGAAACATTTCCAGATAGTTCACTGTACCTAAAAATCTCCAAAGTAGTCCAGCCGTTTTCAGTAAAAATCGTTCAAGTTTGGTTAAAGGCACCAAATTTTGCACAAAGTTAGCTTGAGATGTACCTTTTGAAATGTGATAGAGACCCATTTGATATCTTTCCAATATGGCCGCTTTTTTCAAGATGGCCGCCAAAAATCTGGAAAATGCTGCTATTTAAGGATTTTCATCGTATAGTCACAATTTTGGAGTCTAAACCTATATTTTCAAGGATTTTCTAAACATTAAAAGCAAATGTGGGCACATAAGACAAATATTTAAGGAGCAAATGGCCTTTTTGTTACAGAAATTGCCTACAAAAATATTAAACCAGCTGTAATCATATTTGTTCTGTAAATTAACGCAAAGTAAAGAATGTATTTGAATGTCAAACATAAGTACAGTGTTTTATTAACTCAATATGAAGAGTTTTATATTAACTTAATCCCAAAATAGGTCTTATCCTTGTAACCATCAATTGCTAGTACAGTACTGAAATGACTAATTCAAGTACACAGTCTATTCATACACGGTCACAATCCCCCCCACATTTGCACAGAGCCGTACATGCTAGTTGTGCTTTCACACACTTGCATCTTCCTCTGCAGCCTTTGACACATCCACATTTCAGGAATTCCATACAGGAAACTGATGCTTGAGGCAGATCTGACCAATAGGGTTCCCATGCATTCCCAGGTCCTTTCATCCAATCCCATTCAACAGGTGAAGGTAACACGGGATTGGGGAGAAGTGACTGGCCCCAAACATGACCCTCTTGATAAGATGCTCTTCTAACATGCTGGTAGAGAGCAGCAGAAGTTGGTGGCATGAGATCAATAGACCTGCCCTTCCTGGTGAAGAGATCTTTTCTCGCTTCATAAGCTGGTGTGGCAGATGTCATAAAGTAGAACAACAAATCGCTCAAGGTTTGCCATGTGCTGGTCAATTCTCTCCAGTGTTGGTACATTCCCAAGGTCTGCAAACACCGCGGTTACAGTTTCATATATTTGCAACGTCTCCCAAGAAGATTTCTTCCTTTTACCAGCAAAGGAGGATGTGTTGTCACACTCGCTGAAGGCATGAAACATAGGCAGAGCTCGACACTTTGGACCTAGAGAACCAGCTATGGTGTGTATAAGGATATATTTGAAGTTGTCCCCAACCCTAAAGCTGATCCACAGTTCACTTGCATGAATTGGAAGACACAATGCTATAGCTAACACTACTACATCAGTGTCCACAGTCCTGATCATGATCCTCTCACAACCATGTTGAACAACATCTTTTGCATGGAGAAGAAGGCTTGTGTCTGCTTCCTCATGGGAGCACGGAGATATTTGATCAATACTGTCCCTCTGGGGGTTGCAAAGGACCAATTCTCCTTTTGTGGACATAATTTGCTTGCCCTCTGGACAGCTGACAGTAGTACATTGATCCGCTAGAAAACTGAAGAGCTCAGCTTTGTTTGCATCACACCGCAAGAAAGCCCTCCGGTTGCCAGGAACAGGAGTGTTAGCCTTTACTTTTCTGTGGTCCCCCTCTCCTCTGAGACTTCTAGCAGTCGCCTTCAGACTGTCTTAGAAGTACTGATCAAAGATAATATTAACTCTTCTTGCTGACTCCAGTTGACGCTTTACATGTGGTACAAATACCTGGTTAGCATACTCTTGAAATGTTCTTGATGCACCTGGGTTAAGCATATTACAAATGGCAGCCCAATCTACTGTAGAAGAACTGCCTCAGTATCAGGCTTGTCCTTGATTGTGGTACTATGCTGTGTAAGGAATGGGAGATGATCAGCTTTGGTCCCATGTTGAAGTTTTCCACCCTGTGACAATGATGGTGGACTGGACTGATTCTCATGGTGGAAAAACTCATCAATATCCCCATCTCTCACTTGGCAAGACACACAGAGTTTAGAGAAAAGAGAACAGTCTTGTTTCAATGATGCATTTTTTGCTTCTCCTTTGACACTTTGCGGGTAGGCTGGCTGCTGAATAGAGGAAATTTGTTCCTTTTGATAGGGTCTGTCAGACTTTTGGTTCTGTCTTCTAGCCGTTCCTTCACAAAATCACTATATTGTTCATTTTCCACCCTTTTGATATGCCTTACGGTTTCTATAATCTCTTTGTCTACAACATCCTGGGTGCCTAATACAAGAAGATCAGATGAATCTTCCATGAATGGATTTCCCATGTCTTCTAATGTATCACACAAGGATTTGACTTGCTTTCTGTATGTTGTCTGTACCCCCTGTTGAGCTTCGTGGTGTCTTTGGTCTGAATGCTTTTCCGCCTGTCCCCGGAGTCTATCCACCACAGTTTTAAACTAATTCACAACTTTTGACACTTCTGGCCCAGCCACCATCCATCTTTGGAGTTGTGCACTGCTTTCAGAAAGGCCCACAGCACCACCATCTCCTTTAATCTGTTTGTTGTTCTGTTTGTGAGCTTGGTCTAATGGGATGCCAGAAAATGAGTGTTGTGTTTTGTGAACAACAAACTTTCCCTCTGAGAATTCAGCAGCAACCTCAGGATGCATCAAATCTAGGGAAGCCATATCTCTAATATGCACTGCAACCCAACGAGCATAATTTGGGTGGTCAAGTGCAAAGAACCATGGGGCCAGCTTTGTGAGTGCAGCCTTGTACAGATTGAAGTTGTCTTGTCGCAGTGATTGGAGGAACACCATCAAAGCTAGTTCTAGGTCAAGTGTGATGGACCAGAAGTTGAATATAGGGACTGCATTTTCCATTTTCACTCTCCATTGCTCAAAGCTTAGAGGATCTGTGGTGTGGTCTTCTGTTTGGTGACGCTTGTAGGCTCTATCCATGAGAATGTACAAGTTCCCTGCGGTCACCTGGTGGTCATGCCTCGTTCTCATTATATGTGCAGCCTTCAGGAAGGAATCTGCAGTACCTTGTGAGGCTATCTCTGCCTGCACAAGGGTGTTGGTCCATCCAGTTCCTTCCAGCCAGTCTCCAAGAATTTTGAGAAAGGCCAGCTCAATGTGTAACCCACCAAACATCACTACAACTTGATTCTCGCCGTGAATGTTGTGGTATTACCATTGGAGTTGTTTGGCAATAGCATACATTGGCTGATCACAGACAACTATAGGGATCTGAACAGGATTCAGAAAATCTACTGCATTCTTCACAACTTTCATAGTATGGGCAATCATGGCACTTGACTTGGCCTCCTCATAGAACAGTGGGAGCAATGAGCTGATGTCGGAAGGAGCAGGCTGTTGTGTTGACCTGATCAGCATGATATGCAGCCCAGGATGTCTTTAGGTCTGTTGATGATTCCGCTTCAATCTCATCTTTCACATGTTTCAACCACCTGCAAAATGATTGTATAACAAACAAAATGGTTGTCACTGTAGAATTGGAAGAATTGAGACAGATAACAACAACATTTAGAGCAATTTTTCAGTATGTTTGACTTATTTCAGAATTTAAATGGGCCTTTGCTGGTAAAATATTGTTCTCCTGTACTTATTTTTATTCTCATTGTTTAGAACATCCTTGAAAATATAGGTAAAGACTCCAGAATTGTAACTATACGATGAAAATCGTTTGAATAGTAGCATTTTCCTGAATTTTGGCGGCCATCTTGAAAAAAGCGGCCATATTGGAAAGATATCAAATGGGTCTCTATCACATTTCAAAAGGTACATCAAAAGCTAACTTTGTGCAAAATTTGGTGCTTTTAACCGAATGTGAACGATTCCTCCATATTTTTACCGAAAACGGCTGGACTAAAGAGAGAACACAGTAAGTTTAGGCATCTGAAAAATCGCACGCATTTTTTCAGGGTCGTCTGCAACCCAGCACTGCTTACTACATGACCCATATAAGTGACTTCAGACTGGCTTAAATGTAGCTTGTCTTTGTTTGGTTTCAAGCCAACATCAGCACAATGTTGCAGAAAGGCTTCAAGGTGTCTGTCATGTTCAGACAAATCCTTACCAAGGGTAACATCATATGCAATGCAAACTACACCACCTAAGCCAATAAAAGCTTCAAGAAGTTTATGCTGGAATATTTTTGCAGTTACAGATAATCCAAATGGGAGACGCTTCCACCGATACCGTACATGTATCGTCTGGAAAATTGTAAGTCGGCTGGATTCTTCGTCCAACATTACATGCCAGGATTCCACTCTCAAATCTGCTTTGCTAAATATTTTAGACTTTCCTATTCCATGTAGTTTGTCCTCGAGTATAAGCATAGTGAAACATTCTCTAATTTGAACTTTATTCAGTTCACAGGGTCCATGCATATATCGATTTCACGTGACTTTTTAGGAACAATCACGATTTTATTTACCCAGGTAGTAGGGTCAGTCACTTTCATAATTACACCGGCAACTTCCATCTAATCAAGTTCAACTTTGAGATTTTCATGTAGACTTAAAGGTATTCTTCGACTTGGCATAACCACGGTACTGTTTTGTCATGAACTTTCAAATGCACCTAGCCAGATAAACAATCCAGTTTGCCATCAGTAACAGAATATGGTTTAATAACAGCCACACATTTAACATTTTTCTCCCTGACTTTGATTGATCCCATTTAAGTAGCAGAATTTAGTCCAATTAAAGGGGTGAATTCTTTCTTGACTACAGTAAACTCAATATAGTATTTCTTGTTGTTTCTAGGGTTTCTCACAGTTTTTCTGGATACACCCAGTGGTGTAGTGGTAAATGCATTCCACATCTCCAACTTTTTCTCTGTAGGTAAGATATCAACTGCATACATATCAGGCAATATATTCACAATCACCACTATCCACCTGAAAAAAAAAAAACACTTGTTCCTCGGACACAATCAGCTTACATTTGAGTTGACGAGATTTGAGAATATCATCATCTGGTGTGTCACTGTAAAAATCCAGTCTTCATCACACTCATCTTTTATCTTCACAATATTGTGGATGGCATGACTTTTTCTTTGTTGTCTTGCATTTCTAGCATTCCAAATTTTGGTAGAATCATTGTGCCATTTTAGTGCGAAATGATTCTGTTAGTTGCATTTGTCACAGGGTTACCCCAGGCAGGACAAAACTCTTTCTTCATAACATGAGTATGACCACAAAATTTGCACTACTCTTCAACTTCAGATTTAGCAGATTTAGACTTGGACCTGCCAGGCTTTTTCTTTTTTTTTATCGATTAGCAGCGACTTTGTTTAACGTGTCTGGTTTCAGAGCATTATGCCGTGTGAGGGTACATTCAATAGTTTGACAAATGTCAATAGTCGTACCAAGAGTGAGAGCACATTCTTTGAACAAATCATTACGCACCTTTTCAGAATATACACCAAATACAATCCTATCCCTGAGCAGAGAGTCACTGCAGTTTTCACAGTAATTGCAAGTTTTCATGAGAGAACGTAGTTCAGTAAGGTATGCATCAAATGATTCAGATTCAGGCTGGTTCCTGTTGTTAAACTGATAAGGCTCATAAGTTTCATTTATGAAAAATTGGACATCCCATGGAACTGGTCTAGTGCCCAGAAGACAGCATTTGAAAAGGACTAGTAACCTCTGCATCTGTACTGTCTATGATGTGGTAAAGCCGCTAACCCTAAAAAACAATGCCAGTAGTAATGGTCTGGGTGCCGCCCTCTACCAAGATGGTAAGCCAGTTACAATTGCTAGTCGTACTCTTACGTCTGCGGAGACTTGGTATGCACAAATGGAAAGAGAGAGGTTGACTGTGAACTTTGGGGTTACAAAATTTCATCATTACACTTATGGCCAGAGTACTGAATAAGGTAGCCAGGAGACTGCAAAAACTGCTACTCCACACCATGGAATACACATTTGACCTAGTCTACCATACTTACATACTTGTGGCAGATACATTGTCATGTAGTCTATTAACTACAATGCTAACAGGTGAAGTTGTTCAGTCTATTTTCACTCTGCCAGTTTGTAAGGAGTGCCTGGCGAAAATTAATGCGGCAAGTGTCTTTGACGAATGTCGTTACTCTGAAGACTGTAATTCTGAGTGGATGCCTTGAGCACAAGGACGAAGTCGATCTGAGTGCCTGTTGTTACTTTGATCATCTCGATGAAATGTCAGTTCACGATGGGGTTATCTTATGTGGAGAAAGAATAGTGTCACCCAGAGCTCTCCAAGCAGGAGTCAAGACTTTAGTCCATACAGGTCACATGGAAATTAATTCCTGTTTAAGAAGAGTAAGGAACTCCCTCTACTGGCCAGGTATGTTCAAGGACATCTGGCAATATGTTGATCAGTGCTTGACTTGTGCTATATAGTCTGCGAAACAACAAAAAGAATCTCTTTTCCTCAAGGAAATACCATCACATCCCCTCAGCATGGTTGTAACAGATCTCTTTTCATGTAAGAGGAAAAACAATTTGCTCTAATTGATATATACAGTAACTTTATTGAAATTGATTACATGACACCAACTTCTGAGAATGTTGTGAGGAAACAGAAGCAACATTTAGGCCATTATGGAATACCAAATGTTGTATATAGTGTCAATGTCCCATAGTATTTGTCATCACATTTTGCTAAGTTTGCAGAAAAATGGCAATTCCAGCATGTGACATCAAGCCCTGGGAATGCCCATTTGAATTGCGACGCTGAGGCTGCCATAAAATCTGTCAAACCAATGATGCTGAAATGCACGAATAATGGGAGGGACCCCTATCTTGGTCTAATGAGTCTATATAACATGTCTACTGAAGGACTGTCATCAAGCCCCAGTCAATGCCTTGAACAATGGTCTCTGTCCAAGAGGACTCTGAAATATAAACCCCTTCTCTGTGAAAGGGATCACATGGACCCCAAGAAAAACAAGTCAGCTCAGTATTTTTGATACAAGTCCCTCAAACCCTTGTCACAAGATGATCATGTGAAGATCCAACCCATTCATCCAGGACAGAAGACATGGAACAAAGGGATTGGGGCAAATTTCATGTCTGCCCGCTCCTATGAAGTGACGGCTGACAGTGTGATTCTATTGAGGAGGAACTGTAGCCTGCTGAGACCAGTGGAAGATCAGACAGTTATCCCTGACACAAACGGCGAGTGTTACACAGTTAATGCACCTCTGCAAGATCAGGCTACTACACTTATGCTGATTGCTAAGTCCTCCAAACAGCGAGTTCCCAAAGTCCCCCAAAATCACTTTGCAAGCAACTTCCCCCTCCTCTACTCAAAGTGCCAGTTCGCCTACAGAACGATTCCGCTCTGGCCGAAAAATTCGAAGACCATCTCATTACGCTGACTGAATGATAGTATGACAATGTGAAATTCTAATTGGAAGTTAATAAATTCTGATTCATATATGCATTATTTAAAAAAATTTCTTTACAGTTTAATATATTTGTATTGTGTATCGTGGTTTGTTAGGTATAATGCTAGTTTTCTGTAGGTGCTCATTATATAATCTTTGATTTTTTTGATGTTATATTTCTTGAGTAAATTACTCTGGTATAGTCTACATATTTCCTAGTTTTTATTGATGTAACTTTATTTCTTTTGTTGAGATATGGTAAGGGTATTTAGAAGTTTCATTTATCCAGATATTTTACATATGTGGTAAAAATTTGTAATCGCCTAGTCTGTTGTTATTTGATTGTTGTTGTATAAATTAAAAGAAATGGGCTGTGCACATTTGCTCTAGTGAAATTTTACTCATTTAAAACCTTGTTTGCAAAAGCTCTTTATAACCAGGGGAGATGTTACGTGATGTATATGCTAGATGTCAGCACCTATCTATTTTACATGTAGCCCTCAAGTGGGCAGTTAGTGAGAATAAGATGTCAGTCTAAACACCTGTTTTACTTGTCTTTTGAGAACAAAGCAGTTTTGGGCATTCCTTGCCACTGCCCGAGGATCCACATTTGGAGCTACATAAGGTGGAAATTGGATATTTGGAAATATATAATCTCAAGGATCTCCTGGAACGAGTCCTGACTCAAATCCCGTTTGGTGTCTAGGGTCATCTGTCTGGACAGGAAGTCCGCTACCATGTTAAAGGAGTCCAAAAGGTGGATTGGAGAAAGGAATAGGTCTTCCCAAAGGCACTCCATAATTCGGAGAGTTACGATATAGAGAGTTTTTGAGCAGGATTTTCCTTTTTGGAGAAAACAGACCATTACCGGGAAGGGTTGTATATGTGAATTTTAATCTGAGAAACTTCTTCAACTATTTGGAGTAAGGCTTATATTCCTCCCTTCCCTACATGAGACTAGTGAGGACGGAGGGGCTTTGGTTAACGGAGACCACACAGCACCTCTCCAGAAATACCCTCTCATGTATACACTGAAAATGGGAGAATACCAGTTCGATTTTACAAACAAACCTTTGCCATGCTAATATTACTTCAGATGTGGACATCCTTCTCGGATATGCAAACACGAAAAGCTCTGTGACAATTGTTCTGATCTGGAGCATGGAACCTGAACTTCTGTTGGAAAGTATGCTAATTGTAGCAGGGATCACAAGCTAACTACTGATATATCCTCAATATCAAATAGGATAGGCAGCTATTCAGAAGTCAGATGCAGAGCATATCAGTGTGAGATATGCTAGGTGACTTCTAAGTAAAGTAAAATATTATGCCAAGTCCTTAAAATCCAAGGATGTTGGACATCCTGAGAGTGATACAACAGCACCTAGACCAGGTAATGGAAAGTTTCCACTTTCTAAATCCTCCATGCCTCATGATTTGGAATCGTTGCATTTCATCAAAGAGGCACTGCTCCTTCCTTTAAATCCAAGACACCTCAATGTACAACCCAAGGATGTCATCTCAGGCAACACCATTGCTGGATTTAGGGGAAAAATGTTCTACAAGAGTGCTATTGCATACACATGTCTTTAAGGAGGTTCATAATCCCAATAGCTCTCAACTTTTTAATCAGAAAGGAGGGAGATTGTCATCCCTCTTCCTTTTAATGAGAAATGTGAAAATTCATATTGCAAATAGGTATGATATTTTATTTGAAAGTAAAGGTGATGAACTGTAAAGAAATTAAAATATATCTAAGATTAATGAAAAGGTTTGCCATCCCCCTGAACAACTAAATAAGGACTGCTAAGAAAAATGTTAAACCTAGCTTAGCAACACCTACTTTCACAAAGAGAGTGTCCGACTCTCATCAATTAAAAAAACTCTGCTAGAAAGACTTCAGCAAAGGGGTCTTCTAAAAAGTAAACTATTATTTTCTCTTTAATCTTGCATTGAAGCTATCCAGGTCTGAATGCTAAATATGAAGAACTGACGCACCTTATTCATGACAATTCACCTATAGTTGCATGTCTACAAGAAACCATACTGTTTTTACTCCATGCAGTAGAGAATACATCAGTTTCAAAACACCATGTAATCTCCAGGGAAGAATTCTTGGCGAAAGTCTTGTGTGTTACTGGAATATTCCCCCAAATTATTTAGATCTATATGCTACTCTAAAAGCAGTGGCAGTCCAAATATATCAATATAGGAAATATGTCATAATGAGGTCCAAGAGTAGGAAGGAGGTAAAGCCACAAAATAAAGAAAAATAAAAAAATGCAGGGAAAATGGGTTAAAGTACAATTTTCAAAATACTGTAGCTCAGTTATTTTTTTCAACTTAAATCTTTAAAAGCCTGTAGATAGGAAATTTTATGGAGACTATCGTTTATATAAGGAAAAAAACTAGACTTTAGATTTAATGAGTAGAAAGTGCTAGTTGTGACTAGTGGTAGGCTACAGTTTTTTCTTACAATTTGCACAACTTAAAACTTTTTCTGTCATCTGATGGTGAATAGCAGCCAGATTTTTATCCACATTCATAAATCAAACATAGTTATGAAAACTAGGTATGACTAGTCATGCAGCTGGGTGGCTATTCATGATTAATTAATAAAAAAAAATGAAAAAAAACATTAACCATTAACCATTCTCATTGGTGATCAGTTGGTTCCCATTCATAAAGCAAACATAGTTATGATAAGTAGGCATGACTAGTCATGCAGCCGGATGGCTATTCATGACTAATTAAAAAAGTGACAAATAAATAAAAGAAACCTGTTAACCATTCTCTTTGGTGACAAGTTGGTTCCCATTCATAAAGCAAACGTAGTTATGATAACGAGGCATGACTAGTCATGCAACAGGAGGGCTATTTAAAACTAGTTATTCAAGTAAATGGTAAATAAAATAGAAAAAAAGTGATAAGAAACACATTAACCATTCCCATTGGTGGCAAGTTGGTTCGTATTCATAAAGCATAGTCATGCTGACTAGGCATGATTAGTCATTAGGCTAGTCATGATTAGTTAGTTGTGAAAATTAAAAAAAATCCCAAATAAACATTTTCATTGGTGACAAAATAAAGTAAAAACCGTGAAAATAACAGTGTCATCAATAATAATAATAATAATAATAATAAGAGCAATAAAACTATGCAATAAAATAATAGAAAGAAAGCATTAATAGGAAAACAAGCCTAAGAAAAAATTAAGTCTTAACACACATTGAATCGTACAAAGTTCTAGCTGTCCTATTAGTAGTATTCCAATCCATAAACCAAAACGGTCCAGGGTCGTCAACAGTGAGTGCGAAGGCTTATGAGAGTGTTATGCAACAGGAAAAATGGGCGTCAACCCAAATGGGATCATCAGGGTTGTTGGCATCCTCAGCTACGTTGTCATCCTGGTCATCATCATCCTGTTGATCTTGAAGGGGAAGCCTCATCATCTTCTACCACTCAACTAAGCCTTTAAACCAATCACTGTTAAATCTTCCAGGGATGTATGGAATCAGAAACTCCAAGTCTGAAAGCTTCACATGACTCAACACCCTACCATTTGGGTACTAAATAGCAGCTCAATGTCCTGCAGGGCAAGTTACTTTGGGTACCCTTTCCCATTGGCATTAGTAACAGCAGACTTTCCTTTTGATCAGTGGTACAAAGACGACTCCAAACTCCTCATGGCTGTAGTCCCTATTCATTAAGAAAACAGATTTGTAGGACACATCGATGATCAGTACCCGTACAAGCATCAGCCCAGCAGACAGGTTGGTGATGGAACACTCGAGCACATTAATTTCATTAAAGTCACTAGCTTCAGTGCTCACAGCCTTGTACTTTTTCTGCTTACTGGCATCACTGATCAACTGTGCATAGCGAGGAACACTACAGATGTGTTGAACATTACGCAAGTGCCTTTTAATCACACCAAAGGCCCGATCATACAGTAGATATGGGTAGCCACTGACCAAAAAGATGACCTCAATGCAGAAGCTGCTTCAGGTTGGAGTTGGTGCAACAGTGCCAGGATGATGTAGATCTTATTCTGTCCAGCACTGTTGTCTACAAAATTCCTCAAATGAGTGATGTTGCCATCCTCCTCTGCTGCTACCATGTCAAGCTGCTTGTGAGGCAGCTTCCAAGCTCATTTGGGCCACAACTAGAAACAGTTTCATCCCACAGAAACATATAAGGAGTATCCTTTGTCAGATCGTTGATGCAGAAGTTGTACAGCCACAACACCCTCTTGTAATAAGCAGCATTGACTAGAAGCTTGGGGACAGGCAAAGTCTGCTGAAGATCGATGGAAATTACTCAAACTCCTTCACCGGAACTTGTTTGAGGAACTCCTGACCTCTTTTTGCCATATCTTTCTCTCTCCAGCTCCTCTTCAAGGTGACTGGCATCCTTACCATAGGACTTAAGGACACTGATCTCAATAGGCAGCCAATGGCAATTATTGCAGGTATCAGTAGCTGGAGGGGAGAAGCTGATATTACACTCCTTTGGGAAAATTTGCCAGAAAAATGTCTCCTTGACAATAACCTCACCTGAGTGCTCATCCTTCATATGCCGGCTGAAATCCACATAGAGTTTAGCTATTCTGCCAACTGCAGGCAAGTACAACCCATTCTTAGCATTATCCTTGTGCAGTGGCTAGATGCAGTTGGCAGGCTCCATATTTCCTCATGTACAAAAGCCAATTCTGGGCCTTCTATTTTCCTGGCTGAGCCATCCTTACCCCTCATATCCTTTTGGATGGTGTACCAACCGTGTGTCACACAATTGTACATAATTCCTTCTGTATATATTATGCTTGTATCTTCGCTCTTCCCTCGCACTAAAACGGACATGAAAATTCATGTCGGCTGTTTTACTCTGTAACATTGTCATTTCCTCGAACATGTATTTTCCTGTTGCCTTGAGGTTTTGTATATAAAGGAGAGTGTTCTTTAATATAGTACTCAGTTGATTGCTTCCTGCCTTTGAGTCACAACCCTTCTCTCGGCTCGTCACATTGGTGACCCCGGAGCGACTCGCTCCTCCCGCCTTCACCCCCCCCTCCCCTACCGCCTCTCATCGTTACTATGACGCCGTCAACGCATACCCTCTGCAGCAGTATTTGCCGTCGCCAGCCGCCCGTATAGCAACGCTTTTTCAGCTCTCTCAACAACCGTTGGGGGAACAAAGGGCTTCGCTCACCCTCGGGAAAATGACCAGTATCACTCGCCTGCAACCTGCCGCAGACAGCTCTCCTCGTGAGGTGAACCTACTTCGTGCCCTTATGGACAGCAACTTCATGATCATCAAAACCTCCATCAACGCCTCCACTCGTGACGAAGAGGACACCTATTCAACTTCAACCGAAGCAGACGTGAATGCCGTAGGACACGCCTATGAATGCCATAGGACACACGCCTATGAATGCCGTAGGACACACGCCTATGAATGCCGTAGGCCTATGAATGCCGTAGGACACACGCCTATGAATGCCGTAGGACACACTCGCCTATGAATGCCGTAGGACACACACGCCTATGAATCTGTAGGACACACTCGCCTACCCCGTGACGAGCCGGAGCGGCAACACAGCCACCCATCATCCACCACTCGCTCGCACCACAACCATTGACTTCTACAGGCAGTCACTGCCGCTAATCGGCGCAGTTTTTACTACTACCTCTCCAGATTCAGGGCACCTATTTAATATGTTCAGTATGTCATTTTTAGGGGGGGAGCCATGTACCAACCGTGTGTCACACAATTGTACATAATTCCTTTTGTATATATTATGCTTGTATCTTCGCTCTTCCCTCGCACTAAAACGGACATGAAAATTCATGTCGGCTGTTTTACTCTGTAACATTGTCATTTCCTCGAACATGTATTTTCCTGTTGCCTTGAGGTTTTGTATATAAAGGAGAGTGTTCTTTAATATAGTACTCAGTTGATTGCTTCCTGCCTTTGAGTCACAACCCTTCTCTCGGCTCGTCACATTGGTGACCCCGGAGCGACTCGCTCCTCCCGCCTTCACCCCCCCTCCCCTACCGCCTCTCATAGTTACTATAACGCCGTCAACGCATACCCTCTGCAGCAGTACTTGCCGTCGCCAGCCGCCCGTATAGCAACGCTTTTTCAGCTCTCAACAACCGTTGGGGGAACAAAGGGCTTCGCTCACCCTCGGGAAAATGACCAGTATCACTCGCCTGCAACCTGCCGCAGACAGCTCTCCTCGTGAGGTGAACCTACTTCGTGCCCTTATGGACAGCAACTTCATGATCATCAAAACCTCCATCAACGCCTCCACTCGTGACGAAGAGGACACCTATTCAACTTCAACCGAAGCTGACGTGAATGCCGTAGGACACGCCTATGAATGCCTTAGGACACACGCCTATGAATGCCGTAGGACACACGCCTATGAATGCCGTAGGCCTATGAATGCCGTAGGACACACGCCTATGAATGCCGTAGGACACACTCGCCTATGAATGCCGTAGGACACACACGCCTATGAATCCGTAGGACACACTCGCCTACCCCGTGACGAGCCGGAGCGGCAACACAGCCACCCATAATCCACCACTCGCTCGCACCCCAACCATTGACTTCTACAGGCAGTCACTGCCGCTAATCGGCGCAGTTTTTACTACTACCTCTCCAGATTCAGGGCACCTATTTAACATGTTCAGTATGTCATTTTTAGGGGGGGAGCCATGTACCAACCGTGTGTCACACAATTGTACATAATTCCTTTTGTATATATTATGCTTGTATCTTCGCTCTTCCCTCACACTAAAACGGACATGAAAATTCATGTCGGCTGTTTTACTCTGTAACATTGTCATTTCCTCGAACATGTATTTTCCTGTTGCCTTGAGGTTTTGTATATAAAGGAGAGTGTTCTTTAATATAGTACTCAGTTGATTGCTTCCTGCCTTTGAGTCACAACCCTTCTCTCGGCTCGTCACAATGGTATCAATGCCAGATTCCAGTGCTAACTAGTTCTTAGCCACTACCCACTCAAGCTGTTTCTTCCCAATGCCATGGATGCCCATGAAAAAAGGATGGCAGACTTTATACTCATTGCCATATATCACATGGAAAAACAATATGCACATCCTTACGACACTGCTCACTTATTGTGTATTTCCTTTTGTACCTCTCCACACTCATACAACTCTTATGGTAGTAGTTGTTGCCAGATTACATCAATCCTATCACACCGAACAACCATCTGTCTGGGAATGAGAAGGCAGATTCACTGGCAAAGAATGCTGCATCTGAGTTGCTGCCAAGAAGATATCCCATTCCGTGTAACGATTTCCTACCTAACATCAAGAAATTGCTTTGTAATAAAGGGCAACAGCACTGGGATGGTCTAGATGGCAATAAAATGAGAGAAGTAAAAAATGCCATATCTCCTTGGAGGTATAACATGATGCCCCGAAAATGGGAGACTTCTCTTTGTCGTCTCCGTATTGGTCACACTCGGTTGACACACAAGTTTCTGCTGAAGGGCCAACACCAACCGTATTGTGAAGACTGTTTAGTACCTCTAACAGTGATGCATTTGTTGACCTAATGCCCCAATTATAATAACTTAAGGAATAGATATTTGTTTGAGGCTGAAGGTGAGGGTGGCAGGTTCATCCTTGCCAAGATTCTTGGACATGATGTGTCCTACTATGCAAGTGTCATTTTTAGATTTATTTCAGAAGCAGGTCTTCTGAAAACTATCAAACTTTTATAATGACATTCAACTTTTATGGTTTTAATTGAATATTCCTTAATTTTTTTTTGTATATATAAACTAAATGATATTGGCGTCAATGACCTTAGATGTCAGGATGCCTGAAAACCTTAAATCATTTAATCAATCGAACAACCATCTGTACATGGGGGCCACACTAGCCCTGCAGGCATTATTTTCTTAGATTTATAACTCATACTCCTGCCCTAAATTTCTAGCCTTTTTTTTTTTGCTTTTGTCACTTGCCAGTCACTTACTCTCCTAACACCAGTACCTTCACACCAGCACCAACAACAGCATCTTGGGTACCCCCAACACTGCTAGGCCTTGTTCCTTCACCAACACTAACTTCACCACTAACACCAGATCTAAAACTAACACCACTGGGACCTTCACCACCTTCACTAGCCCCTCCAACAACATCAACACTAACTCCTGGATTGTTAACATGCCCTACTTGCCAGGCAGGCATCACTTTCTTAGTTTTATAACTCGCTTACTCCTGCCCTATATTTCTAGCCTTTTGTGCTTTCGTAACTGACTCTCTTAACACCAGGCAGATTCACACCAGCACCAACAACAACACCACCACCACCATGGGTACCCCCAACACTACTAGGCCTATACCTTGCCCCTTCACCAACACTAACCTCACCATTAATATCAGACCAAGAACTAACACACAGGGACCTTCACCACCTTCACTATGCCCTCCAACAACATCAACACTAACCTCTGGACTGCTATCAGGCCTCACTTGCCGTGCAGGCATCACTTTCTTAGTTTTATAACTCACATACTCGTGCCCTAAATTTCTAGCCTCTTTTTTGCTTTTGAAGCCAGTCACTTACTCTCCTAACAGCAGGTGGCTTCACACTAGCACCAACAAGATCAACAACAGCACCATGGGTACTCCCAACACTACTAGGCTTATCCTAGCCCCATCACCAACACTAACCTCACCACTAACACCAGACCTAGAACTAACACCACTGGGACCTTCACCACCATCCCTGGACCACCATCCCTGGACAACATCAACACTAACTCCTGGGCTGCTAACACCACCACTGCTTACACCAGCTCCTACACTGATTGCCCCCCACACTGAGATCACCTCCAACACTATACCTTTTCGCTTCCTTTTCCTACTTTCACCTGAAACGAATGCCTCACCATCACTACAATCCTCCGAAGCTCACTATTGCTGGGGCATTAGTCTTTATCGTCGGTAGTATTGTCGAAACTTTCAGCGGGACCATAGTCTTGCTCTGCCACCTTCTCTTCTACAAGATTCTGCCTCCTTGATTTGCGGGTTGGCTTCTTTTTACCATAGTAACCTAGGATTTTCCGGGCATCCTCCCCCTCCTGAGTGTAATCATCGGATTCCCGATCACTGAAGCCATTGTCTTTTCAAACTAACAATGGTTAAGGCATAATAACATCACAGAAAAGCACGTTGAATAACCCAAGTTTCTTTTTTACCACATGACCGGCTGATGTAAATAAACAGAGTGGGAGGACGGACGGATCACGTAACTCGGTTGTTATGACGACAGCCGAACAACCCTAATTGTCTGGGAGGTGGCTCATGAGTCGCACTGATTATTGGCCCGTGACTACACTCGGCATGAGTGACATTACCACCTTTCTACTCCATACTGGACAAGTATATCTGATGTAGAGAGGTGTGTGCAGATTTGGGCTCTTTAATACAATGCCATACTGACCATACTTTGGATGCGAATTTAGGAGTACAGTAAAACTCTGCGGGTTTAAAGATTTGATGATGTTGCTCCCATTCATGTAAAAAAAAATTTTTGACCATGTGTGGCTTTTCCCCTTTTTATTCTGGGGGCCTCATATGTTCACTTTATTTGCCTCCTAATGATATTTCTTATGGTGATGTGACTGAGGTGATAAACTAACTACCTGAATCATATTTTCTTCTTGGAGATATGAACAGCAGACATCCATTATGGGATGTCTTAGCAAACTTAAAGGGCAATCTGTTAGAAACACTAATTGAAAATGAATATATTGGAATTCTAAATACAGGTGAGCTTGATCACTTCTATATCCTGACTGGTACGTTTTCAATCGCAAGCTCTGACTGTCTAGCTGACTTTAACTGGAAAACATTGGATAACTGGTAAATTTGTGTGATCATGACCCAATACTAATTACAAAAAACAATGGCCTACCTGAATACATCACCTTGATGGTGCGCCCATCCTTACCATACTTGGCGATGGGGTTTCACACCATTTTAAGCTTCACGCAGGTTTGCTGGCTAATTTCAGCAGGTTTTACCCCCATCCAATCCTTACACAATCGTCAAGTGATGTATAATCCCTTACAATGATTAAAAAATGGGGACGTACTGCACAAATTGGGAGTAGGATGCTGCAGAATTGAGTGATGAACTTCATTCAAGGCTCCACTTAGCAAGTGAGTGTGTGGGTGGTAACAGTTGCTAGTTGATCATTTATCGTCTCAAAAATGTTTTATCACGGTTGGATGTAGTTGATGACTTCTTACACTACAAACCTTTACCACTTGACTAGGGCTCGTCTGTTATTTTTTTTTTACCCAATGTTGACCAAAAATTTAAAGAACTGAGTGAAGTAGAAGGTAATGCAGACAAGTTTAAAAAAGTTGATGGTGCCATTGATATTGAATGGAACTCTTCACACAGATGGAGTTCATTCCATTCCAAAACTGACAGGTCTGTTCTATCAAAGACCAGTCCCTTGGTGGTCACCAGAAATTCAGGCATTACATAGTTCTACAAGAATTGCATTTACAAGGTGCCGCAGAACTCGCACAGAACAATATTTTAACTTATGAGAAATGTAGAGCACAGTTTCAATGAACAATTAAAGCAGATCGGTGTGAATTATAGTCATTTTTTGTTTCCTCAGTGACTAAAAGAACCCCACATTGTGCCGTTTGGAGGAAAGTTTATAAAATTGCTGGCAAATAATATAATGAACTCCAAATTCTCCATCTGAGTTGAAAATGAATGCACATATTACTAAATATCCGTTGGAAGTGATTAATTCACTTGCTGATCATTTTGAGAAAGTACCTCAAAAGGTAAGATGACCCCAAGCTACCTTTATAGATGTAGAAAAGAAAATGAAGACAGCCCCATATCTATAAAAAGGAGACATACTATCTCCCATTTACATGGGGGAGGGGGGGGAGTTTAACTCTGCTCTATCATTGTGCAATGATACAGCCCCAGACCTAGACAAAATTCCTAATGCAATGATGGGAAAGTGTTTGATAAAATTAAACTGTTAATATAAGTATTGATAACCATAGTTTCCCAACAGTTTGGGAACTGGCTGTTATATTAGCTTTTTTAGAATCTGGAAAGAACAAAGTTTTATCTGCAAACAACCAATCATTTGCATTGACATGTTGTTTACGTAAAATCATGGAAAAGATGGTCAACTTGTATGGATATTAGAAAAGAAGAGTATTTATTCACCAATGCATTGTGGGTTTCAAAGAATGCACTCTGCAATCGATGTACTTGTCCATCTGAGTCATCTATTTGTGAGTTGCCTGCTTCTGAGGACCATCATGTGACAGGCAGTACAGCTGTAAACTAAACACTTTTCCTCTTACAGGTGTATCTGGTTTGCTGAGGGGTTGCGACAATGCTGGTTTGTCCTGGAATTGTGGGCCACTCTTGCGGCATGTTTATGACCGTTGAGGAGATGCCTCCAGACCAGCTTTGCCCTGTTTACAGATGACACTCCTGCATGCAGTCTTTTCCTTGTGACGAGTTTCGGGAGTGGCCATCCTCCCAGTGGGAGCGGTAGAGTAGAGAGTGGAAAAAGTCTAAGAGGGATTCTTCTCCATTGCGGTCTTCCTCGAGAGCAAAGAAGTCCCAATTTATTTCTGTGACATCTCCTATCCACCGATGTTGACGCCTTATAAAAGTTTATGGCTAGATTCCAGCTGTACTAAAAAATGTAGTATCCATAGTAAAAAGCTCAGCTTTGTATGGTTAAGAAAAATACAAATTACTTTCAAATTTGTTATATTATTTTATAAGAATTACTTTTTTCCTTAGCATACACTTACAAGGTATTTGTAAATTTATTTATATGTTCTGGCGCAAATACAAACCCTCTGCTATTTATAGGGGTATTACTTTCGACGTAGCTGAAAGATGAGCCACGATAATTTTAGTGAGAGATACCTACCCCATCTGCTAGTTAGCCGGTGGCGGTGGGCTACACCGGCTACCCTGTTCACTCACACCTCTCGATTCAGTAACCACTTTACTTTTTAGCCGGGTAGAGGACGGTGATACTTTTCTCTCCCGCAAAGACTTGCCTTGATTGTTAAACAGTTACTGTAATTCTGTTTATCTTATTCTATTTATTTATATATATATATATATATATATATATATATATATGTGTATAGTTATAGTGTATATAGATACATACATACATACATACATACATATTGAAACATACTCGTTTGTTGTTATATTTTTGTAACTTTTATTACAGTTGCTGTATGCATGATAGCATATTCCGACAGTCTCCGCCGTAAGGATGATTCATATTGCCTTCTGGTAGACTTTGTTTTGTATTCCTTTAGGAAGTCTAAACTTTTCTTCGAGATCCCAAACCTTTTCTTCACGGCTAGGGAGAGAAAATTATGAGTTGAAGATCCTTGACTTTCTTTGATGAAGCGAAGACAGTCGACTTCTGCACCTGTTGGGAGAGAACTGGGCCCGGCAGAGGGATCGGTTTGGGCTGTAGCTCCAGGACTAGGGGGAACCAATTGCTCCAGGGCCACTTGGGAGCTACTAGGATTGCTGTCCCTTTGAAGGTTCTCAATTTGGAGAGGACTTTCAACAGAAGGTTGGGTGGAGGGAACAGGTAAATCTTGGATCATCTGTTCCAGTCCAGGGACATGGCTTCCACTGCTTACGCTTTGGGGTCCTCGTAAGGGGCCACATATCGAGGAAGTTGCTTGTTGTCGCTTGTCGCGAAGAGGTCGATCTGTAGTTCCGGGACTTGACGAGAGATGAAGGAGAATGATCTTGCGTCTAGGGACCATTCCGACTCTATGGGGTTTGTCCTCGATAGAGCGTCCGCCGTCACATTGCGGAATCCTTGTAGGTGAACTGCAGACAGGTGCCACTTCTTCCTGTCTGCTAGGCGGAAGATGGGTAATAGCACCTGATTTAAGTGGGGCGATCTCGAGCCCTGACGATTGAGACATCTGACTACTACCGAGCTGTCCAGAGTTACACGGATGTGTATCGAAGGACGCGGGGATAATTTCTTCAGGGTGAGAAGAACCGCCATGGCTTCCAAGATATTGAACTTGTCGTTGATGGGAGTGGACCCCCCCCCCCCAACCCTCCAGAGAAGCGTCCGTGTGGATGTTGAGCGATGGAGGTGGAGGTTGGAGAGGGATGGATCTTTTCAAGGTCCTTGCTTCTGACCACGGTCTTAGAAGGGAGCGAAGCCTGTTTGGTAGGGGTCTCTTGAGGTCTCTTCGAGCGACGGATGCGTTTCGTCTCCAGACTCCTGATGCATCCTTTAGCTGTGCTCGTAGCACTTGGTTTGTCACTGAGGCGAACTGTAGTGAACCGAGAACTTGCTCTTGCTGTCGTCTTGAGATCCGTTTGGATTTGAGAAGTCTTCTGACAGACCCTGCTATTTCTTTCCTTTTCTTTAATGGAATGGAAAGGCGGTGTGACTGAAGATCCCAATGGATTCCTAACCATTGGAACTTCTGAGCTGGAGCGAGGCGAGACTTCTTGGTGTTTATTTTGAAACCCAGGTGTTCCAGGAACTGGGTTACTTTGCTGCAAGCTTTCAAACATTTTTCTGGCGAAGTCGACCAGACCAGCCAGTCGTCGAGGTAGGCCATCATTTGGACGCCCTAAAGGCGTAGCTGGTGAACGATCGTTTCTGCTAGCTTGGTGAAGATTCTCGGAGCCACGTTGAGCCCGAAGGGCATGGCTCTGAAGGCGTAGCTTCTTCGATGGAGCCGGAATCCTAGGTAGGAGGAAGCGTGGTGGTTTATTGGGATGTGCCAGTAGGCATCCGCCAGGTCTATTGAGACCGTGTAGGCCTTGCGAGGCAGTAGGGCTCTTATTTGTTGAAGAGTCAGTATCTTGAATGTTCGCAATGAACTTGAGGGGTGATGAGTTGAGAATGACTCTAAGTTTGTCTGAGTCCTTCTTGGGAACACAAAACAGTCTTCCCTGGAACCTGGTGGACTTTACCCTCTTGATCACCTTCTCGTTCAAGAGTTTTAGGATATATTCTTCCAAGAGGGGGGTTGATGGCTGGAAGAATTGGTGGAAGGTTGGAAGTGGTTGTGTCCAGCTCCAACCTAGTCCCTTCTTGATGATGCTGTGTGCCCAAGGATCGAAGGTCCAGCGATCCTGAAAGTGGCGGAGTCTTCCTCCCACCGGAAGCACTTCATTGCTTCTGGTTTCCCGGGGGCTTGCCACCTTGGCCGCTAGCTCCCCTTCCTCCTCTGCCCCTGGAGGGGCGGCGCGAGGAGTCTCTGCTGGAGCCTCTACCTCTGGGACGAAAGGTAGTGGACTGACGTTCGTAGGCAGGGGTAAAGACTGGTGATTGTGACACCACTGGTTGGGCGACCAACTGAAAGGTCTGATGCGGCTGAGCGACCACTTGGGGAGTAGCGGGAGCTGGAAACTGGCGTTTTTGTTGATGCTGCTGGGGTCTTGGTTTGGAGGATTTCCTCTTAGGCTGAGGGCTTTCTTCCTGAGAGGATTTCCTTTTGCGTGACATGCCCCACTTGTTGAGAAGGTTTAGATTCTCAGAGGCGGCTTTGTCGACGATCTCTTTCACCAGAGCAGAGGAAAAGAGATGCTTACCCCAGATGTTGGAGGAGATTAGTTTCCGGGGTTCGTGTTTTACTGCCGCGTTGGCAAACACGAACTCTCTTCAGTCTTCTGGCCCTGATGAAGCTGTACAGGTCCTTCATCACAGTCACTAGGTGGGTTTTGGCAAGCACCATATACAAATCTGGGACTCTAACATCCCCGGCCATGACCTCGAGCTGAATCTGGTGAGACAGGGAGGCAGCTAGTCTCTCCTTGGTCTCTTGCTCCCGACGAAGAAAGTGGTGATTCAGTTTCGGGAGGTCCTCGTTAAACTGACGTCCAGCTACGTCAGGGTCCAGCTTCCCAACCGTGAAGGTGAACTGGATATCTTTCCAGAACTTGTCGTCGGGGGGAAGGGCGAGGGAGAGAGGCCTACACTCCTCCAGGGTAGGACAGGGTTTTCCTTCCTCCACCGCCTTCATGACCGCATGGAAGGCCTTTTCCACGAAGGGGAAGGTTGCGTAAGGGGGAGCAAGAAAGGACGGGTGCTTCTTGCTCAGAGCCGGCATTTTTGAGTTAGTAAAACCACGGCTCTTCAGGCATTCTGCCAGTAAGGCTTGGGCTTCTGAGTGATCGAAAACGATCACTTCTTTGGGCTCAGTCTCTTCCTTGCAGGCCGGTTCAGACCTAAGTCGGACGTAACAGTCCGGGTAAGCCTCGAAGTTAGGGAAGAATTCCACTTCTTCCAAAAGGATAGACCCTAGCTTGTCGTTGATGAATATTTTGCCAGTTGTAATTGGCATATGCTCGGCGTACCTCCAGGGGTTAGACTCCGAGCAGGAAGGGAGGTCCTTAACCAAGATCTTCTTCGGTTGCTTCCATCCCATCAAACGACTTGTAATCTCCGCAGAATGCTTGTTAAGCTTCTCGTCCATTAAAGCCACCAATACCCGGATGGCTTCTTCGGTGGCGGGCAGCAGGGGCTGCGATGCGGCGGAGGTAGAGAGGACTGGCTCCTCGACCACTACGGGAGCTGCCGGAGGTGGAGGGGCGACCTCACCCTCCGAATCAGGGTACTCCACCTAATCCTCTTCTTCCTCCGGATCCTCGCCCATGAGGGTCCTTTCTGTGTTGTCAGACACGTCCGACATCTTCTCCACCTCGTCTAGACTACACTTGCTAAGCGTAGTCTCGATATCTGGTTCGACGGTCAGTTGAACTATGGGGATCTGATCCTGGGGGATCACAGAATCTGCCGACGCTTTCGGGAAAAGAATGGCCCTCATCTTCTCACTGGAAACCGCGCACCCACCTGCGCAGTTTCTCTCGAGCATTGTCCGTGGCTTCTAAGGACGGGGGGTGGTCGAACCCCTCGTCGAGGAGGCCTTTGCAGACTGAGCAGGACACTGGGTCCCAATACTTGAGGTTGCCCTTCTTTGCAGTACAGGGGGCGTGGGTCCGACACGCTCCATGCCCGTAAAAGTCCGGGCGGCGAACCGAGCAGAAGGGGCTCTCACACTTCAGGTACTCCTGTAAAAGAAAGAGAACATGAGTACATGGAAAATAGAGTCATGTCTTACATTACTCTTAAGATTCCTTAATCTAATTCTTAAACTTAGAATTTGTGTTATGTGAGCTCCGGATAGGTGAGCTAGAAAAGAAGTAGGAAGACACATACTTGCGAATCCCGTCCAACCAGGTACCGCGACCTTTTCTGCTGGCAATTCCTTAGGACCTGAGGTTCTAGGAGAGGGAATGGTATCCCTATGGGGAAGCCAGATTAGGCTTCCTTATAAAGGAATTGTCTACAGAGTAGAGAAGGTCTGAAATCGTTCAGAACCTAGATAAAAGAGGGGAAAATAGGATAAACCGCACAATATTTGGGAAGGTCCCGGTAAGAGACTGCACTGAGAAGCACAGAGTATGCTGGAAACATTGTATTATACAATCATACAGCTCAGACACTGTCTTCAGTGTATGAAACAGCAAAGAAGATCAGTCTGGCTATATGGATGTATAGGTCAACTGCCGGCACGGGGCCGGCAGCCGGGGGGGAAGGGGTGCTTGTCCCTGGAAGCCGCAGAGTGTCGCCGGCAAGCCGGAGGCCTGGTCCGGCGGGGTGAATCCATCAAGGCTACACACTGAGCAGCAGAGAGGTAGGAAACACCTATAGGGGCAGGTCGCCGGCAGGGCGGTGGCCTCCGGCAGCCGGCAGGCTGTTGGCGTTGGTGAATCTGGCTGGGTACATAAGATGGAAGGTGTCTGAGAAGCTGACGGCAGCGACGGCAAGGGGCGGCGGCCCCCGGCAGCCGGCAGGATGACGCCATAGTTGGTCCTCAGAAAGGAAGTCCTATGAAGTAGGAAGGTTACCTGGGGTGCTGGCGGCTAGCGGCAGTAAGGGGCGGCGGCCCCCGGCAGCCGGCAGGTTGTTGCCTTAGGTCATCCTCAGATAGGAACATCTTATGAAGTAGGGAGTCACCTGGCGTCCCGGCGGCGGTCGCCGGCATCGGACCGGCACCATGATAGAAGAGAGAAAGATAAGGAGGGAAGGAGGAAGGGTAATGTCTGATACCCAACCGGCTTCCCTCCGGAAGGAGTGTACTCATGATAGGGGGGGGGACAACCTATCATCCGGCGGCAGGGAGCCGCCAGACGGCTGGGTGCCTATGGTAATCCAAGGGAGGATCAGAGAACACTCTAAACAGGGGGGGGGGGGGGTTGATCTTCTGCCGGCAGGGCGGCCGCTAACACTACCCCATAGTTCGACTATGAGGGGGAAGTGTAGCAGAGCGGCCGCTAACACTACCCCATAGTTCGACTATGAGGGGGAAGTGTAGCAGAGCGGCCATACAGGCACGAGAGCACAGATTAACCTACAATTCTCCCTGAGGGGGAATTGTAGGACAGCGGACAGGAGTGTGAAGGCAAGCCGACACAAAGGGATAGAGTGGGGTTGGGGGGGGGTGAGGGGGCAGAAGGGATCGTGACCCTAAAGCTCCCAAAGGGTGGGGGAATCTATTTTCTATACTACCCAGGCAGGAGAGAAGCACTTTCCAACCCTAGGGTAGGTTAGCTCAGAGTAGGAACAGAACTGGTGTACTGTCCGAAACTTTAATAAAACAGAAACCCCCAAGGCCTAACCTAAACCAGGAGATCTCCTCCTAGATTAGGTAAGGCTGGGGATGCGTATCGCTAGGCCACAGGAGGAAGGGACGTGTCCCAACCGAGAGCAGTCTAGGGGGAAGGGCTAGGCCCCTCCACCTTCAGTCTCAGTCGGTACCCCAAGGGAAAGGCGTTCCCTAGGGGTGGACTGGGATGAACGATAGGTACTCTGGGTTTCTGACCGAAATCCCCCCATACACTATGGAAGGGAAGAGGGAAGAACTACCTAGCCTAACCTACCCGAAATTTTTCGGGTAAGGGGCTAGGAATAGCAAGGCTACCCAGAGGGAGGTTACCCTAAGGTAATAGGGGAGAAGGAAGCATACAAGGGTCCCAACGTTGGGTTAGGTGTGACCTGGCTGGACCAGGCACAGTCCCTTGTATGGTCCCTCGAAGGCAAAAATATGTGCAACATTGAGTCTTGTATGTTTAAAAATGCCTATACCTTCATTAAAATAACACTAGGAACACTATTATATCATGCAGAAGTGAACATGAACACTAGGCTGCGGCCTATGCTAGGCTGAAAGGCTAGTATGGGGTCGGCTAACTAAGAGCGCCAAATACTACTATCGGCATAATATAACTCATTCCTAATAATGAAGACTAAATAACTAAAGATTTAACTTAGTTATAAGGCCGGATAAGGCTGTTCTGGCTAGCTAAATAACGCATGTAATGCGAACAGCAGCGCCGTAAAATGGCGCCTCCGGGTAAGGCACAGCTCGGCCACAAAACACAAGATTTTAGCGGAAAAAATCGTTACTCTACGGCCAAAGCTTATTTAAACAATACAAGAACCTGGTACTCAACTTTCCAGAAGATGGTGAAGCAGAAGGCTGAGACATGGTTGAAGGATGCACAAGAAATTATCCGATCACTGGGAAGAAACAAAAGGCTTAGGGAGCTACCATGAACGTAATGAGGGAGGACGTGACGTCACACAAGTATGGCGCCAGTTTGTTTACGTTGCGAGTATCGTAACAGTGACGAAGGTAGGGTAACTTTGGAACGGCACCTCAGTTACCTCGCCACATTTCCCCCTCTAAGCGTAAACGCTAGGTGGAGTGCAGATGGCCATGTGACGTGTTAATGAATCGTCCCGTGTTGATATACGATATTCTAAAGGGAAAACCCTAAGAGTACTCGCTCCAGAAGTTAGAATCCTGTGGAAACCTTTAGTTTAATTCTCTGGGAATATTATGGTAGTCGTATATATCCAAAGGAAGCTACTGAAGGAACCTTCCATCAGGACGACATGGCTTGAGCCCAAAAATACTTACTTCTACGATCGCGACCTAGTGGAGTGTGTTTGGGCGTAATGGTCACCCAGCAGCGACAAAGCACGCTACCGTCTCCCGCGCCCAACTCCCCGCACTCTACTTCCAAGTGTTATTTTTTATGCCACCTGTCTCTATGGGGGTCAGGTGCTTCCGCTAGGAGATAGGAGGTATCCTCTTTCTACGTGACAGCTGCGATCTAGGTCGCCCACATCTAGGTTGCCCCACCTCAATTCCCCCATCTTTTGTCCAACCTCCCTCATGCTTTGACCTGGGAAGTAAAAGAATGACAACAGTTTAAATTTCACATTAATGGTGCAACTCTTTCTTTAGGCCCGGTGGCTTGCGACAGAGTTTACACTACCCAGGAATCTATGAGACGAGGTCATAGTTTGGCAACCACCGTCCTACTTCCTGTGACTTAAATTACCCCTATTATTATTTTCACTTTAATTATTCTACTTGTGATAGTTGAGTTACTCCATAAGTAGTCTTTTATTTATTTATTAATTTTTTTTGCAGCAGAATTATGAATTGTTATTCGTAACAACTTTTATTTTTTCTCAGCAGCTACTTAGGAAGCAGGGCTTTTCCTTCTTGTGGATACAGCTGCTCTGGTCACTGTCCTGCGGTACCTGTAGTGGCTCATGAGATGCTCACTTTACGAGGTAGCACTCATTACTGACCTTCAACTTGAACAAGGCTTATTGATGGGAAGCTTAGAGCACTGCCAGGAGGTTTGCCTCCATGGGTTGGAGAACCTTTCCTTATGAGGGAGAGTTAACCTTCCCCGGAGTTGGGCTGCTCTCCCTTTCGATGGAGAGCTTCCCCTCTTCAGCTGTTCAGCAACTTTCCCTCTTACAGGAAGAATTGCTGACAGCTCGACAAAGATCACCTTCTTCTATCTAGTCGCCAAAGACTGATTCTTCCCTTATGAGCTGGGGGAAAGCAAAGTCTAAGGCAAGTTCCTCCTTCGTGGGAACTTCTCTCTCGTTCGCGAGAGAGATTGTTCAGGGAGTAAATATGTAGTACGGCTATGATTTTTCCCATAGGCCTGGGAGAAAGCTTGTCCTAGGCGTTGTCCTCCTTTGGGAGGACTTCTCTCGTTCTCGAGCGAGATTTTTCAGTGACCTACATATGTTGGTTGCCTATGCTTTTTCCCAGGGGCTGGGTGAAAGCTTGTTCTAGGCGATGTCCTCTTTTCGTCGAACTTCCCTCTCGTTCATGAGAGAAAGCTTGTGATCAGCTTTTGTGTCAGAGCAGCGAGTTGTCGCAGGTTCTGCAGCCTGACGGTCAGACCTCGAGTCTGATTCCGACGCCAAGGATGTTAGAGCATACTCCTTCGGGGGAACACGTATCTCAGTCGCAAAAGACCGCCGCCACATTCCTGATCAATTCTTTCAGGCAGGTCTTGCTTGCATTAGACAGTAGTTTTTCTCTCTAGTGAAAAAAGGCGTTTGATGGCAACCCCAAACGGAAAAGTGGTCGATAGCAACCTAATGTATGGTCTTGAGCAAGCCCTCACACATGAGACTTCTCCCTTTTCGGGAAACTCTCGTTCCTGAGAAGTTTTACAACTTCAACAGGCGTTGTTAAAACTTCTTAAAAGCCGTTAGAACTTACTGGAGCATGTGCTCTCTTAAAGACAAAACTGTGAGGTTATTGTCACAAACACAGTTTCTACCGAATGTGTGAGTCCTGTCATTATACCCCTGGCACAATGGCATCTCATTTTACATGATGGGCTTCTATGCCTTTTTATTTATTTTACCCTTACAGGGTTGTCTTAAGCATTTAGTCCTAAGGGAGCAGTGTTAGCTTACGTTTTTGTACAATAGAAACAACGTGGGCATGTTTTTATTATGTTTACGAACGTTTCAAACCCGCCCACGAGGGAGCCATACAACCTTGTCATAGTATGAACGTTGGCGAGCCCCTTCAACAAGGAGTATAGGCAAACCAAAGGAGGAATGATAGCCTCAATAACTGTACGTATTGTTTTTTGGCACATGCACTCACATCTTTAAAAATACTACAGGTAGTCAATGATCAAATATTCCTTGGGCAATAATGTTGCGATTCGTCACACATGCATTATTCCCACAACCGGTTTGTTTTGAAACGTTTACTCGGAGGCAAAGATTATGCATGCGGGAACGCAGATGGGCAAGTACACATGCGTGCAAGCGATCTTTCTGCCAACAAGGGCTTTAAGACATCTTACAATTAGAACTTCTTTCTAATAAGTTGTAATGGCTATATCCTATACTGAAACCAGTTTATACATTATTTGTCTACCTTCCTGTAACCAGACATACTGTATATACGATCTGCCTTCATAGGCACTGTCTTCTTTTCTTTCTGATCGAAGGTCTTAGTTTCTTACAAATAATCAGATCAAAAACTTCTTGTAAGCATATCTGTTCCCTTGAAGGGAACATCCAATACTTATGCCAGTTTTACCGATCGGAGACAAAGAAATACAAACGTTTTTTCATCTTTCTTAAGAAGGAGGAATCTTGGTTATGCACGTTTTCAACATTCTCCTGTCGGTTTCCGGACACGACTTATAAGTCAGGCTATGCCCATATGTTTGTCCTGCTCACAGGTCTGTGTTACTGGTCCATAGATAGACTTATGCATATATTACCCATCCAACAATAGATTAAAGATACGTCTCAATCTTATCCTTTAAGAGTATTTGGTTGCGGTCGTTATGAGGGTATTTGGTTGCGGTCAGTAGTTACCAATAGGTCTCTTGTCTGAAAGGAAATCGCTGTAATTACATAAGCAGTACTGGGTACCTGGTTTACCGATTTGTATCATTCTTACTCTGCCAACCCTCGCTAGATTGGTGGAATTTGGAGGGTGAACAAGCTTTCCCCCCTTCATAGTAGAAGCGTGCAAGCAGTGGCACGTCTTGACATCATCTCGAGATGTTTTTTCTTGCTACGCAATCTCATGACCCCTTGGGACGAACCGCAGATGGTGGATGGCAGACGAGAACCTCCGCAAAGAGGCCAGTCTTCTCGCCTCTCCCCCCATCTGAACTGATGCTCTCTTCGGATGCTTCCAAAGAAGGGGGGGGGGGGCAATAGGCCGCACCAATCCATCTTTGTCCTTGGGCCCGAATCAGGAAGGTACCAACACATAGCTCTTTTAGAGAACCATCTAGTAGTAGAGTTAGATGGTCAGAAGAAAGCTAGGTGTCCCCCTCCGCTTGCAGCATTCCTGGCAACAGGGATGTGCTTGCAGACAATCTGAGCAGGGCGAATCAGATAGTGGTCTCCTAGTGTCTTTAAATGATCTAGCAGCCAACAAAGTCCTAACTTTGTGGGGTTCCTCGAATGGGGACTTGTTCACAACGGCCCGGAACTTGTCTTCCGCTCTACTGTTCCCCAGTCACAGACCCCCAGGCTCCAGGCTCTCGAGCAAGATGTATTTCAACAACAGTGGGACAGCTTAAATGTGTACACTTTTCCCCCGTCCGGTCTGGTGAGGAAGTCCTCAACCAAGTCAGAATAAGAAAGAACTTACCATAACTCCAATAGCTCCGCTATGGCATCACGCAGATTGATTCCCAGACCTTTTGCAACATCTGAGGGAACTTCTTCCACGACACACAGCCACATGCTGACATCTTCCACAAAGCTGTACCTTCGCTTCGACTTCCTGCTTAGAAACTGTCCCCCACCTCCTTTCGCAGAGAGGCTTTTCGCAACAAGCTGCGGAAAAGATGTCTAGACACCTCTGACACTTTTCATCATCGGTCTTCCAGGCGAAGTGGTCAGTCTTTTGTGACTGATGTTGTGGAAAGGGTATCACTCCTCTTGATGCCTCTGCTCATACAATGTTTTGAGATGAATTGTCCCCTGTTGGAACTTAAACCTCCTGGGAACGCAGTTTGGGTCCTTCAAACCTGGAGCTATTTTTACAAATTGGCCCGCCACACACGCTGTCCCCCTAGAAGTCCTGCCAGAAAGCAAAAGGGTTACTCAGCCGTGAGCGGGGTACCCAGTCTACCCCAACCCCACCCGCTAACTAGCGGATGTGGTCGCTATCCCTGACTGAAATTATCATGGCTCGTCTTTCAGCTTCACCGAAAGTAACACCCCTATAAATAGCTCCAGGTTTGTATGCTAGGAAAAATACAAATTTCAAATTTGTTATTTTTATTTATCGTTTATGGTTCATACTTTTTTCTTGTAATTTTTCTCGCCTTTTGATTGCAGCTTGAACGATAATGATTTTTAATCGAAGCAATATAGTCTCAGTCTATTGTACCACTCTTGTTCTCTTTATATATTAATATTTATTTATACATTCCTTACTGCATCTATGTGTTTCCCCTTTTGAGATTAGAGTATTGGGTTAGGTTTTTCAAAATTATATTGCTAATGTGACTGTATATAGGTATTTTCCCTTTGTTGATTTAACATATTAAATTTTTAATTGGTTGCTATTGTTCTTTTAATGAACTAAGAATTTTACTCCTATCATTAGAAACTACATAGATTGTTTGATTTTAAAGAAATTTTTATTGAACTATTTCATATCTATATGCGTTTGTTTAGAATATAAACTGATTATTATTTGTGACTAGAGATCCTAAGTGACACATTTTCACAATTTGCTTCTATTTCTTTGCAGTGTTAATGGAGGAACATGTTAGAGTAACATTTGTTGAGAGTCCTTCCTTATTTTATGTACAGCGAAGCCTTGATTATAATTGTATTGAAAGTTTAGGTCATCAGTTGAATAGAATTGCAAGAGTGGAAACTAGAATCGTTGAAGTTGTACCATTTGTTGGTAAGTGTTTTATAATTTTTTTCCTGCTCTTGTGTTAGGTCAAATGAAACCTTACTAGAATTTGTTTTTATTTTCGTTACTAGATTGGTACAGTCTTACTTACCACGATTCTTATACCCTTATAATTGTTGAAGAAATTCAAAATAAAACTATGAAATTATATTGTTCTTAACAGCTCCAAAAATTACCTGTTTGGTCATCGTCATGCAGACCTCATCTAAAGAACCTAATTGACTGCAACCCTTAAAATATTGTTGAAATGATAGAGGTTTCACTATATTCTCTTCAAAATACAATTGCATTTGTCTATAATTAATGAAAGAGCCGATAGTGTTGGCACCTGCCACCATTTGTGTTCCTAAATCACTGATACACAATCGCGGAATTCTATAATCACGACAATTAAGTTGAAATTTTTGCCGAAAATAAAATACATTTAAACTACTGCAAATATTAAGATCAACACCTCTTGACTGAGTACAAGATATATATAATAACCAAATCTTCAGCAAACTTCCTTCCTTTTTTTACAGCAAAAGGGCATGTATAATCAATAAAAAATATTAGCAAATGGAGCTGTAGGTTAGTCTGCTCTGAAATTTCCAATAATTTTGATTAAGTTCTGCTGTTCTGTTATTGAATCTTCAAAAAATGATCAGTGTTTAAGAACTTTCTTAACAAATAAGATATGTTTGGAGATATAATTATTTCATCACAATTCAGTAAGAACAAAATAACATCTTGAATATAAAAATTTTATATAAGCGTTCCTGATAATTATTTTTCATCTATACTATTATTCCAATTCTAAAACTTGATTTTTACTCTTAATAGACCATGTTCATCTAACAACAATTTAAGCTTTGTTATAATAAAAGGAATTTCCTTTAAGGTAGTTATAAAACCTTTCTGAAAATAGGAAACACATCTGGAAAATGTTTATCGTTTTACCTTTAAGGTAGTTATAAAACCTTTCTGAAAATAGGAAACACATCTGGAAAATGTTTATTGTTTTACTGGGCTCACCAACTTTTGAGCGCAAGATAAATGAGCGCTGATAATTCAGCTCAGTAACATTTGAGCGCCGACATTTAAGCGACAAATTCAAAATACGGTTGTTACAATTGTTTGATAAAATTCTCTCTCTCTCTCTCTCTCTCTCTCTCTCTCTCTCTCTCTCTCTCTCTCTCTCTCTCTCTCTCTCTAACAATAGTTGGTTACAATTGTTAAAATAATTTCATGTTAAAAATTTTATTAACCAATTTTGAGATGGGTTTGGTGCTTTAATCAGAAAGGAGAAAAACTAACTGGGACTTGTTTAATCTTTATCTGTTGCGATATAAATAAAAATCATCTCTAAACAGAATCATAATAAACAGAAATTTTACACACTTAATTTTTACTTCTTCCTTTAAATACGAAATATCTCAAAACAATTCATAGTACCACTTCTGCAGTCTAATATTAAAAGGTATCAATCTAGTATATAAAATAACAACTATGGTCATCACTTCTGGAGTCATAAACAAGGAAATTTTCCCCAGCATGTGTGTAGGCTAGACAAGTTTTTGAGCTATATCTATTTCCACTGTCACTTGGAGCAAGCAGACAGTGGCAATCGTTTTCATATTGGTTGTCATTGTACTTTGAAAGAACAACTACTACTTCAGTAATCAGATTAAGATGGGTGTGTTGGGGGAGCATTCAGTGTTATGCTTTCACGAAACCGCTTCATTGATAAGCCATCCACTAACTTAGCAGGATCTAATATATGATCGTGATCACTAATACAGGTGCATTCATCTTAGAAAATGTATGTGCCCCTTCCTTTGCATTTTCCAGTTACACAATGCCTTGACTCTTTACTAGTATTAAGCACTCTGTTAACTCTGTAAAAGTAGTTTTCGTGCAATATTTCTTTTCCCTTAGAGTTATCTTCTGCATATCCTTTCCTTAGTAGAAAGATTTTTTTTTTTTTTTTAATTTCCTAAACAGGATGAGTTGAATGATAGCAATGTAATAAATGTAATAGCCAAACAATAAACACACCCACATGCACTGATACAGAGTTTTTGATAGTGTTTTTTACTTTTTTTAAATGGAATGATTTTAGCAATGGTAACCAAATGATTGTAATAACCAAACAACTATTCACACACACACATACACAGAGAGAGAGAGAGAGAGAGAGAGAGAGAGAGAGAGAGAGAGAGAGAGAGAGAGAGAGAGAGAGATTGATTTATCAAGCAGCTGAAATGAGATATATATACACACACACACACACATATATATATATATTTATATATATCTCAAGCGGCTGAAATAACCATATTCTGGATTTTTAGCTCTCAAATGTTACTGCGCCCAATTATATTGTTCTCAAAAGTCGGCTCATGGCTCATAATGCTAATGTAAAATTATTTAGATTACCGTTAACTGGATTGCTTTGTATTCCAGATTTTAGGAAATCTTTATGGTAAACTAGGACTAGTTTCCTGAAAATTGAAAATTTATGAATATATATTAGTTGTTCATAGTTTAAGGACTCCACTGCAGATTCAAATGCTGGAATTATTACAGTTGACAATTCAGGGACATCAGTTGCATTGTAATTAGTTCCAGAGAAAAAGCAAGGTTTTTGCATCTGGTTGTAGGAAAAGCATCTGGTAACTAAGTCGGCTGTGCCTCGGGAGCTTTCAATTCAATTCTTCATCTACTTTATGCTTTATAGTCATCAGCCATGTAGGCCTGGGACTTCCAACTTTTCTAGTGCCTTGTGGAGCCCAGTTGAATGTTTGATGATATAATCTCTATTGGGGAGTGCGAAGAGCATCCCCAAACCATCTCCATCTGCACCTCATCATGATTTCATCCACATATGGTAATCGAATAGTCTCTCTTAGTTTCATTTTTAATCCTGGCCTGCCATTTAACTCCCAATATCCCTCTGAGGGCTTTTTTCTCAAATCTACCAAATCTGTTAGAGATTGTTTCATTGTCATACCATGACTCATGTCCATTCAATAACACCGATCTCACTGAACTGATATATAGTCTGACTTCTATATGAAATTTCAGACAATTTGATTTCCAGATTATACTTAACATAGCCATTGTCTGGTTTACTTTTTTTCAATCTTTCACTAAACTCTAATTCTAAAGACCCTGTATAGGAGATCATATTTCCTGAATATGTAAATTATCCCATTTCATTAATCCCTTCTTCCAATGATATTTCATCTTCCGTTGCATATTCCATACTCTTCATCTCTGTCTTTCTTCTATTCATCTTGACCCCATTCCCGTGTTATATTTCATGCATTCTGGTAAGCAAGCATTGCAAGTCCTGTGGTGTTCTGCTAAAAGACAGCATCATCAGCATACTCTAGATCTGCTAATTTCCTATTACCAACCCAGTCTAATCTTTCTCCACCATCCTCAACTGTTCTATACCTCACAAAATCCATGAGAAGGGTTTACATCATAGGGGACAACACGTTCCCTTGGAGTACTTTACTGTTCACTGGAAATTTATTTGATAGGACTCCACTAACATTAACTTTGCACTTTCTTTGCTCATGAACCGACCTAATCAAATTTACATATTTAAGAGGAATTTCATAATAACACAGGACTATCAAAGGCTTTTCCATAGTACACAAATGCCATCAAAAGTGGATTTCTATATTCCGCGCCTTGCTGTACATTTCTCAAAATGAAAATTTGGTCAGTATAACTTCTACCTTTTCTAAATCCAGCATGGTCATCTCGGCTTTTCATCAATCTTTCGCTGTAGTCTCTTTAGAATAAGATTATTATATATTTTTATGATAACTGATAAAGTATGATGCCTTTAATTATTGCAATCAGTCAGGTCTCCTTTTTTGCCATTTTTCACCAACATTCCTAACTCCTGTTCATAAGGTTTGCCTTTTCATGCCACATTCTACAAAAAAAATCTTGTAAGTATTTTGGGAGTCTTCATTTTCTGCCAATATCATCTCAGCAGTTATTCCATCGTAACCAGGGACTTTCCATCACCTGAGTTTTTAATGATAGCTTCATCTTCAAACATACTGAATTCATTCATGGTCACATCAAGGTCTTCCTCATCTTCAGATATATCAATTAAATTATTCCCACTGTATCTCCTATTCATGATCTCACTAAAGTGTTCCCTCCAACATGGTCTTTCTTCATCTTCCGTCGTTATAATAGACCCATCTTTCTTTTGATGAGTCTATGCTTTTTTGCCCCAGTAGAGAGTTCATTAATAATTCTATGAGCAATTCTTACACCATAGAGTCTTACTCTCGCCTATTAGCATAACATACAAGTAATTATTTCATATTAATAAAAACTACCCGTTTGAGAAGACATTGATAAGTAATTTGCTTTTTCATACAATTTACAATCGCAATTTTATAGTAAGTTTGATATAGAAATATACATTTCATAATCTAATAAGATATACATGGTTATACACACATATATATATATATTATTATATATATATTTATTTATATATATAATATATATATATATATATATATATATATGTATGTATGTGTAAATATATATAATATATATAATATATATGTGTATATATAATATACATATACATATATATATGGATAAATATCAACACAACATCGTGTTCAAATAGAAATAAATTTCTACCTCAAACTTGGGATCGAACGCTAGCCCCTTCTAATGAAAGGCCAGGTCGAAACCAACCATGCCACGAGAGGCCATAAAAGAAATCGGAACCTAACGCTACCCAGCAGTTCGAGGATTTGCCTGGCGAGACATCAGTCTCTTACCAGAGAGTTTTACCCGATTTCCCGGCCCACCAGTGACACAATTGGTAGTAATTCATTCAAATTACCCCTAATGAGTCAATATGGATAAATATCAACACAACATCGTGTTCAAATAGAAATAAATTTCTACCTCATACTTGGGATCGAACGCTAGCCCCTTGTAATGAAAGGCCAGGTCGAAACCAACCATGCCAAGAGAGGCCTTAAAAGAAATCGGAACCTAACGCTACCCAGCAGTTCGAGGATTTACCTGGCGAGACATCAGTCTCTTATCAGCGAGTTTTACCCGGTTTCCCCGGCCCACCACGTGACACAATTGGTAGTAATTCATTCAAATACCCCTAATGAGTCAATATGGATAAATATCAACACAACATCGTGTTCAAATAGAAATAAATTTCTACCTCATACTCAGGATCGAACGCTAGCCCCTTGTAATGAAAGGCCAGGTCGAAACCAACCATGCCACGAGAGGCCATAAAAGAAATCGGAACCTAACGCTACCCAGCAGTTCGAGGATTTACCAGGCGAGACATCAGTCTCTTACCAGCGAGTTTTACCCGATTTCCCGGCCCACCACGTGACACAATTGGTAGTAGTTCATTCAAATTACCCCTAATGAGTCAATATGGATAAATATCAACACAACACCGTGTTCAAATAGAAATAAATTTCCACCTCATACTTGGGATCAAACGCTAGCCCCTTCTAATGAAAGGCCAGGTCGAAACCAACCATGCCACAAGAGGCAATAAAAGAAATCGGAACCTAACGCTACCCAGCAGTTCGAGGTAGAAATTTATTTCTATTTAAACACGATGTTGTGTTGATATTTATCCATATTGACTCATTACGGGTAATTTGAATGAATTACTACCAATTGTGTCAAGTGGTGGGCCGGGAAATTGGGTAAAACTCGCTGGTAAGAGACTGATGTCTCGCCAGGTAAATCCTCGAACTGCTGGGTAGCGTTAGGTTCCTATTTCTTTTATGGCCTCTCGTGGCATGGTTGGTTTCGACCTGGCCTTTCATTAGAAGGGGCTAGCGTTCGATCCCAAGTATGAGGTAGAAATTTATATATATATATATATATATATATATATATATATATATATATATATATGTATATATATATATATATATATATATATATATATATATATATATATATTATATATATATATATATACACACACATATATGTCAAATATTGATGGATAATGAGACATCAGAACATGGGTTTTTTCACTTTATTACAAAAGGTTCCAAAGTACACTATACTGCACAATCGACACACTCTCAGGTGAGAGCTTTGTCTATTCGAGTGCCCAAAGGCAACTAACTACCCCTCACTATCAAAATGCAATCTTGCTACAACATGCTAAATAGTTGGATTTTGTGGAATTTTCATGATTATAGAGTTCATTTACCTTGACGTGCAACACATATCTTCATAAAAATTTGGACATTACTCCCCCCCCCCAAGCTCCTCACTCCGGGAGGAGGTGCTCACTCGCCCTCACTAATCTATGATATATGGAGGACACTCCGACCTGGAATAGGCATGACATGTACTAAACAGAAATGCAACATAAAATATATATAGAAATCACCCCAAAAAAATAACACATCTTCCACAAAAAAAAACTGAAAATGAAATATTGCATATAAAAATGTACACAATAATTCCATTCATTTCTTCTTCAGACCTCTGCAACTAAAATATAGGATACCCAAAATGAAAAAGAAAATCCTAACATTAGTCTTATACAACCTCATCAACAACCTCCCTCCGGTTGCGGGTTTCCTTTTCCTCGAATGTTGGGCGGGGGGAGGTGTGCCTGTGCCACAGCCCGCCCGCCATCGGGTTTTTTTGCTGGGCACTCTCGAGATAGATGACAGTAGGACTGACAAGTGTAACAGTGAGCGGATCCTTGGGTGGGGCACTCCACTCGTCGGTGCCCTTCTCCCCCACGCTGCCAGCATCTGAAGACTCTTCTAACCTGCTGACTGCATTCTCCCCTCTCCCACTTTGGGGGTTGATGAGTGCCTCTCATGGCTGCCAACTTCTCCGAATTGGGCCAGTTATTCCCAGTCACTTTTTCTTCTGGCAAACTGAAAATGTTAGCTAACGAACGATTATCATCGAACAAATAACCACATAAATGCGGGTTTACTAATCTGCTAATATGTTTATGGGCAATTGCTCTTTTATCACCTGCTGGGAGATTGGCACTCCGGGTTGCAAACGAATCACAATATCAAGAAATGCGAGTTGCAAAACTAAAAACGGATTCACCTTCTCGAATTTTGGGTTTGTAATTTTCTTTTTATGTCCCCCTTCCTCGCATCAGGTAAGGCATACTTCTCAATTAAACGTCGTTTTATTTCAGTATAACCTCTTAAACTGTGTTGAGGCCACCATAATCTAATTACTTAAATAGCTTTTTCTCTTTCCGACCACCCATATGTGGCTTATTCAAAGTCTCTCAAAAACACTTAAATCGATTAAAACCCTTTGTTAGGCCTAATGTGGTGATAGGATGTTTCTATTAACCATAATAATTACGTGGAACTTAGATGAAGAATTGTTAGTAATTATTTCTCAGCTGATCCCATCTTTGGTCGTCAATTTTTCTTGGTGGGATTTAATGATACGTTGGTATTCTTAAAATACACTTTAATAACTCTTGTGACTACATTGCTCTATAACAGCCGACTCCCAAGTGTATGTGGAGCGTCATACACAATCTGACAAAACCAAAACATTGACAAACAAAAGAGCATCGCTCTCAAAAGACTTAAATCCTACTCCAGTACAAAACTATAAAGAATCACATCCTATCTTTGAGGTAATCAATAAATGTTTGAATCCTAATACCAAAATAAATCATTACACTTATGTACAAAGCATAACATGTTTTATTCATGCAATATGATGCAATGTTGCACAATACCTGTAACACTTGAAATAATATAGTACATTATTACAATAATACATAACAAGGCCGCTGATCATCAAAAGGCATAACACTTGCCTGGATTTCTGGCAACTTTTGAACTACGATTTACGAATCTTCACTCGGCTGTGCATGTGTACTTTCACTTGTGTGCATTTGAACTTTGTTTATGTATGTCGGATATGCTGTGGTTGTGCGCAGCTCCTCTTCTCGTTCAACCAAGATTCTGTTCATTAACTGTTGTAAGTTATCAAACTCATATTCCAATTCTTGCTTCTAATTTTCTGTATATTCTTTATCGGGAACGCTATATCCCACTGCTCCTTCGGTCTCATCTCCTGCAGCAGCAACGTCTGCTATGTTAGTCCTTGTGTATTTAGTCATCTTGAACTTTTATTTTACCGGTTCAAAGAACAACTTCGCTCACAGCATACACAAACAGACGTATTTTTACACCTGACACCAATATGTCCCATTTTGATGGATAATGAGACATTGGAACATGTGTTTTTTCACTTTATTACAAAAGGTTCTTAAGTACACTATACTGCACAATCGAGACGCTCTCAGGTGAGAGCCTTGTCTACTCAAGCGCCCAAAGGCAACTAATTACCCCTCGCTATCAAAATGCAATCTTGCTACAACAACATGCTGAATAGTTAGATTTTGCAGAATTCTCATGATTATAGATTTCTTTTACCTTTACGTACGACACATATCTTCATACAAGAATTAGGACATATACACACACACATATATATATATTTATATATATATATATATATATATATATATATATATACATACAGTATATATATTGTATATGTGTATATGTATATATATATTATATATATATATATATATATATATATATATATATATATATATATATATATATATATATATATGGACATGAGTTGTGGTATGGCAATGAAACAATATCCAATAGATATTGGGAGTTGAATAGCAGGACAGGATTAGAAACGAAACTATAAGATAGATTACTCGAGTGCCATATTTGAATGAGATCATGGTGAGGGGTAGATGGAGGTGGATTTTGATATATACTGTATATATATATATACATATATATATATATATATATATATATATATGTATATTATATATATATATATAATATTATATATGTATATATATATATATATATATATATATATATATATATATATATATATATATAATATATATATATGCGTAAAAATCACAGGAAAACGTGATGCTCAGATGCAGAAGAACCACAGGGAAAATGAAAATACGGAATATACACTTAAGTCCTGACTCTTTGCCCACGTTAGAGATAAAAATCACCCTATTAATTGGTCAGGTGCAAAGAAATTGGTTCATTCAAATAACTTAGTAGAAAGAAACATCATAGAGTCCAGTTTCATAAAAGAAACCTTTGAAAACAACTTGAATATTGGTCATGGAATGTATAAACTCGACGCCTTTATATGTAAAGAGATTTGTAAGCTATATAAAAAAACATTAATCACTTAATGTAGAATTGAATGTATTGTGAATAATTAACGTCGGTGTGAAATTGATATTTAGACCTAAGCTACCATTCATTAAAGGAAACAATTATTTTATATAGTATGCATAAGTATATTGGCACTATATAGTGTTATGCTAGATATAAGTATTGATATATACATGATTATATGTTTATGATATTAATGTTGTATACATATAAATGTATATATGCATATGTATGTATGTGTATATATGTATATATGTATTGTATATATATGTATATATGTATGTGTATGTATGTGTATGTGTATGTATTTATGTATATGTATATGTATTTGTATCTGTATGTATGTATATATATGTATATATGTATATATATATGTATATATGTATATATATATATATATATATATATATATATATATATATATATATATATATATATATATATATATATATATATTTATATATATATATATATATATGTATATATATGTATATGTATATATATATATGTATATATATTTGTATGTTTGTGTATGTTTTGCTTATGTATTTATATAGATAAGGCTACCGCATTGACATATAAATAACTGTATTGAAAGTAAAATAAGTAGAAAACAAGAATATACCCGCCACTAGAAATGACCCTTTTTAGCAGGTGTCTAACGAGCTTGCGGACTCCTCCTACTCAACACCTGAGTCAAGCCCAGGTAGCGGGTAAGGGAGTGTCATTGTTCTCTAAATCTCTATATGTATGTTCGTACTATTGCTTTCCCTATAAATTGTAAGAAACCTCTCTCAATAAATCAGTCCTCTGAGGAAGTAACACGAAACTAGTCAGGACTTAAGTGTATATTCCGTATTTTCATTTTCCCTGTGGTTCTTCTGCATATATATATATGTATATATATACATACTTACATACACAAACATATATGCATATATATATATATACAAAAGCAAGGCCATAGTCCCATTCTTTAAGTCTCAATGGGCCATAGGTTCCCGATGGGATCGAGGTCTGGTGATTTGTCTAGCTAGTCAATCCAAATGATTTCAGGAGGACTTTAAACCTACTCCTGGACGACAAGGCTGTTATGAATTGAAGAATTGATAACAACGATAGTTTTTAACGTTTTCCTGCTAAACCAGTTAAAATTATTGTGGTAAACCAAGCACGTATTCATATAGCTCTTGATAGTGAAAACTAATGAATGGAAAATCATGTTTACAACCATGTAGATATCCAAACAACTCCAATTTCATAACAAGCTAGAAAACATCTGTTCCAGCGTAAATACAAACCCTGCTATTTATAAGGGTATACTTTCGGCGTTAACTAGCGTGTGGGGGAGGGGTAGACTGGCTACCCCACTCACTCACACCTCGTGGCTGAGTAACCACTTTACATTTTGGCTCGGTATAGAATGGCAGCACCCCGCAAAGACTTGCCTTGATTGTTTTTCTGTCATTTTTATTTCGGTTGTGTGTTTTTATTTGTCTTGTACATATTTATGCGTGTATATATGTATAAATGGAAATATATTTTTTTGTTGTTGAATAAATTACATGTAACTTTAATTATTGTTGACAATGTATCCGGCGGTCTCCGCCGTAAGGGAGTTGTCATTGTTTTGATACTACTCGCCTACCTTGCCGCCCTCCCCTGCGTTGGTGGTCGGCCGGCCCTCAACACTCCTGTGTGTGTGTTTCATTACTTGAGTTGAAGTTTATAACAGATCAGCTCCCTTTCGAGGAATTATCTTACAAGGAAGGTGACTTATTCCCCGAATAGTTCATGTTGTGCAGCGGAGTATGAATTGAAATTAATCACAACTTTTATTTTCTTTTCTACAGATAGCAGCGACGTAGAACACAAGGCCGATGGGTTTGGCCGCTCTGTTCTTTATCCTGCGCTTCATGTGGTAGCTCGTGAGCTGCCCACATTATGAGGTAGCACTCGTTGTCAACCTTCAACTTGAACAAGTTCTGTTGATGGGAAGCATAGTTTGCTGCCAGGAGGTTCTACTAAGGGTTAGAGAACCTTCCCTTACGAGGGAGTGTTAGCCTTCCTTGGAATTGGGTTGCCCCCCCTTCTGAGGGAGAGCTTCCCCACTTCAGCCGTTCAGCAACCTTCCCTCTTTCGGGAAGAATTGTGGACAGCTCGACGAGTTTCGCTTCTGCTATCTCGTCGCTGAAGACTTTGCTTCTTCCCCTTAAACTGGGGAAAAGCAAGTCTAAGACTTGTTCCTCCTTCGAGGGAACTTCTCTCTCGTTCGCGAGAGAGATTGTTACACCTATGCTTTTTAGCCATTGAGCTGGGAGAAAGCTTGTCTTAGGCTATATGGAGAGATTATTATGCCTATGTTTTTTCCCGTAGAGCTGGAAGAAAGCTTGTCTTAGGCAATGTACTCCTTCAGGAGGACGAGAGAGAGATTATTAAGCGTACGCTTTTTTCCCATAGAGTTGAGAGAAAGCTTTTCTTATGCGATATCCTCCTTCGGGAGGACTTCTCTCACGTTCGCGAGAGAGATATTATTACGCCTACATATTTTTCCCATAGAGCTGGGAAAAAGCTTATCTTAGGTGATGTTCCCCTTCGGGAGGACTTCTCTCTCGTTTGCGAGAGATTATTACGTCTACGTTTTTTCCCCATAGAGCTGGGAGAAAGCTTGTCTTAGGCGATGTCCTCCTTCGGGAGGACTTCTCTCCCGTTCGCGAGAGAGAGATTATTACGCCTACGCTTTTTTCCCCATAGAGCTGGGAGGAAGCTCATCTTAGGCAATCTCCTTCGGGAAAACTTTCCTCTCGTTTGCGAGAGAAAACTTGTAGGAGTTTGCTGATCCACCAGGGTCGGTGGCAGAGCTTTCTCCATAGCAAGTTTCCCCTTCGGGGAATGTGTCTTTCGTTCTCGAGAGAAGACCGCCTCTTGGCATCGACGGTCCCCCCTCATGCTTATGGTTCTCCTCCAGGAGCGGAGCGAGAGCCTCATCTTAAGCGACGTTCTCCTTCGGGAGAACAAACCTCCTCTGTGGAGGAGTTATCTTTACATCTGGATCAGGCTCCCCCTCGGGCGGATTTTGCTGAACGTTTCTCTCCGGAGGTTCGTTGGGAGAAAGGGTTTGTAACTCTTCTCCATCCCGGACGTTCTCCTCCTCGTGCTGTGAGGGAACGTCTTTTTGAACCTGCTGGTTTTCCTCACGTTGACCCTACGGGGTCTTGTGACAATTACCCTTTGGGCTGGCGTGATCGTGAGTCTTCGGGCATTCGTCATGTTGATCCTGCGGGTTCTCATGACCTCATGACAGTAGGAGTCCTTCGGGGCTCCGTCGCACTGATCTGTTGGGCTAACGCGACTCGAAACCTTCGGGTTTCAGTTACGCTGAACCTTCGGGCTTTCGTAACGATGGTAACGTTGAGCCTTTGGGACCTCGTGCCATCAGTCACACTGACCCTTCATTGTCTCGTGAAGGAGGAACTTCGGTTCCGTTACGCTGACCCTTCGGGGTCTCGTATCTTTAGTTACGCTGAACCCTTGGACTCTCATAACTTTAGTCACTCTGTCACTTCGGTGTTTCGTGACAGGGAAACTTCGGTTTGTCATTGCGCTGCCCCTTCGGGGTCTCGCAACACAGGGTACGTTAGGCCTATTCCCAACTTTCATGTCGAATAACTCAACTCCAGTAATATCCAGTTTGACAGGACACGCATTGATTTCTCCTGATAAGGAAACATATACGGTCATTAGAGACTTGGATAAATTAACTCACTGTTCAGAAGCAATGAATAATAAAGTATGTATAGCTGACTCCTTTGAATTCCATCATATATCAATGGATTCATGCGAGTTAGGTATAGTGCTAAATGGTGCTCTCTCCCATACACATGATTGTGTGAAAAAACTTTATCCTTTTGACGATAATAAGTTCAATTACAGATTGAACAACGGCTCGTGGATGCGATACAACAAGGCCGGCTTTAATGTATCATGCCTGGATGGATCCACGACCCACTCCAAGATCTTTGTTGCAGCTGAAGGTTGCATCGGGACGTCCATGAACTACACGGTCCAAGGAATTAACATTATCATCAGGGAACGGGCCTACTTTGCGAATTTCACGTGGACCACTACAATCCCATCCTTACCTCTCCCATACAAGGCACGGGTGGCTAATCGGTTGACGCAACTAGCCGAGATGGACCACCCGTCACCGACTTTTGCAGGGGGGAATCTTCGTTTCTACATGACGCTGGCATCAATCAGTGTTACGGTGGTGATTCTTATCGCCGTTAACATCCTTGCTTGGCGTAGATTGAGGCAAAAACAGGTGGAGCTCCAGAGGAACGTTTTGCCACGTCCAGACAACACTCCTATTGCATTGAAAGCATTTACATTTAGAGCCATTTGAAATTGGCCATTTCACTTGACTCTGGGGGGTAAAATTGTCTGGAACTGTGAATGTGTGAAAAGCGGTCAGTACGCTGGTAATATGTAGTTGAAGAGACTCCAGGACAGTGCATTTGTATTTTAAATATAAACAGTTAAAAAGTATCTTTTGGACACCTAATAATATATTGTAGCCCTATATATTTAAAAAGTATCTTTTGGGCACCTAATAAAATATCTAAGCCCTATATATATATATATATATATATATATATATATATATATATATATATATATATATATATATATATATATATATATATATATATATATATATATATATATATATATATATATATATACAGTGGAACCTCTACATACGATTGTCCGAACATACAAATTTTCCAACATACGAAGTAAAATTCGACCAAATTTCTGTCTCAACATACGAAGTGTTGCTCCAACATATGAAGTAAACAATGCGCTTACCCGTGGAATTTTCTCGAAAGCGTCCAGCGTCGTTTGTTGTTGACGACGCTAGACGGCAGCACATAGGAGGGAAGCCAATCGAGCGTCACCTTGATCAGTCCTCTCATCTCGTGCGCATCGTGTGGTTGTCCTCTATTTGCTCAGTTTTAACAGTTTTTTATCTTGCCTTTCCACGTGTTGTTTTCTGTGTTCCGTAATCATGAGTCCTAAAAAGCTTAGTTTCGGTTCAGGAAGTAGTAGTAGTGGTGATAAAAAGAGGAAGTGTATGCTTTCATTAGAATTAAAGCAGGAAATAATAGAAAAGCATGAGCGAGGTGTACGTGTTAGCGATTTGGCTAAACAATATGGCCGGAATATGTCTACGATCTCGACGATCATACAACAGAAGTCAGCCATTAAAGCAGTGAAACCTTCGAAGGGGATCACGATTATTTCCAAACGTCGTAGCCCTACCCTTGAAGAGATGGAACGCCTTTTGTTAATATGGATCAAAGACAAGGAGATTGTCAGCGATACGATCAATGAAACGATCATCTGTGAGAAGGCCAGCGCTATCTACAGTGACTTGAAGGCGGCGCGCTCTCGGGGTGACGCGAGGGAGAGTTCAGCCGATCCTACGACGGAGGAATTCAAGGCTTCTCGAGGTTGGTTCGAGAAATTTAGGAAACGGACCGGGATTCATTCAGTTGTTCGTCATTGAGAAGCTTCGAGTCCGGACACCAAGGCTGCTAAAGACTTTGTTAAAAAGTTCGAAAGCATCGTGGCGGAGGAAGGTTACGTAGAGCAGCAGGTGTTCAACTGTGATGAAACCGGTCTGTTTTGGAAAAGATGCCTAGTCGAACGTACATTACCGCTGAAGAGAAGAAAATTCCTGGACATAAGCCAATGAAGGATCGGTTGACTCTTGCGCTTTGTGCCAACGCCAGCGGGGACTGCAAAATAAAGCCGTTACTGGTTTTCCATTCCGAAAACCCTAGGGCATTTAAAGCACATAGAATTAATAAAGAACTGCTACATGTTCTATGGCATTCTAATTCTAAGGCTTGGGTTACTAGGCATATCTTTGTGGAATGGGTAAACGTAGTTTTCGGCCCTGCTGTCAAGAAGTATCTTCAGGAGAGGAATTTGCCTTTGAAGTGCTTGCTTTGTTTGGACAATGCACCCGCTCACCCCCCCGGACTCGAAGATGATATCATCGACGAATACAAATTCATCAAGGTGTTGGATCTTCCACCGAATACCACCCCTATCCTCCAGCCCATGGACCAGCAAGTCATCTCTAATTTTAAAAAACTCTACACCAAGAACTTATTTAAGCAGTGCTTTAATGTCACGCAAAGCACCAACTTAACTTTGCATGAATTTTGGAGGAGCCACTTTAATATCGTGCACTGCTTAAAGATCATTGATCAGGCTTGGGAGGGAGTAACTCGTCGGACCCTGAATTCCGCTTGGAAGAAGCTTTGGCCTGATGCTGTTGCTCCCAGAGATTTCGAAGGTTTTGGCCCCCGAGAATCAACCTGTGCTTGCCGCCGAGGAAGACGTCGAAGAGATTGTATCCCTTGGCAAGTCCATGGGTCTGGAGGTGGATGAAGATGACATCACCGAATTCGTCGATGAGCATCATGTAGAGCTCACCACCGAGGAACTCAAGGAGCTGCAAGCAATGCAGCATGATGAGTTCCAAGCGCAGTTGAGTGAGTCGGAGGAGATCGAGGAGGTAGGCCAAATCTTAGGTACGGTGGAAATAAAACAGATGTTGGCATATCATCAACACGTTGTTTATTTCATTGAGAAGCATCACCCACAGAAACTTCAGGTTTGCCGTGTTGTTGCACAGTTCGATGATGTTTGCTTAACGCATTTTAGAAAAATCCTCAAAAGCCGTACCAAGCAACTTTCACTCGATAGTTTCTTTAAAAAATCTTCAAAACGGTCTAGTGATCATGATGAAAAGAAAGAAAGTGAAGCAAAGAAAAGGAAGACCGAATCGAGTGAAAGTGATGAAAATTAAAAATAAGAAAAGAAAAAATTTAAAAAAAAATATAAAATTATAAAAATAAAAAAAAAATAAGATAAGTTAAGTTAAAGTTCTCGTAGTAGTGTAAGTTAGTGTAAGTTATCGTACACGTTATCGTACAAAGTCACCGTCCCTACCTCCTCGCTGATCTTCCGTCTCCTCCTGCGTAGCAGTCCCTACACCTGCGCTGGCCTGTCGCTAAGGTAAAGTGTTACATTAACACCCGTTTTTTATTTATTATTTCATTATTATCATTCTTTTTTTGGTTTGTAATATGTATTTATTATACAGGTATTGTATTAATGTCATGTGTAATTATGTGTAGCCATTTATTAAGGATTTATTATGGGTTTTTAGGCTGAGGAACTAATTAAATAAATTACTATGTATTCTTATGGGAATATTTGCTCCAACATACGATCGTTTTAACATACGAAGCAGTTTCTGGAACGAATTAAGATCGTATGTAGAGGTATCACTGTATATATATATATATATATATATATATATATATATATATATATATATATATATATATATATATATATATATATATATATATATGAAACCGTGGTGCGTGTACGTACCGGGAATTTATATCTTGTGCACATTTATATCAATTTTATATCTTTACCAAGGTAACAAATATTCTTAATCAGTTACTAATGAACAATCATATCAGTTTTGATGTAGTTATATCTTTACCAAGGTAACAAATATTCTTAATCAGGTACTAATGAACAATAATATCAATTATAATATATCTGTATCTTTAACAAAGGTAACTATTCTTTAACAAGTTACCAATTCGTATGTACACTTAGATTCAAAAGTCCGCCGACACTCAAGGGGAATCGTTCGTCAGAGGTCTCTAGTGTTACCATGACAAAACAAAGAAAGGGTTGGTCTTCTTACTACCTTCAAGGAAATGGGCGGAGACTTGTCCAACCTCAGCGAACCCTTAAAAATATTACAAATCGAGTTGCCATATTTCATTTTGTGGTATCATTTGTCCCTCGAGTATTCACTACAAATACATAAAACACACACATACACACACACACACACACATATATATATATATATATATATATATATATATATATATGTAATTATTTTTACTATTCTTTTGAGGAGCCCAGTAGACACTCCTCCCCCGGGCAGTCCGACACTGAAGAATTTGAGGAAACAAGGAAGGCATTTGTATTTTAGAGTTTGTGGAAAGAGGATAAGAAATTCTTGATACAACTTGTAAAATATTGTATCATTGCCTCAATCTAATTTGATAACCGTTAATGTTCCATGAAATATTGCTAACCTAATTCATAATTAGTTCATTTGTAGTAGCTAGTAGCAACCGAATAAATAGCCTTTGTTGTTCTAAGGTTGATTAGTAACCAAAGTTAACTATTAACTTTGCATAATAAATAATCTGTGATGGAAACAGTAAATACTGATGAATGCATAGCATTTTGAATACAATCAGAATTTAGTTTATTGAATCGAAAAGGAATTGTATTGCGGTAAATGAAACCACTATTACATTCTAGCAAAACCTTTTAGAAATTTGCTTTATTGATAAATCATATGTAAATGTCTCTTGTCCTCAAAACAACATAATTTTCCAAGATTTTGTTATGAAAGTAAGAAGTACTAATTTTCCCGTAATATATTCTCTAATTTTCCAAAAAAAAATATAAGCGCGGGGGCATGAGCACAAAATGATTTCCTACACTAATACCTTGGCTGTAAGTTATCAGTGATTATGTAATTACTAGTAGCTTTATCTTAAGAAAATTACGTAGATTGATTACGCTGACTTCTAATAATCGTGATTCAAATAGGCGTAAGTCTCCATGATCAAGTTCCTATTTGTGTTCCTTTCATTCATTCTTTATTCATTCGTTTATTAAACATCCTCGACATTTTTAAGAAAAATTGCCTTTTTCGCCGGTATTCATCTAAGGCCGTCCGTTTTAGTTCCTAGTTTCTCACTATCCCTCCAGAAAAAAAATCTCTCCTGAGCGGCAACAAGAAACACCTGCACTTGACCATTCCAACCTGGAACCTTTCGAAATTTGTGTGAAGCCAAAACGAGATATTCCTTAGCTGGATTAGAAAATAAGGCATTTTGAGCACTATTTCACTCACATTTTTATACAATTTCAATGATATTCCTTTATGATTATTCCAGTTAACGAAAATATCTTGGTTGATTTTAAAGCAAACGGGCAAATTATCCTACAGAGTACTTTCATAATGAGCATATTAATTGAAAAACTTGTGGTATGTGGAGGACTACAGAACATAATGATCTATAGTAACTAAATAGTATAACTTCGAGCCGGACAAATGTTGGTATAAGGATTCTTTCTAACGAATCCGTCAAACACTCATAAGACAACGACTCTCTAATTAAAGCTATTATTGTTCCAAAATCTACCATTATGTGGATGAGCATTTAAGACCAACAAAATAATTCCGTTATCGCTACTCGATGATAACTATCTCCAATTTTGCCATAGGGCCTCAGTAATTATCAAGCAAATTGAAGCTCTTGTAATAAAGATTGAATTAGCAACAGCAAAGATTTTACTGTATATATTTAAAATTTTAGTTTAAATGTCAATGCCAACCGTTCTTAGCCACAAATACGGGCGGAAAAGGAAAAGTAAAAACATTTATGAATAAAGGGCAAGAGGGTTGCGAACTAAAGACTGAGATGGCACATCCTCTTGAATCTGAATGACTTGGGAAATATTTTTCAGTAAAGTATCCTTATGTATTCCAAAATGTTCCTATCTATGAATATCTAAAGGCCTATGAAAGTCTTTAGCAATCAATTTAGCATTCTAAAACTAAGTTTTTGGAAGCATAATACAATAATTTTTATTGGAAACATTGCAATATCAAGCGAAAATTTCTCCTGATATGCATGAATGTCTAGAAATCAATTTATATGGTGACCAATTACTACATTCACTACTGTAATCTCTCTCTCTCTCTCTCTCTCTCTCTCTCTCTCTCTCTCTCTCTCTCTCTCTCTCTCTCTCTCTCTCTCTCTCTCTCTCTATGAATGTCCTCAAGGAGTCAAGGCTTGTATAACTCATTTATGGCGTTTTTATGAATACTTTACAGCATCGAGCCATAAATGAAACTGGAACAAGAGTAATGTCGGATCTCCGAACAATATAATGTAGCTGTTAACGGAAGGAATTGTTAAGTTATGCCACTCCATTAATTTCTACATGCTTATACAGATTCTAGATTTATATATATATATATATATATATATATATATATATATATATATATATATATATATATATATGTGTGTGTGTTTTGGGTATTTGTATTGGGTAGTTGAGATGTCAAATGATACCACAGCATAAAATATGGCAACAAGATTTGTAATATTTTCCAGCGGTCGCTGAGCTTGGACAAGGCTCCGCCTATCTCCTAAGAAGTAGTAAGAAATGCAACTCTTTATTTGTTTTGTCATGGTAACACTAGAGACCTCTGACGAGCGATTCTCCCTGAGTGTCGGCGGACTTTTGAATCTAAGTGTACATGTTCAATTTTTTTTTTTATGGTACCTCAATCATTTGCTAGCAATATGCCATATATAGCATACATGGATCTGTATTTTCCATGCATTTTTCTTTATTTTTGACTATGTCTGTTAGGTATGTATTTCTTTTTTTTTTACATATACCTTTTTTGCATATTCATCCTTAATCACTTGTTTATGGCTATGACTAAAATATATATCTAGGCACACTCCTAGGAAACATATTTTAATGTAACTTTTAATGTTAAATGTCCGAGCTAATTTAATATATACATTTATAAACCCATGACCCAAGGGATCATTGGAGAGTTGAGAATGGGACGACAGCCCAAACAGGATGTGAAAATAGATTATGCTAAAGCAATGCTTGGAAAGTATTGCATGGTAAACATTTATGTTTCTTGTAAACATGTCACAATGCCTCCCGTGAGAAACAGTTGACCTATTGATCCCTACTGGAATCACCTGACTTCGGCGATAAGACTACGTGATCATATCTCTCTGTATTTACATGAAACGCTGAGATAACTAATGTTACGTTATCGACGCGAGCTTATTGTAAAGCAGTTCTATTCATCTTTTCATACGGAATGGTCATCCGACCAAACCATCCATACTCCAGTGATGGAGCTATCAATGAATTGTTTAAAGTTAACCTAAAAACTTTGACTTATTCTAAGAAGTGACCTACAAGTCTAATATTTCTATATCACATTGAAGAGACAACGGACGGAACCACAATGTGTACGTATAACATTCACACACTAACATATATATATATATATATATATATGTGTGTGTGTGTGTATATATATATGTATATGTAAGGACTATGCTGTTAATTTGTTATACAAGTAAATGTATTAAAAAGTTATAGTATATTTAAAAAAGAGTTCGCGAGTGTGTAAATTGACTTGTTATGAACTCAGGTTCTGTCTGCACACCCATATCCCATCTTATATGGGGAACCAGCAAACGTGTTTACAGTAACACACTGGTATCAGAGTTGTATCGGCTTTTCCACGTATCCAATCCTATCCCATATCCTTCGAGACAAGGTTAACTTTATTTAGGAAGGAATAGCCATGGTTGTTTTATACACATCCCTGTTACATACACGATATCTTTTGGGATATTCGCTCTAGGGGTCGTAGCCCCGGGTTATCTCTACAGATAGAGTCATATGGTATATCACTCACAGTAAATACACCAAGGTGAAAGCTGCCTAGAGGAAGTTTCCTCAGGACAACATGGCTACATCACCCAAAAATAGATTTTTCTTATAACAAAATCCCTTATATATATATATATATATATATATATATATATATATATATATATATATATATATATATATATATATATATATAGTAATACCTCGACATACGGGTGTCCCAACGTACGAGAAATTTGAGATACGAGGAAAGTTTCGAGCAAAGTTTTGCCCCGAGATATGAGACAAATTTGAGATACGAGGATACAAGATGGTTCAATATGCGGCCGCTAGGTGGCCGAGTGTGCGAGAGGCTACTCACGAGAACAGCATCGCTCACTCTTTCCCGTCAGATCTCCGTCGTGTTTAGTTATTTCCAAGCATTGGCCGTAGT
>NC_090729.1:104800152-104810152 GCF_036898095.1 Palaemon carinicauda
AAAGGACCACTCTACTGATGTTAAAAATGATAGCAATTTGGGTAATACAAGGAAACTACGAATCCTTCATGTTTCCCAAATCCCATTAACACAAATTATGATGATATGTATAGAGCATTTGAAAGCTATGGATTGATAAAGGAAATAAGGATAAGACTCGGAGATGAAAAATGGGATTCTTGGATATCTTTTGATAGTCATGATGAAGCGTTTAATGCCATTTGTAATATTAGTAGTATTAAAATTAATGAATTGAACATCATGGGAGCTCTTTGTGATAAGGTCCCAAAGGAATTGGATGTATAAAAACCTGCTGATTGGGTTGAAAAAAAAAACACAAATGTACCCATGCCTTCACAGATAAAATCCAAACCACCAATGTGGCTTGTAGCTAAACCTAAAGGGATAATAGGGAATTATTTCAAAATATGGAAGTTTATTCAGAAAAAAGTAGGAACCATTGCACCTGGAGATATATCTCGTTTTGGGAAAAATAGTTATCTCATCCATGCCAAATCCTCGATTCAGTCTGCAATACTATCTAACTTGCAGACAGGCAGTGATGAAATTGCATTAGAAATGAAACCTCATCTAAATTTTAGTTATGGAAGGGGAGTGGTTTTTAATAAGAGACCTGTACGAATTCACGGAAGAGGAGATACTTCTTATGTCCACTAAATGTATGGAAAGTGCATAAGGTTCCTGGAACATCAATGATTATACTTACCAGGATGATGTACCTTTCCATATTGTTATTGAAAATGAAAGGATTAAAGTTCGGCCTTTCAAACAAAAGCCCCTGCAATGCTTTAATTGCTTTAAATTTGGACACCCATCCAAAGTTTGCAAAAATGATAAAATGTGTGGTATTTGCTCCAAAACTTTTCATGGAGAATGTACACTTGAGGCCAGGTGTTCAAACTGCAATTTGAATCATAGATCAACTGATAGGAGATGCGAACTGTATAAGTTGGAAGAAGCTGCCCTAAACAACTTGAATTTAGAACACACAAGTGTTGGACATGCAAAAAGACTGTTGAATAAATAAACTGCCTACGCTAAGGCCTTAGAATAAAAGGGAAATTTACCACAGGAGACATCAAACCCACCTAGCACTGCCAGTAATTCTAAGAAAAGAAATACTTCTGATAATAAAGTAGTGCATGAAAATGTAATTATATTTCCTTCTGAGGCTCTGCCACACGGTATTAAGACTGGGTAATTGCCCATTTTTGTACAGCCTTCGTCCCCCATTACCAACAATAGTACTAACCTCTCTCAGGCCATGTCCTTGCCTGATTTGATAGAGATTCCACCTAACACCAAGTTACCAGGTGCACCTGTATTGGGGAAGGTGCAAAAACCTGGTAGCTCACCACCTATTAATCGGAAAAGAGAGAGACCTCCATCTCTCTTGCCCCCTTCCATAACAAATATCTAAATTACAACATCAAATAAATATGATGCTTTGTCTGTTGATGTTTGTGATCAACGGGAAGTCAATTTAAATAAATTGGAAATTCAAGTGGAGGTCCACCAACCTCCTCCTCAATCAGATCAAAAAGACAAAAAGTAAATCATAAATGCACAACCCTATCTATCAAGACCCTCTTTAATAAAACCACCTGGAAATAGTGTTAGATCAAAAACTGCTGATGGGAAGACTCCATCCAAAGGGTCTACCAAATTATAAACATAGTTTTTTCATCCATTTTGCAATGGAATTGTTAAGGTTTAAGGGCCAAATATAAAAATCTTAAGCTCCTTATTCATGAGCATTCCCCCATAATTATTTGTCTACAGGAGAGCAAACTTGATCATAATACTCCTTGTCCTCGCGAATATATTAGTTATAGGACACCACATGATCACCAAGTGGGGAGCCGTGGCGGAAGTCTCATATATGTTCGTCGAGATATTCCCCAAGTTTCTCTGTCTATTCATACACCTCTGCAGGCAGTGGTTGTACAGATTGATTTAGGGAGAAAATATACAATCTGTTCTCTGTACTTGCCTCCAAATGGTAACATTTTGTATGATAACTTAACTGAGGTGATTCAACAACTCCCTCAACCTTTTCTTTTACTTAGAGATTTGAATGGTAGACATCCTTTGTGGGGTGATGTCTACGCAAACACGAGGGGAAATATCATATCATCAATTGTGGAAAATGAAGATGTGGGACTCCTTAATGCAGGAGAGCCCACACACTTTCATGTCCAGACAGGTACCTTGTCATGTATTGACATATCAATCATAAGCTCTAATTGCCTTCTCGATTTCGATTGGAGGACATTAGATGATTGGCATACTAGTGATCATGCACCAATCATTATAAACACCAACACTGGTCCACCATTACAGAGATTGCCACGATGGAATCTTGACAAGGTGGATTGGGATAAATTTAGTGAGCTAAGCAAAATTGAGGGGGATGCATAACAGGTTGAAAATATTGATGATGCCATAGACTTACTGACTGGAACTTTCCATACAGCAGGAGTCAATTCAATTCCCAAAACAACAGGGTTATTCAAACGACGACCAGTCCCGTGGTGGTCTTCAGAACTAACTGTCCTGCACAGAGCCACAAGAAGATCTCTTAACACTATTGCGTAGACGCCAAACTGTTAAGAATTTAATTATTTACAAGAAATATAGAGCACAGTTCCATCGTCCCATGAAAGAAATAAGGCGCCAGTCATTGATGTCTTTTGTTTCCTTCATTAATAGTAGAGGACATTAGATGATTGGCATACTAGTGATCATGCACCAATCATTATAAACACCAACACTGGTCCACCATTACAGAGATTGTCACGATGGAATCTTGACAAGGTGGATTGGGATAAATTTAGTGAGCTAAGCGAAATTGAGGGGGATGTATAACAGGTTGAAAATATTGATGATGCAATAGACTTATTGACTGGAACTTTCCACACAGCAGGAGTCAATTCAATTCCCAAAACAACAGGGTTATTCAAACGACGACTAGTCCCGTGGTGGTCTTCAGAACGAACTGTCCTGCACAGAGCCACAAGAAGATCTCTTAACACGATTGCGTAGACGCCAGACTGATGAGAATTTAATTATATACAAGAAATATAGAGCACAGTTCCGTCGTCCCATGAAAGAAACAAGGCGCCAGTCATTGATGTCTTTTGTTTCCTTCATTAATAGTAGAACACCACCATCTTCTGTGGGGAGGAAAGTAAAAAAAGATAGCTGACAAATTCATCCCCAACCCACCACCAGTGTTGAAGGTGAATGGTCAGTATGTAACTGGAGCAAATGATGTTAGCAATGCCCTGGCTAATCATTTTTCAAATGTATCCAGCAAGTGTGAAGGAGGTCCTGGTCAACAGTATAGGAGCATTAAAGAAAACAAAATTTTAAATTTTGCAACAGGAAGGGAAGAGTCATATAATTCTCCTTTCACTGAAGGAGAATTTGATTCTGCACTTGTTCATTGCAACAATACGGCCCCTGGACCCGATGGAATTCCATATGCAATGATTAAATGTGTACATTTTAATACAAAGTTTTTTATTTCAATCATTATCTATAGAATATGGCGTGATCATCATTACCCAAGTGTTTGGGAACTAGCTATCCTTTTACCTTTTTTAAAACCCAGTAAGGACAAGGTTTTAGCAGCAAACTATCGTCCTATTGCATTGATATCTTGTTTATGTAAAATCATGGAGAAGATGGTCAATACAAGGCTGATGTGGTACCTTGAAAAGAAGGGTATTTTATCACCTATTCAATGTGGATTCAGAGAAATGCACTCGACAATTGATGTGTTGATACAACTTGAGTCTTCTATTTGTGAAGCCCTTGCATCCAAACAGCACCACGTGACAGTCTTTTTTTACCTTGAAAAGGCATATGATATTACATGGAGATATAGTATACTTAAAACCATTCATGAAATGGGATTGAGAGGAGAGCTACCACTGTTTATCCAATCATTTCTTTCACATAGAGTTTTTCAAGTGAGAGTGGGAGAAACTCTATCAGAGAGTAAAAGTCAGGAAGAGGAGTTCCTCAGAGTAGTGTGCTGAGTGTAACCCTCTTCGCACTAGCAATTAATGGGATATTCTCAGTCATTCCCTGGGATGTTCTCTCAACACTATTTGTGGATGATCTCTCCATATCATTTGTTGGAGCTAGAATGGCAATGGTTGAGAGAAAAATACAACTTGCAATGGACAAAATTATTCAGCGGGCTGATATGAATGGGTTTAAGTTTTCAACAAGCAAAACTTATTGTACATTTTTGTCGTATCCGGGGAGTACATCCAGACCCAGATATATACATGAAAGGTCAACGGATCCCATGTGTAGGTGAAGCTAAATTTTTAGGATTAAATTTCGATTGTAGGTTGACATGGGTTCCACACTTAAAGGTGTTAAAAGCTAAATGTCTTGAGGCTCTGAATCTTTTAAAAGTATTGTCTCATGCATCATGGGCGGGCAGATTGTAAAACTATTTTAAAATTATACAAGCCCTTAATTTTTTTGAAAATTAGTTATGGGTGTGAAATATACTCCTCAGCCACTCCAAGCCGATTAAAGATATTAGACTCGATACATCATACTGGTATAAGATTGTCCACTGGAGCATTTAGAACCTCACCTACCCCAAGTCTCCTTGTTGATGCTGGAGAGTTACCTCAAGACCATTACTGCATGTCCTCCATTTTGGTATTGGTTTATGTTACAAAGACACCCCAACAATTTAGCTTTTCAGACTGCAGGCTTTGTAAGAAACTCAGCATACTTTGAGTCGCACCCAAAATCTCCACAACCTTATGGCTTTCGAGTAAAACAATTATTAAACAGTCTGGATAAAATTAGAGGTAAGGTACTTCCTTTTAAGATTCCATCAACCCCTCCATGGGAATTACCAGATATCTTTCTGTAAATATTTTATTGGTGTTAAAAAACATGACTGAATTAGAAGCTAGGTATCTTTTTATGGAACATGTTGAAGAACATAGGGTATCAACTTTTATATATACTGATGGCTCCAAATCCTATGCTGGCGTTGGATTTGGAGTATATAGTAGTTCTTTTAACTGTAGAGAGGCACTTCCTCCAATATCTTCCATATTTACTGCTGAATTATATGTCATACTAACCGGTAATGAGAAAATAGCGTTAAAAGAGGAGGGCAATTTTACCATTTATAGTGATTCAAGAAGTGTCTTTCAAGCTTTAGGAGGTGTTAATTCTAGTAACCCTTTAGTTTTAAAGATTTCGAGTGGCTTTTAATTTTTGGCCTAAAAGGTATAACAGTTCGATTTTGTTGGGTTCCGGCACTCGTAGGTGTGTCTGGAAATGAAGAGACTGATTCACTGGCAAAGAGTGCTGCAGTAGAGTTGTTACCTAGAAGGTCTCCCATTCTTTGTGATGATTTTTTACCAGCAATTCGGAATTCTATTTATAAAAATTGGCAATAGCATTGGGATAGTTTAATTGAAAATAAAATGAGAGAAATATCGATTGGTATATCCCCTTGGAGGTATAATGGGATGCCCGAAAATGGGAGACTACTCTTTGTCGTCTCCGCATTGGTCACGCCCGAATGACACACAAGTTTCTGCTGGCTGGCCAACACCAACCATATTGCGACGACTGTTTGATACTTTTGACAGTGAGGTATTTGTTGACTGAATACCCCACTTATAGCACTGAAAGAAATAGATATCTGTGTGAGGCTTGTGGTAAAGATGGCAGGTTCATCCTTGCCAAGATCCTTGGACATGTGTCGTACAATGCCTATGGCATTTTAAATTTATATCAGAAGTAGGTCTTCTTAATGCTATTTAACTTTTATATCATATTAACTTATAGTGGAATTTTTAGATTTATATCAAGCAGGTCTTCTTAATGCTATGTATATTTTATAACTTATTTACATCTCAGGTTTTAATTGAGTATTATTTTCATCTTTATGTATAATAAACGATATCGGCGTCAATGACCTTCGATGTCAGGATGCCAGAGAACTTCAAATCAATCAATCAATCAATCAATCTTCAAAATGAACATAGTTTATCACACAAAGTAAATAACATTTATTCTGCACTGTGTACACTGTAGAAGTCCTGTATTATACAGTCCATAAGAGTCCATGCGCAACAATAGTAAGTTGGGCTAATCACACTACCAGTTCCCATGACAAAGTGTTTAATCTCTTCAAGTTGTTGCAAGTAAGTCTGAAAAACACCCAGGAAGACTTCCATCCAGTATAGGCTTGTGAGCCTTCGGACATATACTGGAAGAAATTTAAGGAAGAGGCAACTTTCCTAAGATTATGACCCAATGGAATGCTATTTGGGTCGGCCTTTCTAATGAAATTGGTGTGTATGGACCCTAGTTGTTTTAAAGAGAGATTAGATCCTGTTGTTTCCCCTTTGAAAAGTGGACTGCCTTTAAAAGCTTCACTCTTTGACAGGTAAGCTTCAAGGCATTCCACAGGGCATCAAGAAGGATCTTTCCTTAGAGGTATGCTATTCCAAGGCCCTCAATGTTTCATGGGGAGTTGATTTTTACCTAGGAATGCAAGATCTGAGTATAATCTAACTTCTCCTGACTCTAAGAATTCAATGTTGCCATCGTCCCTTGAAAGTGCCACAATCTCGCCGACTCTAGCACCAGAAGCCATAGCTAGTAAAAAGATTGATTTTTGTGTAAGATCCCTCAATGAAGCAGAAGGGTTATATTTTTAGGAGGCTAAGTGCAAAACTTTATCCAAAGACCATGAGATGGGTATGGGTAGAGCATTTGGTTTCAATTTAGCACAAGCCTTAGAGATCTTATTGAACAGTTCGCTATTGAGTTCTATATCGAAATCATAAGCGATAGGTCTGGTTTGGGCTGATTTACATGAGGAAATAGTTGTAGAGGACAGACCCTGTTCATGGAGTGGGATAAAGAATGACAAGCAGAAGTCTATTGTAATCGAAGTTGGCTTATGTTTCTAACAAACTCAACCCATTTCTTCCAACAAGACATATGTTGTCCATTTGTAGAAGAGGACTTGTATTCTATAAAATCAATCCTTTCCTTCGAAACTCCATATTTTTTATTACCACCTAGGATGAGAAAATTATGAGCTGAAGGTACTTCGTTATCCAAGGAGGAAGCGAAGCCAGTCTCCTGTTGAATATTTTGGGACAGCACTTGTGTCGGCAGAGGAATCTGGCGAGGTTTCAGTTCCAGAAAAAGAGGGTACCATTTGCTCATGGGCAAATTGGCGGCCAGTAGGACAGCTGTTCCCTTGAAGGTCTGTATTTTGTCCAGAATTTTCATGAGGAGATTGAACGGTGGAAATGGTGAATGTGAGTCCACTGGTTCCAATCCAGTGACATCACATCTATCCTTATTGCTTCCGGAACTAGATTCAGTGCTACGTAATGGGGAAGCTTCTTGTTGAAGCTCGTCGCGAAGAGATTTATATACAGTTCCGGAACTTGCTCTAGAATGGAAGAGAATGATTTTTTGTTCATGGACCATTCTGTTGCCAGAGGTTTGAATCTTGAAAGGGCGACTGCCGTTACATTGTGAATCCCTAATAAATGAACTGTAGAGAGATGCCAGTTGCTCCCCATCTACAAAGAGAGAATGGCTAAAATCATGTGATTGATGTATAGAGATCTCGAACCATGTCTGTTGATGCAGTGGACTATAGTCTTGTTGTCGAGGACTAACCTGTTGTGTGAGTTCCTCTTCGGGTTCAATTTTTTCAGAGAAAGAAACACTTCCATAGCTTCCAGAATGTTGATATGGAATTGTTAAAATGCGAATGACCACTGATCTTGTATCATCTTGGTGCAGGTATGATTTTCCCAATCCTCATCCGAGGCATATGTGTGGATTGTCACTGACAGAGGAGATAACTTCGGGGGAACGCGTGAACCACGGCTTGAGCTGTTTGTACCGTAGAGCCTGGTTTTTCTGGCGATGACCTCTTTGAACATTTGATGCCTTTCCCCTTGATACTCTTAGCCTCCTTGATTCTTGCTTTCGGGATGGGATTTGTAACCTCTGCAAATTGTAATGAACCCAAGACTCCTTCCTGATGATGTCTGGTAATTATCTTCGAACGAAGTAGACACCTGACTGAGCATGCGATTTCCTTCCTCTTGACCACAGCAGAAAAAGGACATGTGATGTCAAATCCCAGTGCAGACCAAGCCTCTGGAATTGTTGAGCTGTAGTTAACCTGGACTTCTCGAGGTTGATCTTGAAGCCCAGTAATTGAAGAAACTTCATAACCTCCGGGGCTGCTAGAAGACACTCCGACTTCGTCTCGTCGTAGCCCATACTAACCAGTCGTCGAGGTATACCATCACCTGAAGACCTTTGTTCCCGAGTTGCTGGACAAAAGATTTGACTAGTTTTGTGAAAATCCTTGCAGCTATGTTGAGCCCGAAGGGCAAAGTTTTGAACTCATAGGCCTTTCTTGTCAGTCTGGAACCAAGGTAAGGGGAGAAGTGTCGACCTATTGGAAGATACCAATAAACGTCAGTAAGATCTATGGAGATGGTGTAGGCCCCCCGTTCTTGAAGAACTTGTTTAGAGGAGACAAGTCCAAAATAGTTTGAAAAGTGTTTGAATCTTTCTTTGGCCCGCAAAATAGCCTTCGTTGAAAGTTCATGGATTTTGTGCAACGGATATCTCCCTTCTGGAGAAGATCCTGTACATATTCTTCCAGGAATGGTGTTGTGGGTTAGAAGAACCTCCTGAACGCTGGGGGTTTCTGTCCCCATTTCCAGCCTAGTCCTTTCGTGACTCTGCTGTGTGGCAAGGATCGAAGTTCCATTGATCGTTAAAGTGACAGAATTCCCCCCCCCCAGAAGTTCTTCGTTGTTGTTTTGAAGGACCTGCTCCTTTTTGCTTTGTGCCTTTGTTTACTTGGCTCTTAGATTAGCCACCTTTTCCAGATTTTCCCCTTCCAATTGCATTTGTCTCTTGAGCTCCAACGGAGCGAAATGTGGTAGTGCCCCATTCATAAACGGGATTGAAGGCTGGGGACTGTGTAACGTACTGCTGGTGAAGTATGTACACCGTTGGGGGAACTGTTGGCAACTGGGGCAGTTGCTGCAGAAAATGACTTCTTGGCCTAAAGGGGTCTCAAAGGGTTTTTGCCTTTAGGTTGCGGTCCTTATCCGGGGGTAAATTTCCTCTTAGAGGACATGCCCTATATCTGCATGAGGCTATTGTTCTTGTGACTTTTTTACCACCTTTTTGGGGACATAGATCTTTTCCCCAGATATTGGAGTCAATTAGATTTTTAGGCTCTTGCCTAATAGTTGCCGCTGCTAGGACGTGCTCTCTGCAGGCTCTCCTGTCTAAAAAGAACGTATGCAGATCACGATGAAAAGTAGCCTAATGGGGTTTGGCCAGAATGGGAAAAGGTCAGATTTTGTATAGGTCTGAATTAGCATCTCAAGACAAGACTGGTGATACAAAGAAGCTGCCAGTCTTTCTTTGGCCTCCAATTCTGCTTTTAACAGGAATTCAGGAATTTTGGGCAGTCTTTCATTAAACTGCTTATCTCCGATACATCTATATAGTTTGCCAACTGTAAAGGTATATTTAACATCTTCCCAATTGTCAGAGTCATATGGGAGAGCAAGAGAAACACGCTTGCACTCCTCGAGCACTGGCAGAGGTCTACCTTCCACTACTGCCTTCCTAACAGCCTCCAGACTCTTTGAGGCAAAGGGAAAGATGGTATCTTTTGAAGTTAAGAAAGTAGCTTGCTTCCTGCTGAAAGCAGAAAGTTGAGTATCATTTCCTTGGGAATTGTATTATCCCTAATAGATGCTTCAGAATTTAACCGTACATAGCAGGAAGGATAATTCTCAATGGAGGGATAAAACTAGATCCGAAACTGGTTTAAAGCCTATGCCTTCACCAATATAAAGGTACCCGTCACTCAGAACCATATGTTGTGTTTTACCTCTAAGGACGCTTGAGCTTT
>NC_090729.1:104815152-104947652 GCF_036898095.1 Palaemon carinicauda
ATGTATATATATATATGTATATGTATATATATATATATTATATATATATATATATTGATTTATACATAATTATATATATATATATGTATATATATATTTATTTTTTTATTTTTTGGCTCGAGCAATGTCGGCCTGATGGAAGTTTCTCATTGGCAGATTCTACTTGGAATATTTCTGCGAGTCATATACCAGAAAAATTTTGCCTTAAAGGTATCAACAGAGATGTGACCTCTTTGGCAAATATCCCGAGAGATATTTTTTGCAAATCGGGGACGTTTTAATAACAAGCTATGGCTATCCTTCCCCAAATGAAGTTAACCTTGTCTCAAAGGATAAAGTAGAGGGAAGGACATAAGCAAGTGATCCGTTACATCTCCTGATCTCAATGTGCTACAACTAACACATATCCTGTTGATCCATTTCCCTTAGCAGTGCCATCATTGCCGTTCACTTGTTGAGTTTCTGCTAGTTTTCTTAACTTTTTTTAATTATTTTTTATGGATGCTTCAATTTCTTCGTCGACTAAGTTGAGTATCCACCCTTTCGTGTGTTGGAGAATTTTGCATCTCCACCCAGTTGTTTTTTATTATTTGGCAAGCTTTTATTGTTGCGAAGCCGTCAGGCATTCAGCGCCATTTTATCATGTCATCAATTACTCAGAAATTTTGTTATTTGGTCATTTACTTTAGGAATATTTTTTTTTTATTATTCTAAAGTGTGGTATGTATACGATATCCCCCCTTCCTTCCTTGGTTTTTCTTTTGTGTTTTTTATAGCCAGCGGCCATATCTGGTAAATGTTCACTATAGTCTATTTTTTTTAGCGGTGCATATTTGCACCGACTCACAGGGGTGCCCTTTTAGCTCGGAAAGGTTCCTGATATCTGATTGGTCGGAAGTATTTTTGTCCGAACACTTTCATTGTTCTCAAATTATTACCAAGTAATGTGAATCAAATCTTATTTACTAACCTATATTTCTCCATCAGATATATGTTTTGTCAATAAACAATGTGAAAGAATAAATATATTATAAAGTATCGTCACGGTAAGTCTAAATTAAATAACACAATCCGCCGAAGTAAACGACAGCAGCTTATTTTCGGATGCACGCTTTGTAATTTTGTAATTTTTCACATATTTTAACACAAATTGGGATAAATTACACTCAGCATAAGTTGAACATGTTATAAACTTTCTTTGAATACCAGAATTTACCAAAAACATGGGATTAATAAAACCCAATATTTGTGAAACTTATGGGGAGGGGAAAGAACAGCCTGCAGCGGCCTTGCGGGAAAACGATCCCTTCTGAGTGCCATAGACGCATTTTTTTTTTTCGTAATATAGTTCGGCCTATTCCTCTCAGTATAAATAATCTTGCATTGTCTCTCTCTTCGTAATATTTTGCTTAGTATTTTCCCACATTCCTGTTCCTCACCTAGTATCCATCTATTTTCCCCGATATCCCTTCTCTCATACATGGTATATCCGCTCTACGATTCCTTATTTATTATCCTCTGTGGAAAGTGTTGGCTTGAAGGGAAGCGCGTGCTAGTCTCATTCATATAGTGTAGAGGCGGGAATAAAAAAAAATACTATGCTTAATTTCATTTGATATAATGTGAGCTACTGAACAGGTTTGCAGAATACAGTAGGCTATACTTGCTACACATCATAAATAACACAATCCGCCGAAGTAAACGACAGCAGCTTATTTTCGGATGCACGCTTTGTAATTTTGTATTTTTTCACATATTTTAACACAAATTGGGATAAATTACATTCAGCATAAGTTGAACATGTTATAAACTTTCTTTGAATACCAGAATTTACCAAAAACATGGGATTAATAAAACCCAATATTTTTGAAACTTATGGGGAGGGGAAAGAACAGCCTGCAGCGGCCTTGCGGGAAAACGATCCCTTCTGAGTGCCATAGACGCATTTTTTTTTTTCGTAATATAGTTCGGCCTATTCCTTTCAGTATAAATAATCTTGCATTGTCTCTCTCTTCGTAATATTTTGCTTAGTATTTTCCCACATTCCTGTTCCTTACCTAGTATCTATCTATTTTCCCCGATATCCCTTCTCTCATACATGGTATATCAGCTCTACGATTTCTTATTTATTATCCTCTGTGGAAAGTGTTGGCTTGAAGGGAAGCGCGTGCTAGTCTCATTCATATAGTGTAGAGGCGGGAATAAAAAAAAATACTATGCTTAATTTCATTTGATATAATGTGAGCTACTGAACAGGTTTGCAGAATAGGCTATACTTGCTACACATCATAAAATTTTTTATTATTATTTTCATACTTACTGACGTAAGGTACAAAACATAAGGAATCGTAGTGTGGATATCCCATATATGAAAGAAGGGATATCGGGGAAAATAGATAGATATTAGGTGAGGAACATGAATGTGGTAAGATACTGAGCAAAATATTACGAAGAGAGACAATGCAAGACTATTTAAACTGAAAGGAATACGCCGAACTATATTAAAAAAAAAAAAAAAAAAAAAAAACTGCATCTATGGCACTCAGAAGGGATTATTTTCACAAATATTGGGTTCTGTTAATTCCATATTTTTGGTAAATTCTGGTATTAAAAAAAAAGTTTATAATAACATGTTTAACTTATGCTGAGTGTAATTTATCCCAATTTGTGTTAAAATTTGTGAAAAATTACAAAATTACAAAGCGTGCATCCGAAAATAAGCTGCTGTCGTTGACTTCGGTGGATTGTGTTATTGAATTTAGACTTAAGATGACGATACTTTATAATATATTTATTTTTTCACATTGTTTATTGACAAAACATACATCTGATGGAGAAATATAGGTTAGTAAATAGGATGTGATTCACATTACTTGGTAATTATTTGAGAACAATGAAGGTGTTCGGACAAAGATACTTCCGACCAATCAGGTATCAGGAACCTTTCCGAGCTAAAAGGGCACCCCTGTGAGTCGGTGCAAATATGCACCGCTAAAAAAAATACTCTAGTGCATCATTCCCTTTCACCAAACCTTACGGGTTGGGTGGGGTCATCTATCCTCCCACGCTGCCGATTCGTTACGGCGGTAAGCTGCGGTCTTGAAGATCCTTTTTTGGAGTTGGATAGTGTTCTCAGTTACCCTAGGGTGACTGCTTTTCACTTCCCACTCAGCCTATATGTTTGTCGAGGCGGCACAGGTCTCGTGATCCTGTTCCCTGTGTCTACTAATGTTTTCCCATTAGAATGCCTTACCCTAGTGCTGATGCTGACTAGTAGACTTTGTGTCACCTTAGCCATCATTGGGCTTCTCTCTTAGTCTTTGGTAGGCTGTGCCTGGTTGTGAGGACTTTTCTTCTCTGCCCTATCACAGCAACCCCTTTGGGACAATATTGCTGCTCCCATTACCACCCCTCCTTCCCCTTTCCTTGTGCCTGTTACTGTGCCTACATGTAGGCTGTCTTTCCGAGCCTAAGTAGATGAGATTTTCTCCTCCACTGGTTGAAATCTCTCCGCTGCCTTAGAGTTTCTCCACCCCTGGTTGAAATCTCTCAGCTGCCTTAGAGTTTCTCCACCCCTTCCCCTTCCTAGTTAGGCCATAACCTGACTGTACCAGAACTAGGTTCCTCTTGTTTAGTCATCTCACCCTAGCTTTTGAGCTTTCCTTCGTCTGCTCGGAGGCTAGGCTTGCCTACACAGTTCTCTCATGGCCCAACCCTATCTAGGCCACATCTATGTTCCTCTTGTCTAGTTATCTCACCCTAGCTTTTGAGCTTTCCCTTACCCTCTAGGAGGCTAGGCTTGCCTACATAATTCTGCCATGGCCTAACTCTAGGCACAGTTTGTACCCCTTGGGTCACTCCTCGGCTGCCTTGGCAGTGCTTCTCCTATGTCTGCAGCCTCTCTTCCTGTGCTCTATCCCTCTTACTCTGGAGTCTTGACTCCCTTGCCTGGTTAGCTTATCTAGGCAGAGGTGCCGCCTTCTGTCTCTGCTTCCTGTCTTGTCAGCTTGAGACGAGTCTTGACTCCCTAGCCGGGTTAGCCTATCTAGACAGAGGTGCCGCCTCCTGTCTCTGCTTCCAATCTTGTTAGCTTTAGTTCTTCTACCACTGGCTGTGTGTTGGCTATGGTTCACCCCCTCTGCTGCCTCAGCTGCAGCCTTAGACTAGTCATCGGCTCTTTCCTATCCCACATCTGAGGAACATTTTCCTCTGGACTTGGTCGATTGGATCCTGCCTGGTTGTCAGGACACCCTTTGAATTTTTAAACTCTTAGCGTCCTGGCCGTCTTGTAGGGCTCTCATTATCTTATGGGCTGCGCTCTCACTTTGTGTAAGTTAATGATAATGATCAGGTCCTGGCGGGTTCTCTTATTAACTGCCTTTCACTCCTGTACTTCCCCTGAGTGTTGACCCTTCCCTTGGGATTGTCCACTCTCCCCTGTTTACTTTACACTGCGTCTATCTCCTTGTGTCGACATGCCTGGATTATTGCCTGGTCATTCTTTTCTGGCTACTAGAAATAGTTGCCGCCTCGTGGGCAGCTGTTGCTGGTCTACGCGTTACAATGAGTGAACTTGCCTTATTAAGCTGTTCTGATAGACCTACTCTGGAGGTTCTGGTGTTCCTTTGATGTGATCCTTTCCTTCTTATTTTTATTACACCATCATTATGTTTTCCTTCATAATTAATTCCTGATTTCTGAGCTGTTTTGGGATATGTTCTATTATATTTTAGATTTAGCCATTTTTTAGGTGTAGAATTATCTAGGATATATAGAATATTTTTTCCCTAATTTTTAGAAGATATGATATTTCAATGATGTACCGGTACTCATTTACATGTCTTATATTGACAGATTGCTGATGCTTTATGGTTCCCTGTACCAGGCGGCTCAAGTTTCCCTGTGGCCACAAGACCTACCGGAAACATGGAAGTTGCCATGTTTCCAAGTGATCCACTGCAATCTGGAACCCTACTTACTGCAAGGTTTGCATGGATCTCCTTCAAACCGGCTTCTATGAAACTGACGTCTCCTTGGATGTCCGAGATCGAGGTCGGAGGACGAGGATCCGACACTGGGTATGAGGCTTCCAGAAGAGCTCTCAACAAGGTGACCCTTATCTTCCTTCTCTGGAACTGAAGGACCTCCTCTTTCCCAAGGCTAAGATGTCCTCCGCTTTTGGTCACCAGTTACCGACTGTCCAATTCCTGCCGGTACCAGCAGATCATGCAGATGATGATGTCTGAGATGCTCTACAAATCATGAGCCTGGACAAGGATTACATGTCTACTACCACTTCTGTTTCATCAGAGAAGGAGAGGATCCTGCTGACCACAGAAGCCTTGGAAGAGTCATTGGATGTACATCAGGTGAGTGCAGCTTCCAATGCCTCTTTCCTCTCTACCCAAGACCCAGCTTCCACCTCCACCCCGGTTCCAATATTAGACAAACCTTCGCTACCCAGTATTTTAGAGCTAATGGTGTCCCATGAAAGCTTTCATAGATAACTTAAACGCCAAGTATGAACATCCTTAAGCAGATCGAACAGCTAGGATAGAAGCTTCACAACCGGCACTTGCTTCTAAAGCTCCCCCAGCCTCGTGCATGCCAGACTGCACAGTTAAGAACCCTCGACACTATGCTGAGGATATGACCTTAACCGAAGGGTTCCTTCATATTTGGGATGGTTTTGGTTCCAAGCCAATTTCGGACTTGGAATTCTTTCTTTCGATCGATAGCTATCCTTACAGTTACGTAAGGCTCAACTCGGAAGTGTCCATTAGGGATGATATGATCCCTTAGGAGACGATCATTCTGGATGCTGGCAAGGCTCATTCGATTTTGGTTAGAGAGTTAAAGACAGCTGAATTCACTAATACCCAACTTTCTGTCTTTGGCAGAAAACAGTTCACTTTTGTGGCCCCCAAAGATACTGTCTTCTCCCTTGCCTCTGAAAGCTTACAGGCCGTATTGAAAGCAGTAAGGAACGTAAACCTTTCTCCCTAGGCCTTCCTTGCGATTCGAACAATTGGGAGGACGTCCAACATACATGCACTGTCGGAAAACTAGATAAAGATGTAGGAGGCAAACAGTTTAATGAGAAACTTGCCTAGGATTCCCAAATCCCTATTGAAGGGAGAACTGGAAGTTAGAGAGAGACTTTCTGCCACTTTATCCTTCCAAGCTTATCTAGAGGTGCTTATTGGAAACTATTCCAAATCTGATCTCTTCCCTGTCTTGCTAGAACTCACCTGATCATGTTTCATAGGCATTTCCATGCTTTCGTCCTAGCCAGAAGAGCATGTAGAGAACATGTCCTAGCCACTGCTAAGATCAGACATGAACCTAGAGAACTGATCGACTCCAATGTCTGGCGGAAAGATCTCTTCCCGGAGAGGTTGGTTAAAGAAGTCATGGACAAAGCGGCTCATGAGATTAAGAGCCTTATTGACAAGTGGGGTATTTCCTCCAAACGAAAATTTACCCCCAATGAAGGACCTCAACCCAAGGGCAAGAAGCCCAGAAGTCACTTCAAAGGAAGGAAATCCTTTCCTATCACGATAGCTTCAGTTGCCGTCATCCCTCAAGACTGTGTACACAGGCCCTCAACAGTACGTTTCACAGTTTCCAGCCTTCAGCCTGGTGAACGAGAGAGCTACCACCATGTTTCACCCTGCCAAAGCTCATAGGAAGGGCCCTTGTAACAGGGGAAGGTCTGGAAGAGGGCTCACAGCATAGTCTCAAAAGGGCTAGGCTGGAAATAGACAGAAACCACCCCCTTTCAAGAGGTTCTTTCAACTCACAACCCCCTTTTCGGAGGATTACGTTCAGGACCTTCTCCGGAAAGTAGTTGTCCGTTGCACAAAATCCTTGAACTTTCAAGGGCTGCTATTCTGCATGCCCAAGAAAGATTCGAACACTTTTCGAACTATTCTGGACTTGTCCCCACTAAACAAATTAATTCTGAACGACAAGTTCCAGGTGCTGATTATCTCGTAAATACGGACCCTACTACCGCTGGTTTGTGCTTCTCCCCCTACCTTGGTTTCAGATTGGCAAGAAAAACGTACTTATTCAAAGCTATGATATTCTTGCTCAGTATAGCTCCAAGGATTTTCATGATACTAATTTAGGTCATTGTCCAACAACTTCGGAACACTTGCCTTCAGGTGATGGTGTAACTGGACGACAGTTTAGTCTGGGTTGCAATGAAGTTGGGACGTCTTCAAACAGCCCTAGAGGTCATGAACTTCCTACAATGTCTGGGCTTCCAAATCAACCTCTTGAAATCCAGTGGCTAGGACTTTACTGGAACCTACAGTCACACACCCTCTCTCTACCACAAGGCAATCGAAAGGAAATTGCAAACTCAGTCAGGTGCCTACTTCGTTCAAAAGTACTCACCAAATGGACACAAGAAAGGGTCTTGGGGTCGTTACAGTTTGCTGCCTCGACAGACCCAATCCTGAAAGCAAGGCTCAAAGATGCCAACAGAGTCTGGAGAAGAAAGGCATCCAATGCTTGGAGAGATCTTCACCACAAAATCACGGATTTACTGCGAAAGCTGCTCAAGCCCTGGTCTACTGCCAAGAGTCTATCGAATTACGTCTTTTTCAGTACCCTCCTCCTTCCGTGACTATTAACACGGACGACTCGGAAAGTACTGAACAAACTGTGGACTTTCAAGGGAACACCAGCTGTGGTGGCTCCCAAGTGGCCCATGAGCAATTGGTGCCCTCTTGCTCTGGAACTCAAACCCCTCCAGATCCCTTTACTATCTCCAATGCTGTTCCAAGTTGTTCAACAGACAACTGTCTTCGCTTCCTCTTGGATAACGAAAACCCTTCAGCTAATGATTTTCTCGCCCTTGCGGCTCAAAGAAAATTCGGAGTTGTGAGGGAAAGAATTAACTTCATGGAAGAGTACAAGTCCAACACCACTAAACGACAATATTTTTCTTCCTGGAAAAAAGGGGTCGCGTTCGTGAAAAGTCATCAGCCCACTTCTATGTCTTTGGACTTGTGTATTTCTTTCTTTATTTCACTACATGATTAAGGTCAAGCCACTACAACTATTGCCTCATGTAAGTCAGCACTAACTAGACCAATCACGTATGCTTTTGATATCGAACACAATAGCGAGCTATTCAATAATGTCCTGAAGACTCGTGTTAAACTGAAACCTAAGGCTATTTCATGATCGTTGGATAAAATCTTGCACTTTGCCTTTTCGATAGATAACGCCTCTGCCTCTCTGAGGGAACTTACTCAAAAGTCCATCTTTTTTATTGCTATGGCTTCTGGTGCTAGAGTCAGTGAGATTGTGGCCCTTTCAAGGGATGATGGCCACCTTGAATTCACGAATTTGGGAGCGGTAAACCTTCATCCAGATCCTGCATTCTTGGATAAAAACGAACTTTCCACGAAAAGCTGGGGGCCCTGGAAAATTGTTCCACTATAGGAGGACCCTTCTCTGTGCCCCGTGGAGAGCCTTAAAGCCTACCTATCACAGAGCTGGGTCTTTGAAGGCGGTCAACTTTATAAAGGGGAGTTGACAGGATCTTACTTTTTTTGAAACAGCTAAGGTCCAAACTTACTTACATCATCAGAAGGGCTGACCCAGAAAATATTCCAGCAGGTCATGACCCTAGAAAAGTTGCCTCTTCCTTAAATTTTTGCCAATCTATGTCCATTGCAGGTTTACGCAGGATGGAAATCTTCAAGAGTTTTCTTTAAATATTACCTATGTCAGTTGGAAGAGATTAAACACATTTTTTGGTAGTCGCTGGTACTGTGATTAAACCAGTGTCTTAAGTGTTGTATATGGACTCTTTTAGACTGTATGGTTGGGACTTCTCAGTCTACAATGTGCAAGGGGACTCGTGTTACTCTTTTCAATGTACTATTAAATATTATAAAGAGTCAAAGGTGATATTTTTCCCTCTGTAATGAGTGTTATTATTTTATCACACTGTTACATAATTTTGTGGTCAGAAAACTCCGGTTTTCTGTATATATATACTGCTATAATGTTACAATTGATTACTGTTACATGTATGCATCCTTTGGAAACAATAAAAGACTGCTGTTTTTTTGTTTCCTTCCATTGGACCTACTTATATATATATATATATATATATATATATATATATATATATATACATATACTATATATATATATATATATATATATATATACATATACTGTACATATATATATATACAGTATATATATATATATATATATATATATATATATATATATATATATATATATATATATATATATATACATACATATACATATACATTATATATATATATATATATATATATATATAGATATATATAGATATATATATATATATATATTTATATATATATATATATATATATATATATATATATATATATATATATATATATATATATATATGTATATAAAATCCCAGAAAAATTTAATCATAAACCGAATGGGAAGTGACAGGTACAATGTCAACACTAGGAAAAAACATGTCCATACTAGTAATATATAGACCACCACATCAAACACAAGAAAAGAGGAAGAGTAATATGGTGATAGGATGTCTTCATAACAAACATATTGTTACCTGGAACGTAGATGAAGAATTGTTAGTAATTATTTCTCAGCTGATCCCATCGTTGGTCGTCAATTTTTCTTGGTGGGATTTAATGATACGTTGGTATTCTTAAAATACACTTTAATAACTCTTGTGACTACATTGCTCTATGACAGCCGACTATTAAGTGTGTGGGGGAGTGTCATACACAATCTGACAAAACCAAAACATTGCTAAACAAAAGAGCATTGCTCTCAAAAGACTTAAATCCTACTCCAGGACAAAACTATAAAGAATTACATCCTATCTATGAGGTAATCAATAAATGTTTGAATCCTAATACTAAAATAAATCATTACACTTATGTACAAAGCATAACATGTTTTATTCATGCAATATGATGCAATGTTGCGCAATACCTGTAACACTTGAAATAATATAGTACGTTATTACAATAATACATAGCAGTCTCCTCCCCCTTAACTTGACATTGTAAAAATCTTTATAAATCTAATCTCTCAGGGGGCTTTCCTCTGTTAATCCTATTAGGAAGCACTTTAACCTCATCTTGTACTGGTACATGAATTGGCTCTGAATCTACATTTGATGTTGGAGCATCTTGGTTAATATTTGACTCATTTGATCTAACTACTTCTTTAAGTTTCTCATCTCTAACATTCACATGCTCTACTGTATTGCTTTTTAATGGCTGTAATTGATCAACATGACGTTTTACAATATAATCACCAACACGAACATCATAATGTAAATTTCCTATCTGTCTCATAATCTCTCCTGGTACCCACTTCTCTGGAGTGTTGTACGATCTTACCATGACATCAGATAAAGGTAAAAAATGTCTTACATTAGGAAGCTTTACTACTTGTTTATACCCTTTATCTTCTAAATCACTTTGCAAACTTTGATACAACAAAGCTAACTTACACCTTATCCTCCTCCCCATCAACAAATTTGAGGGTGTCACGCCTGTTGTGCTGTGCGGCGTGGTTCTATAAGGCAATAAAAATAAGGCAAAAATATGTTACCTGAATTTGCTTTTTTACACTTCATATTATTTTTAAACGTTTGGACAAATCTTTCAGCCTCTCCATTAGTAGATGGATGATATGTTGCTGAAAATGTATGCTTTATACCATTGACATTACAAAATTCTTTAAACTCATGTGAGGTAAATTGTGGACCATTATCTGTAACAATTCTTTCTGGAATACCATTTGTAGAAAAGATTTGCATTAACTCTTTTATTGTGGCGTAAGACGTTGTTGTCTTTATTGGGATAATTTCTGGCCATTTATTGTAAGCATCAACTACTATCAAAAACAAGTAATTTAAAAAAGGACCTGCAAAATCGATATGCACTCTTTGCCATGGATACCTGGATTGAGGATTGTTCTGTTGCATAACACAATTCATACAATTCTTTATATAAGATTCCACATCTTTATCTACACCTTGCCCACCATACATAAGTTCTGGCAATTGACTTTGATCTTACAATACCTTGGTGATCTGCATATATTTCAGACAAAACCTTATTTCTCAGTGAATAAGGAATAACTACCCTTGAACCTCTTATCACTATTCCTTGTGTTACACTCAGTTCATACCATATATCCTTATACAGTTTACAATTTTCCTCTTTTCCACATAAGTCCCTACCTGTCATTAAACTCTCTAAAACCTTACTACATACTGGGTCTCTCTTGGTACTGTGTGCTACATCTTTTGCAGTTATGGGTACATCATATACAGAAATTAACAGAACACTGTCATCATATTCCTCTTGAGCTTTGTCTACGGGTAATCTAGATAAAACAGCTGCGTTACCCATGTTAGATGTTGGACGGTATTCTATATCATAGTGGTACGCTGCTAACGTAATTGCCCAACGTTGTAGTCTTGCAGTTGCCAACGTAGGTAAACTTGCTTTTGGACCCAATATTGCTAATAAAGGTTTATGATCTGTAACAAGTGTGAACTTTTTCCTACCATAAAGATACATATGGAATTTTTTAACTCCATAAACTAATGCTAAACCTTCCTTTTCTATTTGAGAGTAATTCCTTTCTGCCTTGTTCAATACCCTAGAAGTGAATGCAATTGGTTTTTCTGTTCCATCTAGCATTACATGAGATAATACTGCACCTAAACCTATGTTTGATGCATCACATACTAATTTAATTGGTAAATCCATTTGATAATGTACTAGGAATGTAGGTGATGTTATTTCCTGTTTGATTCTTTCAAAAGATTCCTGACACACTTTTGTCCACTTCCATTCTACACCTTTATTCAACAGATTATACAATGGATGTGCAATTGTAGACAAATTCTGAATGAAATTCCCATAAAATTTTACTAAACCTAGAAATGATTGTAATTCCTTAACATTTTCTGGCACTTTTGTTGATTGTACAGCTTTAATCTTCTCTTTAGTTTTGTGAATACCCTTGCCATTTATTACAAAACTTAAGTATTTCACTGAATCAACTTCTAAAATACATTTGCTCTTATTTACTCTAATATTATGTTCCTTCAACTTCTTCAGAACTGTTCGCAATCTTTCTCTATGTTCTCTTGTGTCTTTACCAGCAATTAAAATATCATCTATAAAAATGGATTCTCCTTGCATTCCTGAAAAAATCTTATCCATAGTTTGTTGCCATATAGCTGAACTACTTGCAACTCCATAAGGTAATCGCTTTGGTCTAAACAAACCTAAGGATGTATTTACTGTACATAATTCTTGTGAAGTTTCATCCATGGGAAGCTGTTGAAATTCTTGTCTTAAATCTAATTTAGAAAAAACACTGCATCCTGACATAGTTGCAAACATGTCTTTCGGATTTGGTAAGGGATGTTGAGCTACTTGCAGTTGTGGATTTAACGTTACTTTGTAATCTCCACATAACCTAACCTGTCCACTTTCCTTCACAATAGGAACTAATGGTGTAGCCCAATCTGAATATGTAACCTTTTCCCAGGAACCTTCATTTTCTAATCTCCTGATATCTGTTTCAACTGCACTTTTCAATGCATATGGTACTGGTCTCTGAGCACAAAATCTAGGAGAACTGTCAGGTTTCAAAACTAAAATTGCCTTTGCGTTCTTTACTGTACCTACTTTATCTTCAAATACGTCTTGAAACTGATATGATATTATCCATAGATATTTCATTTTTGTGTTCGTCTTGTCTACCTGTAACCTTCAAAATACTAGGCCAATCTAACTTCAATCTAAACCTAGCAAAGTTTGTCCATTACCTTTTACTACTGTTAATGGCATTCTCTCTAATTTCTGTTCTTTGTACTGTACTTCTACGTTCGAAGCACCTATTACCTAAATATCAAAACCATTATAACCTTTCAAAACTCTATTTGTACCTTCTAATGACAAATTAGGAATGCTTCTAGCCATTTTCTCAGACAAAATTGATACATCGGCTGCTGTGTCAACTTGCATCAAAATTGGTTTACCATTTATGATTACTTCTACCATGATATGTTTCTTTGCACCTTTGTTGACGGAATTAATGCGAAACGCAAAATAATTTTCTGACCTAACCTGATTATCATGAACATTTTCCGCATTATCATCTTGACCATTAGTATCAACTGTAGCATTTATTTTCTTTGTGTACTGTTTAGGGAATCTACAAGCAGTTGCAAAATGACCCATCTTTCTGCAATTCTGGCATGTCTGTCCAGTAGTAGGACATTTCTTTGCTTCGTATGAAAGATGATCAGTTTTACCACACCTATAACACTTGGGTTTTTCCTGTTGTTTCTCTGTATAAGCCTGATTCTGATATTTATGAACATTAGTGTTAGGCACTTTTCTATGACTAGGCTCTGACATATTCCTTCTCTGATTCTCATTGGTTTTCCACTTAGAACCTACTGTATTAATTTTAGAATTTTCCATTCTATTGCTTGTAGAACTACCTATTGTGTTACTTTGCCTATTTGATGTTTCTAAAGCTCTGCCTGTTATCAATACCTTTTCTAATGTTAAATCTTTATCTTGCAATAATTTCTTTCTTAGCTCTTGTGATGTGCAATGTGCAATCACTTGATCTATGATAACATTTTCTAACTCTAGAAATTCACATGAAACAGCTAAATTCTTTAGTCTAGTCACAAATGCATCTAAACTTTCATTTTCTTTCTTATAAGACTGCACTGTAAACTGATATCTTTCAAGAAATTTATTGACATGAGGAGCAAAATATATGGTAAGAGCCTTAATAGCAGCTTCACTTGTGTCTTCTGTAGGCTGCAAAGTCTTAAACACTTCCTGAACTTCCCTACCTGCTGTATGAAGTAATAAACGGATTTTGAGCGAAGCGAAAAATCTATTTTTGGGCTCAGGCCATGTCGTCCTGATGGAAGTTCCTTCTTTAGTAGCTTCCTAGGTTATATTTGACTACAGTGATATATCCCAGAGAATTTACCAAAGGTATCCAGAATTCTAACTCCTGGAGCGAATATCCCTTAAAGATTTTTTAAAAGGGATATCGCATAATATGTATCAGAGGACGTATTCTTGACACGTCGCATAGCTATCTACACCCCTAATAGCGTTTTCGCTTCGAGGGGAAAGTGGCAAGAATATAGGAGAGCCGTTATTAAGGCAACGCTCTTACTGTAATTTAAACAGGCGCCACCCCGCCACCTCGTGGCGCCATCTAGCCATTCTTTGTAGCTTTGTAGGTGTTACAGATACAGTACATTACGGAGGGATTCGTTATCCTTTTGTCAAAAGGAGGGCGGGTCCATCAGGACGACATGGCTACCTCACTCAAAAATAGATTTTTCGCTTTGCTCAAAATCCGCTTTTTGGGCTCGGGCCATGTCGTCCTGATGGAAGTTTACCAGAGCATTAATGTATCTGTGGATTTTCAATAGTGCCGTTCATCTCGAGATAAATTTTCCTTTGGTCTTCTGGACCTAGAGACACTTGATGTTACCGTTATACATCATTCAACTGATCATGGCATATGTCAGTGCTTCCTGTCCCCTACAGGGAAGAGTCTGGGTAGACTTTAGGAAAAAACCCGTGGATTGTGAGTTCAAGGAACAGACTAGCAAACAGTTTGTATATTAGTGTCGTCATATACATAAAGCATAGTTTGTACTTAGATGGTATTGATCTGTGTAGGTTACTGAAACCTCCCGAGTCTGGTTGTTAATAGAGACAGACAGGTTTATATACATGTAGGAAACCTTAATTCAGTAAGATAAACAGTTTAGTACAATCAGTTCTTACCTGGTTGCTTGGAACAGTAATAACCTTAGTTCCTAATGTTTTCCTAAATATCAATAGGATCAAAAGACGCTCTGAGTTTTATTCAAAGTTTGGAATATTTGGGGCGAAATGAGATGCAAAGATTCCCACTATTGTTTATTACAGATAAAAGATAGAAATCATAGTTGTAACAATCAATTACATTTTATGCTGAATGAATCTGCATAAGAGCATAATTAGTAATAACAGAAATATAATAAGCTTCACCTGAAAAGGGAACACAAGCCACTCTATGGGAAATATGTAAAAATTTCACTATGTATTCTGTTGTTACAAGGAACACTATGCATAGGCCTATAAGTATGCATGGCATATGCGTTAGTCTATTATGCTTAATGTCACCTGTGTAGTTAGAACAGTCTATAGTGTCGTCACTAGACACATCACTCACATGATATACCTTAAGAGTCTATCATGTACACCCTTCACTAAAAGTCCCAAATAGTGCACTGTTCTTCGCAGAAGTCAGGCGGCAGGTTTCAGAACACTACCTGCTGCCACCACAAAATGTTTTATCTCCTGTAATTGTTTCGCGTAGTGTTTGAAGAAGAATCTGGATGACTTTCATCCTGTATAAGCGCGAAGGCTTTCAAACGACATAGTCTGAAAGAAATTTAGAGACGAGGCAACTTCCTCGGATCATGACCTGCGGGTGTACTGTCTGGATCCGCTCTGCGAATGAAATAGGTGATTTTTGCCCTTATCTGTCTCAAGGATAACGTTGAACCTGATGTTTCTCCCCTGAAAAGCTGACCTCCCTTAAAGTTTGAAGTTCTACGAAGATAGACCTTTAGTCATTCCACTGGGCAGAGGGATGCTTCTTCCTTCAGAGGGCAGATTCTCCAGGGACCCCATCTCTTAGTGGGCAGCTTGTTCTTGGCGAGAAACGTTGGGTCCGGAAAGAGGTTCAGATCTCCACAGTCTGTGAACTGAATGTGGCCATCATCCCTCGAGAGGGCCACTATTTCGCTGACTCTGGCTCCCGAGGCTAGTGCAAATAAGAATACTGTATCACCTTTTGAGTCAAGTCCTTTAGAGAACAATCTTCATTGTTCATAGTTGATGGTAAGTGAAGAACCTTGTACAGAGACCATGAAATGGGCTTTGGAGGGGCTGCGGGCCGAAGTTTAGCGCAGGCTTTTGGAATCTTGTTGAAGATTTCGTTAGAGAAGTCTACCTGGAAGGCGTAAATCACTGGTCTGGTTAGGGCAGATTTGCATGTAGTGATCGCATTGGCTGCTAGACCTAGTTCATGGAGATGGATGAAGAAGGACAAACAAAAATCTGTAGAAATCTCCTTAGATTTCTTTGCCTTGACAAAGGCGACCCATTTTTTCTAGGAAGACTCATATTGTCTTCTTGTTGACTTTGACTTGTATTCTTCTAAGAAGTCATACTGTCCCTTGAAATCCCGAACCTTTTCTTGACTGCTAAGGTGAGAAAATCATGAGATGAAGGTTCTGGGACTTCTGTGATGAAGCTGAGACAGTCAATTTCTGCACTTGCTGAGTCAGAACTGGATCCGGCAACGGGATCAGCTTCAGGCGTAGTTCCGTTACTAGGGGGAACCAAACGCTGTTGGGCCACTTGTGGGCCACTATTGCTGCTGTCCCGTGAAAGGATCTCAGCTTGTCGAGGACTTTCAGCAGAAGGTTGGTTGGAGGGAACAGGTTTATCTTGGACCATCTGTTCCAGTCTATAGACATCGCATCCGTCGCTTCCGCTAGAGGATCCTCGTACGGGCTACATACCGGGGTAGCTTCTTGTTGTCGCTCGTTGCGAAGAGGTCTATCTGCAGTCCTGGGACTTTGCGTAAGATGGAGAATGATCTTGTGTCTAGGGACCATTCTGACTCTACTGGGTTGAACCTGGAAAGAGCGTCCGCCATCACATTGCGGAATCCTTAAAGGTGGACTGCTGACAAATCCCATCTCTTCTTTTCTGCTAGTCAGAGGATAGCCAGTATTACTTGATTTAATTGAGGGGATCTCGAGCCCTGTCGATTTAGGCATCTCATTACAACCTCGCTGTCTAGAACCAGACGGATGTGGATCGAACAGTGAAGTTTCAGTTTCTTTAGTGAGAAAAACTGCCATGGCTTCCAGAAAGTTGATGTGGAAGGTTTTGAAGAGGGGAGACCAGGTTCCTTGGACTTTCCGATGATGAGAGTGGCCTCCCCACCCTTCCTTTGAGGCATCCGTGTGAACGGTGGCTGACGGTGGAGGTGGTTGCAAGGGTACCTTCTTCTTTAGGTTCTTGACCTCCGACCATGGCTTGAGTAGGGATCGCAGACGATTTGGTATAGGTCTCTTTAGATCTTTTCGAGCGTTTGATGCGTATTTTCTCCAGACTCCTGATGCATCTTTTAATTGTGCTCTCAACACTGGGTCTGTCACTAAGGCAAACTGGAGTGACCCCAACACATTCTCCTGTTGCCTTCTTGATATCCAGGCGGATTGAAGGAGTCTCTTGACAGATCCCGCTATCTCTTTCCTCCTCTTTGATGGAATGGAAAGGCAGTGTGACTGTAAGTCCCAGTGGACACCCTGCCACTGGAACGTCTGAGCTGGAGAAAGACGAGACTTTTCCAAGTTGATCTTGAATCCTAGGTGTTCCAGGAACTGGATCACTTCCTTGGAGGCTTACGTGCACTCCTCCTTGGATGCTGCCCACACCAGCCAGTCGTCCAGGTAGGCTACCACCTGAATTCCTTTTAGGCGTAATTGATGAATGACTGCATTCGCAAGCTTGGTGAATACCCTTGGAGGTATGTTTAGGCCAAAGGGCATGGCTCTGAAGACGTACTGTCTTTTCTGTAGTTTGAACCCTAGGTAGGGGGAAACTTTACGGTTGATTGGGACGTGCCAGTATGCATCCGTCATGTCTGTGGAGACTTTATATGCCTGTTTGGGCAAAAGGGTCCTTATGTGTTGAAGCGTCAGCATTCTGAACATGTAGTTCACTATGAACTTGTTGAGTGGTGATAGGTCCAGAATGTCTCTGAGCTTTTCCGAGTCCTTCGGAACATGAAATAGCCTTCCTTGGAATTTAATGGACTTCGACCTTCTTATAACTCTCTTGTTTAAGAGTTCCTGAACATATTCTTCCAATATAGGGGTTGAGTGTTGGAAGAATTGAGGGAAGTTTGGTGGAGTTGTGTTCCAACTCCACCCTAGTCCATTCTTGACTAGGCTGTGGGCCCAGGGATCGAAGGTCCAGCGATCCCGAAAGAGGAGAAGTCTCCCTCCTACCGGTAGCATCTCACTTTGAGTGCTGGTTGGAGGATTTACCTCCTTGGCCACGTCCACGTCCACCTCTGTTGCCCCTGTCTCTGGAGGGGTGTTTAGAGGATCCTCGAAAGGAACCTCGAGACTTCGGCCTAAAGGTCGTTGACTGCCTTTCGAAAGCTGGGGTGAAAGCGGGCGACTGTGTCGCCACCGTCTGGCGGACCAGCTGGAAGGTGGTGGTTGGGTGTGCTACCGTCTGTTGCACCTTGACCGTGGGAAGCTGTTGTTGTTGCGTGGGACGAGAGGGCACTCTTTGTCGTTTCGTCTTCCTTTTTGGCTGGGGACCCTCATCAGCGGAAGACTTTCTCTTGGAGGACAAGCCCCACTTGGAGAGGAGATTCCTATTCTCCGTTGCGGCTTTGTCCACGACCTCTTTGTCCACGACCTCTTTGACCACTTCGCTTGAGAAGAGGTCTTTTCCCCAGATGTTGGAAGCTATCAGCTTCCTTGGTTCGTGCCTCACCGCAGCCGAGGCGAACACAAACTCCCTGCAAGCCCTTCGGGCTTTAATGAAATTGAACAGGTCTTTGGTGACCGTCGCCAGATGAGCCTTGGCGAAGACCATGTACATGTCTGGGGTTTCCGAGATGCTTGCCATAGTCTCTAGCCCCGTCTGCACAGACATGGAGGCAGCAAGACGTTCTTTTGTCTCCTGCTCTCTGCGCAGGAGAAAGTCCGACAACTTGGGGAGGTCTTCATCGAACTGTCGTCCGGCAATGTTTGCCTCCAGCTTCCCGACTGTGAAAGTGTTGTGAACATCTTTCCAGTCCGCATCACCCGATGGGAAGGCAAGGGAAATGGGTCTACACTCCTCAAGTGTAGGACAGGGTTTCCCGGCCTCAACCGCCTTTAAGGTTGCCTTAAACCCTTTGTCCATAAAGGGAAAGGCACGAGAGGGATCAGCAATAAAGGAAGGGTGCTTTTTGCTGAGAGCTGGCTCCTAGGAGCTAGTAAAGGCCCTCTCGTTCAAGGTGTTGGTAAATAAGGCCTGGGCCTTGGGGAGGTCAAGAACGATGACCTCTTTCGGCTCTGTCTCCTCTTTGGACGAAGGTTCCGTCCTCAGGCGGACATAGCAATCCGGATAGGCCCCTTTGCTGGGCCAGAACTCTACATCATCTACTGGGACAGTGCCCAGTTTCTCGGAGAGGAAGATCTTCCCTCCTGACATCGGCATATGCTCCGCATACCTCTAAGGATTGACGTCAGAGAAAGCAGGAAGATCCTTGATGTTTAGCTTCTTCGGGGCTAAACGCGTTGCCACGAGCTGGTGCATCTCCGTCCAAAGAGAAGCCTCCTTCTCAGACAATTTCTTTTGCATGTCCTGGAACATGGACAAAAGTGAGTGCAACGTACTCGTGATCGAATCTAACTGGGGGGCAGAAGAAGAGGTAGAAGGCACCGGCTCGGCCACCATAGCAGAAGACTCCGAAATCGTTTAGGCTTTCTCGGTTTCACCTTCAGGGGGTATGTCATCCTCCTGTTCCAGTTCTTTCACCAGGAGATTGTGTTCAGTCTCCTCTGAGACAACCGACAATGTCTTCTAGTTGGATGCCCTTCAAGGCGTCCGAAACAACAGATTCTATCGTAATCTGGACGAGGGGAATCTCTGGTTGAGCGTGGGGAACGATTGCATCTGAAGATGCCCTAGGAAACAGACGGTCCCTCATCCTCTCATTAGGAAGGTATGGGCCAGAGGTGTTCTTCTGAAAACCCCTGACCCATTTTCGCAGCGTCTCTCTTGCTGCATCCCTTGATTCTGTAGACTTTTGATCATCAAAAGCCTCCTTTACAAGTTTGTCACAAACGGTACATACCTGTGGGTCCCAATATTTAAGAGATCCCTTCGTGACTGCACAGCGAGCGTGGGCCCTGCACATGTCATGGCCGCAGAAGTTCCTACTGCGGACCCGACAGAAGTTTTTCCCGCACCCGGGATGCTGCTCCTGTAAAGAAAGAAAAGCATATAAGTATTCGGTGAAATTCTCAGATTTCATCACACATTTTTTTTTTTTTTTAAATATATAGCTTAGGATAGGGTAAGTTAGAAAAAGGAAAAGACACCCACTTGTGTCTCCTGTCCAGCCCATTGCTATGACCTCCTTCAATATTGAATACTAAATTCTTAACAAATTTTGGGAAGATAATATCCTTGGATATAAAGTGTCTTCTTAACACTGTCTTCTAGATTCAATATTTGGGGGTTTGGTAATGGTTGTTAACCATTAAAAGGCAGAGAGAATCGCTCTCTTAAATGTGATGGTCTCACAATAGGCTGCCCATGAGCACCTTGTAGGTTGGAAAAATTAGTATGGGCTACAGCACTGACTGCCGGCGGCATGCGGCCAGTACTGCCGTGCCTGCCGGCATATGCTGACATGTTCTGGGCTATTGATGGTAAGCACTGCCTTCAGGGTGATGGGCAGCAGGTCGACGGCAGTGGCTCTGCCGGCGGCTTGCCGCCAGTACTGCCGTGCCTGCCGGCATATGCCGGCATGTTCCGGACTATTGAATGTAAGCACTGCCTTCAGGATGATGGGCGGCAGGTCGCCGGCAGCTGCTCTGCCGCCGGCAGCCAAAGGGTCCCTCTATCAAGTAGAACCCGGCGGCTAAATGACTAGACTTTGGGTGGCCGGCCGCCGGATGACAACATAGTTGCCGGCGGCCGGTCAGAGTATCCCTATTGCCGTTGGTCGTCGATCAGCGGCGCCCATGGCAAGTGGCGGCAGAACTAACTGCCGGCAAGCGTCCAACGGTGAGCTGCCGGCAGTCGGCCCAGGATGAGGAAAGGCAAGGAAAAGAAAGGATGGAGGAAGGCAAAGGCTCAGCCTTGCCGGCCTACATCCGGAATGAGGGTTCAAATGGAAGGGGGAATTAAATTCGGGCTTCCATCCGACCATATGCCATCCATATTGGTAGCATGGGTATGGAAGGCAGTCCAAGGGAGGACTGAAGAACACTCTAAGAAAGATGAGGGTTCCTGCCGGCAGGCAGGGGACCTCAGGCCAATTCTTCAGACTACCCATAGGGTCGAATGTAGAATGACGGCCAGGGTTTGTGATGGCTAGGCCAACACAAAAGGGACAGCAGGGGAGGGGCAAGGGTCCTATAGGTGAGGTAATACCCGACGGCACTACCGACCTGGCCGATTCTGATCCCATAGTAGACGACCTCATAGTTGGGGAATTCATTTCCCTAGGTTGGGTTAGTCTAAGTGAGAAGGCGGCACACAGGACGCAATCTCAAAAGGGAACAGAATCTCGTACCAGAGATCTTAGGCAGTGGAAGAAATCAATTCTTCGGCTTAAGATCTACCAGCACAGGACTGTCTGCTAGGCCAAGGGAGGAGGAATTGTCATATAAGACCTCCAGGGTATGGCCTATGGAGGTCTAGCCTCCTGTAAAGTCAACCTAACCTGACTTGGGAAATCATTCACCAAGACGGGCGGTTGCCAAACACAAACATTCTACTCTGATGTCCCGTTCTAAGCTCAAAACCGACTCAGTGGTTAAGAGAAAGAAACGGAACACCCCAGTAAAGAGGGTAGCCTAGGCTAGTCAGAGGGGACCAGGAGATTGGTATTGGCTTGAAAGGTATAGGAGGTGTCAGTCTCCCCTTAAAAGACAATACAAGAGCAATTGGGGACATGTATGAAAGTATACTAAAGCCACTAGGCTAGTAGCCTAGGTGCAGTGAGAATCGTTCACTGAAACTCTCTCATATACTATCTTGGAAGAGGAAAATTTTATGCAGTAATATCTTAAATGTATAAAATATTGCCTGAGCTTCAATAAAACTTTACCAGGAAGGATATATCTTGCATGAAGTGTGAAAGGTGCCTAGGCTAGGAAGTCTAGCACTTGTGAGGCTCGATCATAATTAGCCAAATCCACGACAACAAGGACACAATATAAGAATCCCTAGCTAAATTGCTAAATAGCTAAAGTTAAAAAGCAAGCGATGCCGGGAAAGTCGTTCTGGCTAACTAAATGTACAGAAAGAACGACTGCGTCCATGACGCCATCCGGCTGGCAACAGCTCTTGTTACGTTAATTACGATCTCAATCGAAGAGTAAAACTGGCAAGAGCTTACATTTACACAATTCAAAGAGATTACTTAACTTTCCAGAAGCAGATGAGGCTGGTGAAGACATCATAGTAACGAAATAAGTCCAAAATAGCGAGAGATAACACGGGATAAACACCGGTCAGCAAAGCTACAAGGGAAAGAATGGCTAGATGGCGCCACGAGGTGGCGGGGTGGCGCCTGTTTACAGTACAGTAAAAGCGTTGCCTTGATAACGGCTCTCCTATATTCTTGCCACTTTCCCCTCGAAGCGAAAACGCTATTAGTGGTGTAGATAGCTATGCGACGTGTCAAGAATACGTCCTCTGATATTATGCGATATCCCTTTTAAAAAATCTTTAAGGGATATTCGCTCCAGGAGTTAGAATTCTGGATACCTTTGGTAAATTCTCTGGGATATATCACTGTAGTCAAATATAACCTAGGAAGCTACTAAAGAAGGAACTTCCATCAGGACGACATGGCCTGAGCCCAAAAATGCCTTCTTTTGGGCATCCTTCATGTTCCCTAATGCTTCTAAATAAATCTTAAATTCCTCACACCACTGTTGCCATCGTGTTGCAACAGAATTGGGCTCAGCTGTGATGCTAAATCGTTCAGGATGTTCAATGTCAAAAGGCATTTTGATTCTTACCTTATTACCTACAATAGGTTACTGTTCTGCAGTCACTTTGTACCCTACCTTTTTTGTATCCTATCCAACTTCACAGTATACTTGATACTTAATTTTTCTTTTGTTTGCTTGCTATGATGAAATTCCTCCGTTCTGCTGCTTGGAAAATCTTCATTGGGCTTTTTCCCGCTTGTCCATCGATGTACAAAAGCTCCTTCTCTTGTGCTGGCCATCCATCAACAAAAGAAAAGCCCCAATGTTTCTTCTGCATGTGTTCGTCCTTCTGCTTGTCGCCAATCAATATGTTGATAGGATGTCTTCATAACAAACATGTTACCTGGAACATAGATGAAAAATTGTTAGTAATTATTTCTCAGCTAATCCCATCTTTGGTCGTCAATTTTTCTTGGTGGGATATAATGATACGTTGGTATTCTTAAAATACACTTCAATAACTCTTGTGACTATATTGCTCTATAACAGCCGACTCCTAAGTGTGTGTGGAGCGTCATACACAATCTGACAAAACCAAAACATTGCTAAACAAAAGAGCATTGCTCTCAAAAGACTTAAATCCTACTCCAGTACAAAACTATAAAGAATTACATCCTATCTATGAGGTAATCAATAAATGTTTGAATCCTAATACCAAAATAAATCATTACACTTATGTACAAAGCATAACATGTTTTATTCATGCAATATGATGCAATGTTGCAATACCTGTAACACTTGAAATAAAATACTGTAGTACATTATTACAATAATACATAACAAGAGCTGTATAGACAACTTGGACAAGAAATTAACAATAAGCTAGCTGTCCTAATGGGAGACTAATGCAGCAGTAAACTGGTATGCTTTGAATTTTACATCAAACACAGAAGAACATATTTTATGATTTGTAAACAATGAATTCTTCCATCAATGGGTCGATAAACCAACTAGGGGAAACAACATACTAGATATTGTGCAGACAACAGAAGAAAATTTATTATCCATTATATCAGTAGACAAAAATATTGGCAAAAGTGACCACAAAATAGTAAGGTTTCAGGTAATTATTCCTCATCTAAAAGAAAGAAAAATTATAAAAAAAAAACCTAGATCACTCACGGAGTAACTGGATAAAACTGAGGGAATTCACCAAGAATTTAGAATATGATGAAACGCTACAGATACACAATGGGACTCCTTTTTATAGAAGTATATAAAGAAAAAACTACATGTATACTGCATAAAAAACTTTTTTCAAATGGAACTCCACAACCTAAGTGGTTCAACAGAGAAACGGCCAGTGCAATAAAAAGTAAAGGCAGAAAACACAAATCAATGGGTCCACATCCTTCAATTCATGAAATTTCCAAGCACAAGAAGTTTAGCCGAGAAATAGGTTAACTAGTTATGAGGGCCAAGATCAATGAAGAGAAAAGCGTGTCTTTAGCTAGTAAAGAAAGCCTAAAAATTATCTTTTTGCATATGTAAACAGTAGAAAACCAATAAAAAGCTTTAGCCCATTAAGAGACTCGGAGGGTAATCATTTTAACAAATGATTTGGAAAAAGCCGAACTGATGAATGCATATTTAACAACTGTATTCACTAGGGAAGAATCGATGACCCTCCTTGAACCAGTTTTTCCACTTGTTTCGAAATCTCGTACGGCTGGCAGAGGTGAAAGACATTGGTAGAGGGTAGGTGAACCCAATTTATGATCTACAAGAATAACCGCCAGAGTTTCCAAAGACGTATAGAAGTTATAATCCATGTGTTTGTTTACGTCCAGTTTATTTTACATTGTGTTTTCACAACGTCCTCTTGAACTTTATAGCAAGGCCAATGTTACTTAAGGTCAAAGAAAGAACAAAAAGTGAGCAGAGAGCAGCAAAAAGGAACTAAGAAGAGAGGGAAACATGAAAAAGAGTACAAAGCTGGAACATTATCATTAAACTCTGGCAACAATGAGAGGCCACTGACAACTCATGGCACCCTCACACCAAGTGTGTTAGTAAACTTATGGTTAAAATACCTCGTTTAGGAAGCCTTCATGTAGGAATAAACAATAAAGGTACAAGGAAAGGCTGTCATAGTAATGTTATTTTGTTTTTTTTTTAAGGAAAAGGCGAAAATTTATAGCAAATCTTCAGGTGCTCATAACTCAAAAACACATTCACACTTCGGTACATTTTTCTTACTTATTTATGGTTCAATTTTAGAGAGATGGATATCATTGAAAAGAGGAATAAAAATCCCACAATTTTCTGTAACAGAATTTTGATTTTCCCTTTTCTCTTCTTTTTCATGATTATTTTACTTCTAGAGGAAGAAAATTAAGAAATACATTCATAAATAAAAGGCAAAGGGAAAATCTGTCACAGATTTATTCTGTTTATAAAGAGGTTTTGGTGGTTTGATTTTCAATGCAATTGGTGTCATATTATTGGAGAAAAATGTACCTAATTATTTTTCTAAATCATGATTATTGCTATTCAATGAAAAAGTTTTTGATCAAAGGACTTGAAATGTTTATATGTTGAAGATGTTATATATGTCTAAAACATATATAGAAATGATGTATTTTGAATAATTGAAAGAAAAAATGCATGTCACAGCAGATGGTCCCCTTAAAGGTTCATATGATTAATAAGAGTTTCCAATTTGCACACAGTAATTTCTACCAACCAAGTGGTCTTTTAGTTATTCAAAAATTTGATCTTCATTGTCGAAGGACTGTAGATCATTTAGTAGCAGTTGTAGCAGTTCATGCACAACTGTATCAAAAGCTGCACTGAAATTGATTAATGTTAAAATTCCACATTAGTTTCATCCATCATTTCCAGTATATTTACAACAGAGCAGATGGTTGTCTCTGTCGGGGGTCTGTATGAGCTTAATTCCTGGTAGTCCAGAATACTTTTCTGAACTGGTGTGACTATAGCCATTTTCTCAGATTTGTGAAACTTACATTCTTCATTGCTTGCATTTGCTATTCTCATTATTATTTGGGCTAGACTAGAAAAGTTTTTCTCTCCAATTACTTCAGATATTGGCGTAGGATCGATTGCGTAGTTTGTTTTCTTTGCTCTCTTGATTATCATAGTGATGTCATCTTATGTTATGTTGTTAAATCTCATTGATTTTATGTGCGTGGCAGGTGTATCATTAATCCTATGTTGAATATTTACAGATGACCTGGTTATACTTTCAATTTTGTTTTTAAAGAATACTAGAAAATTATTTGCTAGTTCCTGGTCATTGTATCCATTAGGTAACTTCTTTTTATGTACAACATTTCCCATTATATCATTTAGGAGATGATATAACTTATTTATGTCTGTTTCTGCTTCGCTGATCTTTCTCTTATAGTCTTCAATTTTTTCCTTCTTAGTAGGTAGTTGTATTGACACATAGCAGCTTTTGTATTCTACCCATGTACTTTGTTTTTCACCTATTCCACTTTCTCTGTCTTTTTTCCCCCTTTTTCACTAAATTCTCTCCATCAAACCAAGGAGATTAGTCTTTAACTAACAGTTATAGTCTTTTCCATCGGTGTGCACATGGTAACATATTCACGTTAAGACAGTTAACGTACATAGCTCCCAACAAACGTTGGTTATCATGATCGCAGGGAATGTTGATAGCATCCTTTATTTTCTTTGTAACTTCTTCAATAAATATGGTAGGAGAAAAATTTGATTTATGTCTAAAGTTTATTTTCTTTACTACTGCATGTTTCTGTAGAGGTAGACTAAATGTAATAAGTTTTTGCACCAGGGAGAAAGTACATTTCTCTTCAACATTTATATCAGATACAATGTTATTCATTGCATCACTCAAAATTAGATCCAGTGTATGCCCAGTTAAAGAAGTTGTTCAGTCGACATTGTTCACTAATTGATATGATTCTAATAACTCACTGAAGGCCAAAGTGTCAGATCAAAAGAATATACCGGTTCAAGGAGCTGTGCTTCAGCTTGTCCACAACTCCTATAGTGTACACAAGGATTTTTCCATTTTTATCAACCTGGGCTTAAAAGAACACTATCAGTCTATTGCATTATGTAGAGAATTGGTTGATTCTGGCAGACTCGGTGGAGACCCCTCTTCTACATCAAGACAGTCTTCTTTGGTTTTACTTTGATTTTGGGGATCATCGTATATGACGAGAAGTCATCTCTGCAACCATCTTGGAAACTGGTTTATCTCAGGGTGATAATAGACACCCAACTAGGTAAAGTCAGAATAGAAAAGCTAAATGGGCACCTCTCCCTTTTCTTAAGCAAAGCTTGTTACCAGTACATTGGTGGCCTCGCCTGTTGGGTACTTGATCTCCTTGGAGTGCCTGATTCCCAATGGCTGTCTTCGCATTCATTCTCTTTAGTGGCAGCTGAAGACCTAAAAGGTCTAAGCACAACGACGATTCTGAAGATTTAGGTTTCGGTGGGGCCAGAGCAAAAGAGAGACCTGAGTCGGTGGGTGTTAGACAACAATCTCCTTTGGGGAGTAGACCTTCTCTCCCCTGGATTTGATGCTCTAAACACATGCATCCAAAAAAAAGGGGGGGGGGGGCGGCGGGGGCCTCATCCGTTGCAATACACAGCCTCTGGACTGTGGTCTGAGTCTGAGCAGCCGGGCCACATAAACCTCCTGGAAATGAGAGCAGCCTTTCTGGTTCTCAAACTATTCTATCTGCTCTTTTCAAGACACACTGTGGTGCTGATGAGTTACAGTTCCACGGTAGTGGCGTGCGTAAACAAGCAAGGAGGTACCTTTTCACAGCAACTATGTCATCTAACTGGAAATTTTAAGATGGATGGAAGACAAATGGGGAGCCCTATCAGCCCATTTAATCCTTGGCAAGAAAAATGTCCGGATGGATAAACTGAGCAGGGAGATTCAGATAGTCTTGACTTTGTGGAGCTCGTTCACAAAAGACATGTTCGCGATGTCCCTCAATCAGAAGCTTTCCATGACTGCTCATCAGTACCAGATTATTATTATTATTACTAACCAAGCTACAGCCCTAGTTGGAAAAGCAAGGTGATATAAGCCCAAGGGCTCCAATAGGGAAAATAGCCCAGTGAGGAAAGGAAATAAGGAAATGAATAAATAGTGAGAACATATTAACCATAAATCACTCTAAAAACTGTAACAACGTCAAAACAGATATGTCATATACAAACTATAAAAAGACCTATGTCAGCCTGTTCAACATAAAAACATTTGCTCCAACTTTGATCTTTTGAAGTTCTACTGATTCAACCACCTGATTAGGAAGATCATTCCACAACTTTGACACAACTGGAATAAAACTTCTAGAATACTGTGTAGTATTGAGCCTCATGATGGAGAAGGCCTGGCTATTAGAATTAACTGCCTGCCTACTATTACGAACAGGATGGAATAGTCCAGGAAGGTTTGAATGTTAATTATGGTCAGAGTTATGAAAAATCTTATGCAACATGCATAATGAACTAATTGAACGACGGTGCCAAAGATTAATATCTAGATCAGGAATAAGAAATTTAATAAACCGTAAGTTTCTGTCCAACAAATTAAAATGAGAATCAGCAGCTGAAGACCAGACAGGAGAACAATACTCAAAACAAGGTAGAATGATAGAATTAAAACACTTCTTCAGAATAGATTGATCATCGAAAATCTTGAATGACTTTCTCAATAAGCCAATTTTTTTGTGCAATGGAATGTTTCTCAAAAGTAATTTTGCTGCCGAGTATCACACGTAAAATTTTAAATGTCATACAAATTTAAAGAAACATTATCAATACTGAGATCTGGATGTTGAGGAGCCACTGTCCTTGAACTACTTACAATCATACTTTGAGTTTTATTAGGATTCCACTTCATACCCCATAATTTGCACCATGCACTAATTTTAACTAGATCTCTAATAAGGGATTCAGTAACCCCAGATCTACATTCAGGGAATGGAATTGATGCAAAGAGAATAGCATCATCTGCATATGCAACAAGCTTTTTTTCTAGGCCAAACCACATGTCATGTGTATATAGTATGAAAAGTAATGGGCCAAGAACACTACCCTGTGGAACACCAGATATCACATTTCTATACTCACCATGGTGCCCATATACAACAACTCTTTTAGATCTAGTACTTAAAAAATCAATAATAATGCAAAGAAACGACCCACCCACTCCCAACTGTTTCAGTTTGAAAACAGGGCCCTCATGATTAACACGGTCAAAGGCAGCACTAAAATCAAGGCCAGTCATACAAACGTCCTGCCCACAATCAAGGGATTTTTGTACAGCATTGGAGAAGGTAAGGGCATCACATGCTCCAAGGCCTTTATGAAAACCAAATTGCAAACTAGGGAATAGATGATTACCTTAAGCAAACCTATTAACCCTGGATAGGTATGCTACTCGGACACCCCTTTAAGGGTATACTCGGTCGTGAACGACCCCGACTCCGAAAAAAATTCAGGAAAAATCTAGTTATGCATCAATCTGTATTGTTTGACTTGCTAAAAATACTTCAAAGAATGCTAAAAATTACTGAAAATATAAATGATACCCATCTACAAAATAACTATTTATTGTAAATATATCAAAAATTTAAGGATACAAAAAAAAAGACGACGTAAATATTCACAAAAAAATAGAAATATACATATACACATAAATCCCTTTAGGGACACCTTCTTAGATGGCAAAGCAACAGCGTGTAATTGCTGGAAATGAGTTGGACCCATAGAAGTCAAGATCTGAAATGAGAAAAAAAGGGTAAATTTTTTTGGCCAAAAAAATTTGTCCAAATTTCATGAATTTTTTGGGGTACCCAAATGAAATAAGAAGAGGCTAATTTCTTTATAGAATAAACTCATATTATCCTAGAACAGAAATACATAATAAAATGTGCACTAAGGTGTAATTTACTGTTATAACAGGGGCGAAATCTAAAGGTCATTTTTTGACGGCCTAGTTCACAATGTAAATTTCTTATGAAAATCATTGTATCTCCTATAAGATATGATATTCATGCATTAAATTATACCAAAATATCACGAATTCTATACAGAACAAGAATATATAGAGATATGCCAACTTACCTTTCGGGTATGTCAACAAAATGGCCGCAGACCGCAACAACTCTTACAGCCCAATCTACCACTTGAAATGAAGAATGGGGTTGCAAGCTCCATATTATCATCAACATCTCTTTTTAACTCCATTAGAAGTGTGTTGATGACATCCATGCCGAGGGAATACTGTCTGCTGACCATTATTGAAGATAAATTCAAAATAAATAGAAAAAAAATCAAATTTGCAAAAAACCTAAAAAAATCAGAAATTAGCATTTGAGGGAAAATGGACCTCATGGCAATATATGGCATCTAAGCCAAAACCAATGTCATGCAAGTGGTAGACACACCATCCACCCACACTTTCCAACTATAAAGAACCAAACAAGTATTAACACTGTTCGACAATTTATAATTATGTAATAACTTTGCTGTTTGATCACTTACCCCTATAAAGGTATGTAGGGTCGAGGTCGACCCCTGGGGGGGGGGGTAAGAAAACGGGGAAGGAGGGAAGTTAGACGAAAATCAGTCCTAAAGCAGACAATGGCATGTAGACTAGTCACCCCTTGCAGGTCGATCACTTCCATATTCGAGACAGCTGATGATTTATGGGGAAAAAACAGGTTTTGAAAATGCTGTAGGGGTCGCAAACGACCCATCATACCTTTCCAGGGTTAAGACGTTTTGCCAGAATACGTTCAAAAACTTTTGGTGATGGAGTTGAGCTACCACAAACACATTTACATAGAGGTGTAACATTACTAATTCTCCAACAAGTGCTGAAAGCTCCTCTTTTTGGTAACATGCGCAAAATAACAGATAAGTTAAGAGCTAAGAAATCTGCTGTCTTTATAAAAAACAAAGGAAAAATACCATTTGGGTCTACACCTCCATAAGAATCAAGGTCCATCAACAGAGCTTTAATTTCACGAGATCGAAAAGGTAAACTAGTTAGTTTTAGCCTCAGGAAAACAGGAATGAGGAAGTTCAAGTTTTTCATTACTCTGTTTATTGTCAAAAACATCAGCCAAAAGGGTTGCCTTTTCCTTTGGACAGTGAATGACTGAGCCATCTGGTTTAAGTAAAGGAGAAACTGTTGCATCTACACCAAAGAGTGCAGATTTAAGGGTAGACCACCATTTATGTTCTTGAGTTGTACCAGAAAGGGTTTCTTTTATGGTTAAATTGTATTCCTTTTCAGTTGAGGCATAAACTCTCTGAGCAAAAGCTCTATGCATAGTATAGTTATTCCAAGTCATATCTGATGTTACCCTTCCAAAGAGGATAGGCCTCCTGCTTCTCCAAGTAAGCACGTCTGCAATCACCATTGTACCACGGTTTGTCCTTCACTCGGTACCTTAGCACACGAGAAGGGATACGCCTATCAATTTTGTTGACTAGATTCTCATTCAAAGGGACAACAGGATCAACACTACTATATAATTGTGACCAATTCAAGCACAAAAGATCCTGCAAAATCTCATTCCAGTCTGCTTGAGATTTCATATAAATTTTACTAGAGTATGATACATCAGGGACAGGCTTCTCAGTGTTCACTACTATTGAAATCAAGGCATGATCAGATGTCCCAACTGGAGAACCAACCTTACTAGTTATAACGCCAGGGGAGTCAGTGTATACGAGGTCCAAGCAATTACCAGACCTGTGAGTAGCTTCACGTATAATTTGCTCACAGCCTGATTCAGAGGCAATCTAAAGCTCTTAAGCCATGGCGATTGGTAGGAGAGATGGAACTTACCACTCCCTATGGTGAGCATTAAAATCACCAACAAAGACAAAAGAAGCCTTTCTATCATCTTGTATCTTAGTCATAATGGTAAGAAGACAATGGAAGATAAAATCATCCATGTCTGGATTCCGGTAGATCGAACACAAATAAAAGTTATGCCTGTCACAAACTTTTATTACCTGAATCTCATGACATCAACATTCACAGCAGGACTTATGAGAAATAGTGTACTCGGTCCTGATATACACCGCCATTCCCCTGGCCGTAGGAATGGCATCACGTTTCAACATTGTCGTCGTCTTAAAACCAGTTATAAGGAGCTCAGATGAGAGCCTCATATTAGAAACTAAAGTTTCTGAGCACAAAAAGGCTTTTTGGCAAGATGTTTTCCAACATAAATGGGACAATCTAGGCATCTACGTGTTCCCCTTCTTGTGCCTAGTAGGGAGGTTTCTCATCAAAGCAAGGGCATCACAAGGTCAGCAAGAGCCCTCATCGTTCTGGTGTGGCAACATACATAATGGTTTCCAGACCCTCTACATTTGTTCACAGAGGAGCCGAGGGAGCCCTCTCCACCTCCAGATCTACTCAAACAACCACATGCAAAGATTTACCACAAGGTAGTGGCTTTGCTACGTCTTCACACCTGGAGGTTTTCAAGCATTTCCTCATGTCGAGAGGACTTTTGCAGGCAGTGGCAATGTTTGGATACCGGGAGTTGTCTTCAGCTGTCTACCAGGCGAAGTGGACAATCTTTTGTAGTTAGTCTCATGGAAAGGGTATCGCTCCTCTCTACGCTACTATCCCAGTGATAGCAGAGTTCTTGTCATACCTTTGGGAGGCAAAACTCTGCTTGGTTTCGGTGGTGAAAAGTCAGTGCTCAGCTTTGAGCCTTGCCTTTAGACTAAGCTGAGTCAACATTTCCTCATATATGGAACTGTCCCTAATATCAGATTTCACTTGTTGGGTCCTTCCCCACATTCTGGTGGGTGGGAATGAACACGTAGATGTAGCAGCTAAGGAAGCTTCAGTGCAACTAAATGGGCCCAGCCGGTATGCCAGTATATGGAAGTATCGGATGAAAAACCCAAAATTCTGAAAAAATTTACTGAGCTTTGTATGGCAATGGAGAATGCGTATACAAAATATTTTGTCAAAATTCGTCTTACTTTCATAGTCATAGGGTAATTAGTAAAAGTAACCCTATAAACCTAAAACATCGATTCCTACAAGAAAAGGTAGTATTTCTTCTGTTATCATAAATTTTGATTATTACTACATTTTAATATAAAACAAATTGTGAGCAATGGCATCTGTATAGATTCCAGGAGTCACAATACGGAGTATTACATGGCAATTACACCCTTCGGCCTTCAGTGCTAGCACGAACCTTATAGAAAGTACACGTTTAAGTTTAACCTTTGAAATTCACTCGTTTTTACATCTTGTTTCTCTTAGTTTCGGCAAGAATTTCATCATGCCAAAGAGGAAAAGACAATTTCAACATCTTGCTAAATAAGTTAGAAGAAAAATCCCTTTAATAAGAGGTCAGAAGTGGGTAATATCGGCGATATTAGCGGAGTTCGTGAAGGAGAGAGGATGAACGAGCGACCCCCTCTCGCCTAAAGAAGCAAGATATTGAGCAAAGGGATCTTCATTTATGATTAAATTATGATAAGTAACATTGTTTTGGTTTATTAATATCCAAAAGGGAACATAAAAAATCCATAATAATCAAAATATATTATTATTGTCTTTGTAAATATACAAAGAAAAACTGTGAAAGCCCGTATCTTAGAACTATACTTATTGACCTTCAAATTCTATCTTCTCCCTTAGTTTTAAAGATATGCGAAAGAGGAAAACACAATTTTAACATTTCACTGACATAAGGAAGCCGAAATTTGCTCTAATAAAAGTTCTGAAGTGGGTAATATCGACGATATTAGCTGAGTTAGTGAAGGCGAGAGATGATGAAGGAAGAACTGTCTCGCCTAAAGAAGCAAAGCAAAGCAAAGGGATCTTCATTTATGATTAAATTATGATAAATAACATTGTTTTGGTTTATTAATATCCATAAAGTAATATAGAATTCATAATAATCATAATTTATTATTATTGTCTTTGTGAAAATATAAAGAAAAACTTTGAACGCCTCTATCTCAAAACTATTCTTATTGGCCTTCAAATTCTATCTTCTCCCTTAGTTTTAAAGATCTAGCATTGAAATTTGGTATATAACTTAGAGAGACATTATAATACAATAAAAGAGCCCTTTTTTCAATTTGTTTCATATTTTTTTTCTTAGTTTTTTTTTTTCCCGGATTTATAGGGTTTATTTTTTTACCCTAATAAAAAAAAATCCATATCCTGTTTTATTGGAGGTGTACAGCAGGTCTATATAGGGTAGTAATCCCAGGTCTTAATTTTAAGTATCAAGGGAGGAGATAGAATTTGAAAAACACTCATTTTCAGGATAAATCACCATGGCGTCGCAAAACCGAAAGTTAGAGGCAAAAATCTAATGCAGTTTGGATGTGTCCTAAGTCACTTTATTAAAATACGGATATTAGCCAGCCGGCGCCCCTTAATCTATCCTAAGTATTCCCTATAAAGACCTTGAAAGTAAAGTACATTTCCAATGTAAGAATAAGTGGCAGTGTCGATGGTCTGAACTGACTAATAATACAAAATTGAAACAAATCCTTATTTTGGTGGATAAATGGTCATCTTGTAATTCTACAATTAGGAGGAATGACATCATTTTAACTAGACTCTGTATTGGCCATGCACATGCAACCCACAATTATTTAATGAGTGGGGAAGGTAGACAGGCCGTTCTTTATAATACTTGTCAAGTGACAATGGATATCAAACATATTTTAGAAGATTGTCCTGTTTTATATTTACAGAGGAGGACAAATTTAATCCAGGGCAAAGCTTTTAGAGATATACTCGAGGAAAATTGTAATACCCAGAACTTACATATTTATTCAGATTATTGGCTTGTATCACAAGCTTTAGTTAATTTGATTAATTTATATATTTAATCCTTTTAATCTTTTTTTCACATTTAGATGTTATAGTATGGAAGTGGTGTGATTGGTTTTATAGGTTAGAATTATATCAACTGGTTTGATTGTACGGGTATGATTAATTTGCATTAAATAGAACTGAATGGCCTTTGATACCCCAGTGCTTGGCTTAAGTTCTAAATTTTTTATTCAATTCAATTCAATCCTTATGGATTTATGACCGTACCTGCCCTCAGCCGGAAGTCAGACCACCTCCTTGGAACGTATTCTTGGCACTAGGAAAGTAATTTTTACCTTTGGTGTTGGAGTCTTCTGATTCTGAATTAATATTTACCTTCTCTCCTGTGCAAACCCTCAGAAACTCCTATGACATTCCATTTAATAGCTTGTTTTGTAGTGGTAAATATGAAAATAATAGGTTTTTGTTTTGAAACAATGTTTATTTTAACGCTTCAAGCACTATTGGAAGTACACTCTACTCCATTCATTGCCATCGGGTGTATTTTACATATAGTTATTACCAGTTTTTATCTTTTTTTTTTTGAGTATGAAATTTTACAAAATATCTTAAAATTATATATCAATGGAAGTTAAACTTATTCTACTATAAAGTAAAAAATCTTATTCTTATTTAGAATTGTTCTGGGCTGAGATGAGTTCAATAAAATGTCCTAAAATGCACCTAAGGCTTTAGTGTTATATTTATTGAAAGTTAAATGATTTATGGAAATTATCTACTTTTTCATACTTTTTAAGTATATTCAAGTCACCACTCCCATAAACCTTTTTTTCTCCACAGGTAGGAGAATCTTGTAGTTCCTTGAATAATTTTCTGTTTGTAATTTTGAATAGATCTCTTTTAGAATAGTTATTAATGTTTTACAAGAACATTGGCAATTACTTTGAGAAGTTAGAGTTTTATCAGAAGGTTAATATGGCCGATGGCATAATGTTCTTTATATGTTTCATGAAAAATTTGACCTTATATTTAGTTAGATGAGTGCTTCCCCTTTTAAGAGCACTCAAAAGGAATAGTTAATTAATTTAAAACAAAACTACTGTGTGCGGGCATTTTAGCCACTTAATAATAATGTTTTATATTTAGATGTCATAAAACCATGCCTGAGTTAGAATATGTAAGTACTTCACCTTGTTGAGTGTATGAGTAAAATAATTTTTAATCAGGGCACAAGTTTCTGACCAAGTTTCTCATATTCCCCTGAAGTTTTAAGCTATACAGTATAAGTAATTTTAGCTATATTTTTTTATATAATTTTTCACAACCTGTGTTATGGTATTACTTTCAGGAAAGGTGTACATTTGCCGTTTTTCTGCTGATGGACAGTGGTATCGAGCCGTTGTGCTGTCTGTGATGCCAGATTCTCAAGAAGTTGTTGTCAAATATGTTGATTATGGCAACAAAGAAACCACTAGTACCTCTCGGTAAGATATATATGACTAAAATATTCTTATATATTCACTTTTCATATTATGAAACTAATGACTAACTAATAGATATCCTGAAATATAATGTGATCAAATAATCCTGAGTGAAGTAGAGAATTGATTTAAGGACTCTTAAGGTTTTTATACCTCATCTTTAAAAAAGAGAAATACATAATAAAATGTCCTTTCGGGCTCGACCCATGTCGTCCTCATGGAAGTTCTGCAAAGGCTGTTTTGTACTTAGGATATTTCTGCGAGTAATATACCAGAGAATTTTTACCTGTAGAGGTATCACAGGGTTCTATCCCTTCGAGCGAATATCCTGAGAGATATCGTGTATGAAACAGGGATGTGTTTGAAGCCAATCCTCCTTCCCCGAATAGAGTTAACCTTGTCACAAAGAATGTGGGATAGGATAGGATACGTAAGTGGAAGAGAGAGCCGTTACAACTCTGATCTCAGTGTTTTGTAAACGTGTTTGCTGGTTTTCCATTCCTTCTAGTAGTGCCATCTTGATAGAATGCTTTAGGAGTTTTCTTCTTGTTTTCACATTTTTGGAGTGTTTTTGAGACTATGGATACTTCTGCCTCTTCCTCATCAATTTAAGTTGAGTACCGTTTCCTTTCGTGGTGGAGAATTTTGCGTCTCCCCCTTGTGTTTATGCGCTCTGCGACCGTTATTTTTGGAGGGTGCCGTATGGCCAAAGCCGGTAGCTCATGTCTCCAAATTGCTCAGGATTGTATATTTAATTCTTATCTAGTCTTGTAAAAGTGTGTTAAATATATTCTTTTACAACTGTGGTATGATTATGTCAGACTTTTGCCTTTTTTGCATGCTTGTTTTGTCGCCTTACCCATTTGCTAGGCTTCCTTTCTTAGTTTTTGGTATGGTGGCAGCCTGTTTACTGTAGATTCCTTGGAACGACATTTGCTGGTTCTAATACTACAGTTAGGTCTTCTTCTACTGCCACTTGACCATTTTCCTACCCTGGATTAATTCTCTCTGTCGCCTTAGACTAGCTGTCCCTTTCCCCTTACTAGTTAGACTACAAATTTTTCACTGTCTGTGGAACTACAATTACTTTATCTAGTCTGTATTCCCTAGCATATGAGCATTCCTCAACTGCTATATAAGCTAGGCTAGTCGGCACAGTGTTTTTTTTTTTTTCTTAACCCTGTCTAGGCAATGAAACTAGAACCCCTTTTGGGTTCTTAATTGCTGCCTTAGCAGTTGCCTAGTCTCTGACTTCAGCTCCTCATACTAGGGTATGTAACTTTTGCTGTGAGGTCTTGACTCCTTTGCCTGGTTGGAAGCTCCCTGGGTGAAGTACTTATCATTTGGCCATACTTCCAGTCCTGCCGGATTGAGTTCTGCCCTTAGATGTGAGTAGGTTAGGGATACCCCTCTCTTTTTTCATTGGAAGAGATCCTTCCCCCTTGCTGCCTTAGCTGTAGCCTTAGGCTAATCATCAGCAGCAGTTCCCTTCCTCCATATCAGAGGAACATTATCCTCCAAAGTTGGTCGGTTGGGTACCTCCTAGTTGTCCGGATTTCCCTTGAATTTACGAATTCATTGTATCCTGGCCGTGTTATACGGCTAATTATTTTAAAGGGCTAATCCCCTTTCTCATGATTTAATGTTAACAACTAGGTTATTGGGAGATTCATTTATCTATTACCTTCTATTAGCCTGTACCTTTCTTCTTACTTGTAGTTTGGTTCCATATAGGATTGTCCACTTTTTGTCGACATGACAATACCACTGCTGAGTTGTGTCGACATACTTATGGGTAATGAATGGTCAGTTCATAGAGGCATGGTTGCTAGGAATACCCGTGGCCTTAGGCATGGCTGCTGCTGGCTTAGGCCGGGTGGTATGTGAATTTACCACCTTAGGCTGTCTAATAGACTGACTTTGGAGGAAATGGAGCTCTTGATGTGACACTTTCCTCCATTTTTTACCACACTCTTTTATATTTATTCATGAATCTCTAAAGATTTCTTCTTATTCTACTACACTGTAGGAATTCTTATGGAATTTTGAGCTGTTTGGCATGAGCTTCCGTTGTAGTGTAGCTTTAGCCGTAGGTAGAGTAGGTAGAAATTTTCAAATTATATATAATTTAAAAATAAAAAATTATTTTTAAATATTCTTGTGTAACATAAGATATGCAAATTTTTTTAAGCACAATTTTTGCTCATTGAAAATTTTCTATCTCCACAGGTTGGTGAAGACATGGAGTATGCTACAGTAACCTGCACCAGGCAGGTCAAGTTGCCTTGTGACCACAAGACTTGCCAGAAACATGGTGACTGCCATGTTTTCAAAGGTTCCTTTACCATCTGGGAACCTACTAACGACAGTGTGTGCAAGAACCTGATTAACACCTGTTTCCATGCTACCAACGTCTCCCACGACGATAAAGTGTGTGTTCAGAAGACTGTTAGGCATTGGGCAAGAGGCTTCCAGAAGAGCTCTCATCAAGGTGCCCCTTACCTTCCTTTAATGGAAATTAATGGTTTACTCATCCCCAAGGCCAATATGACTGCTGTTTTCAGTCGCCAGATACCGAAGGTCCAACTTCCACCGGGACAACTAGATCAGGGAAATCATGAAGTTTGGGACGCTCTTCAGTTGATGAGCTTGGATGCTGACAACAAGTCAACGATTGCTTCTGTGACGTCAGAGAGAGGATCCTGCTGACTACAGAAGCCTCTGATGATTCCGTAGATGGCCCTCAGGTAAGTACAGCAACTAGTACTTGTTTGGCTTAGACCCTCATCCCTGTATCGGCCACCCCTGCCTTAACTTCTACTCCTATTCTTACTCTGAATACACATTTGTTCCCTGGTCTCTTGGAGTTCAGGGCATTCATGGAAAATATCCATGCCGAACATAAGAGCTCAAGTGTCCTTAGAGATGAAGATAGAGGCTTTTCTGCAGGCACCTAAGTCCAAGGCTACACCAGCGTCGAGTCTTCCAGCTTGCTCGGCAAAAAATCCCTGGCGTTATTCAGAGCATATGGCTCAGAGTGAGGGGTACCTCCACATTGGAGAAAGCATTGGATCTAAGCCTGTCTCCAATTTAGAATTCTACCCCTGAAAGGCTGAACTCTGAAGCCTCCATGAGGGATGATACAATCGCCAAGGAAACTATTATCCTGGACCAAAGCAAGGCTTAAACCTTATTGGTAAAGGAGGTAAAGTTTGTTAACACTCAACTTTCTACTTTTGGCAGGAAGCAGGATACCTTTATAGCTCCTAAGGACACTGTCTTTCCCTTGTCCTTAAAAAGTTTAGAGGCTGTGAAGTGTGCAAACTTCTCTCTCTAGCCCTTCCTTATGGCTCGGACAGTTAGGAAGATATCCAACACACCTTTACGATCGGAAAACTGTATAGGGACATCGGAGGCAATCAATTCAATGAGAGGTTACCTAGAATTCCCAAATTTTTGGTGAAACCAGAATTGGAAGCCAAAGAAAGGCTGTCTACTTCTATGTCTCACTAGTCCTATTTGGAGATGTTGATTGTGAACTACTCTAAGTCAGACCTCTTCCCAGTCCTGGCAAAGACTCATCTGGCTACCTTCTACGGGGATTTGCAAGCTTTATTTTTAGCCAGAAGAGCTTGCAGAGAGCACGTTCTAGCCGCAGCAACTATTAGGCATGAGCCTAAAAAGTTGACTCAAATATCTGGGAGAAAGACCTTTTTCCTCAGAAGGTGGTCAAGGAGGTAATGGACAGGGTGGCTCAGGAGAATTAAGAGCTTTATGCAGAAGTACGGTATATCCTCTAAGATGAAATTCACCCCTGGAGAAAGACCTCAACCTAAAGGCAAGATGCCCTTTAAGAGCAGAGGAACCTTTAATGCCGCAGCAGCCTTTGTTGCCACAATCCCCAAGTATATGACATAGTCTCCAGCCTTCAGCCCAGTCTATGAAAGGGCCACTACACCATTTTACCCGGTCAGAGATCAAGGGAAAAATGCTAGTGGTAGAGGAAAGTCTGGAACGGGTGGTCAATCTAGTTGCTGAGGAAATAGAGACAAATCCTATAAAGAGGCAGGTCCTTCAAAACAACTATGAGGAGCTTTCGGCAGGGGGAAGACTCTATCTTTACAGGGACCAATGGAATTTCGATCCTTGGGCTCATATCATAGTCTCGACAGGAATAGGGTGGAAATGAAAACAAAAACCACCCTAGTTCAATAGGTTCTTCCAACCCAGAACCCATTCTTGGAAGATTATATACAGGATCTTCTCCGAAAGGGAGTTTTCCATTGCACAATATCCATGAACTTTCAAGTACAGCTATTCTGCGTACCAAAAAAAGATTCAAGCACTCTTTGATCTATTCTGGACTTTTCCCCTCTAAACAAATTCTTTCAAAACGACAAGTTCCAGATGCTAATGTTCTCGCAAATATGGACCCTACTATCCCAGGGGGCATACACTGTCTCCATCGATCTTTCCGACGCCTATTGGCATCTTGCTATAGGTCGGCGCTTCTCCCCCTACCTTGGTTGCAGACTGGCAAAAAAAGCTTACGTATTCAAAGCTGTGCCCTTCAGACTTAGTATAGCTCCAAGGATTTTCACAAAACTAGTCGAGACCATTGTCCAACAACTTTGGAACAAAGGCCTCCAAGTGATGGTATATCTAGACAACTGGTTAGTCTGGACTGCAACGAAGTAGAAATGCCTTCTAGCAGCTCTGAAAGTCATGAAATTCCTACAATTTCTTGGGTTTCAAATCAACTTCCAAAAGTTCAGACGTTCTCCAGCTCAAGAATTTCATTTGCTAGTACTTCGATGGAATCTAAAGTCAAATATTCTATCTCTACCTCGGGCCAAGGTAAAGGAAATAGCGAACTCTGTCAGGTGCATACTTCAATTGAAAGTAATCACCAGACATCAACAGGAAAGAGTCTTAGGATTGCTGTAGTTTGCAGCCATGACAGACCATATTCTAAAAGCAAGACTCAAAGATGCCAACAGAGTCTGGAGAAGAAAGGCATCAAAAGCTAGGAGTGATGGTCGCTACAAAACCCTGGCTTTACTGCGCAAATAGCTCAAGCCGTGGTACACTGCCAAGAGCTTGTTGACTCACGTCCTTTTGCAGTAACCTCTAACTTCTGTGACAATTCATACGGATTCCTTGGAACAGGGTTTGTGTGTGTGGGGGGGGGGGGAGGACATTCCCCTTCCAAGAATATACATGGCCAGTGGTCAGCTACATTTCAGAAAAGCCATAACAACATCCTGGAAGCCATGGCAGTGTTTTTAACTCTTAAGAGACAGAACACAAAGAAAAGATCACATCAAATTAGTTTTCGACAGCAAGATGATAGTCCTCTGTATCAGCAAACAGGGCTCAGATCAGCTATGTGATTTAGTCATTCTCACTTTGGCAAAGCGGAGAAATTGGCATCTCTCAGCGGTTCACTTAGAAGGCGTTCGCTATGTAATGGTGAACGCCCTATAAAGATCCAGGCCTCTGGAAACAGAAATGTCTCTAGATGCAAAATCAATCTTTTTCATCGTAGAGCAAGTCCCAGAACTGCAAATAGATCTCTTTGCGATGAGCTTCATCAAGAAGCTTCCCGGGTATGTAGCACCAAACTTAGATCCGGAAGTGGCAGGGACAGATGCGATGTCACTGAATTGGAACCAGTGGTCTCACATTTACCCCTTTCCACCGTTCAACCTCCTTATGAAAGTCCTGAACAAACTATGAACTCTCAAAGGAACAGCAGCTTTAGTGGCCCCAAAGAAGCCTCAGAGCAATTGGTACACCCTTGTTCTGGAACTCAAACCTCGCCAGATCCCTCTACCATCTCCATTGCTGTCCCAGGATGTTCTACAGAAGACCGTCTTTGATTCCTCCTGGACAACGAAAAACATTCAGCTCAATTTTCTCACCCTAGGGGCCAAAAGAAAGTTCGGAGTTGCGAAGGAGAGGATTGATTCCATAGAAGAATAAAAGTACGCTACTACAAAAAGGCAATACTTGTCTTCCTGGAAAAATGGGTTGAATGCATTGAAATACATCAGCCCTCTTCCATTACTATGAACTTCTGTATTTCATTATTTCACTTCATGAAAGCCCTCTTAACGAGAGAATGCCTTGGCGAAGTGACTTGGTTTCTTCATATTGTTGAAGAATTGTGTCGGGCAAGAGGGCTGTAGAACTTGGGGAAATTGCTCCTAAAGTACGAATTTAAATTTTTCTCATAGATAGATAGATAGATATAGAGATATTGATATATATATATGTATATATATATATATATGTGTATATATATATATATATATATATATATATATTTATATAGGTAGATAGATAGATACAGATATATCTATGTGTATATATATATATATATATATATATATATATACACACATATATATATCAGTATATATATATATATATATATATATATATATATATATATACAGTATATACATTATATATATAAATATATATATAAATGTGTATATATATATATATATATATATATATATATGTGTGTGTATGTATGTATATATAGGTGGGTTTAGCTTACACCTGTGCCTCTATATCTATTTTGGTGCTATCCTTCGGGTATGGTATGGAGTGGACTATCTGGGAAGTATGCTCTCATTGTACCGATAGTGGAGAATGCAAATTTTCTTTCCAATGTATGATACTTTCTTTTCTGGGCTCCGACCCGTGCCGCCCAGTGAAATGCTCCTTTAGCACCATTTCTAAGGTATATAACTGCTATATATTACCAGAGAAAAAATTGCATGGGAATGCCAGGTTGAACCCAGCTCGCTCACCTGTATAAGGTGTCGATATAATACTGGGGCGTGATAATTCACAACCAGAGGTCTAGCACCATTTAGATATCTCCTGTCAAAATCCCCGAACAGCTAGGTGCCGTTCAACATCCTACTACTACTAGCAATCCCACGCCAGTGACGACACTCCTTACTATAGCACGCAGCTTGTTAGCTGCATTTTGTCTTGTGTGTGAATTTCGCTGGTTTTCTCTGGATTTACCTCAAGATGTCCGACTCCACTGTCACTACATCTAAGTTAAGTACCAGATCTATGAGTTTTGAGATTTTGGAGGGGCCTTGCCCCTTTTTGTTTATATTATTCAGCTTTATTATTCACGACCTTGCGTGGGTCTCTATTGGCGCTCGGCTCCCTCCTCTTTCTCTCTCGGTCGTTCTTAACGATTTTCAATAAGTCCCCCATACTGATTGTTTCTCGTTATGAACCTTATGGTTAGCCACGGTTCACACACCATATTAATTTTATATTGTCCTGTTTTATGATAACAGTTATTTCATATTCATGTGCGTATTTTTGGTAGGTTGGCATGCCTGATCGCCTTCGGCGTTCTTTTCCACATATTATTTTTTGGCTTATTTACGTTCGCACGCCACGAACTTGCTTATCATTTTAACGTCATTTGTATGCTTGCTTTAGTTCGAGGGGTTTTCATGAGTCAGATATTACATTTTAGTTTTCATTTTGTTAGCACTTCACTGACCCTGTGTTCTGTTGGTAGTCCTGCCTACTCCTAGCGCCGTCAGGTTGGTTTTCCTGTCTCTTGTTCGCGCCCTCGTTTGTTTTACGATTGATTTATAGCTAATTTTATTATTATTATTATCATCCAGCATGCCTTCCTATCTTATTTACCATGTGAAAGATTTGACCCAAAAAGTTATTTTCTCGTTCGCTCTAGCCTCAGGGGCTAGAGTTAGTGTAATTGTGGCATTATCTAGGGAAGAGGGCCACATCCGCTTCGCTGACACGGGCGAGCTCACCCTCTTTCCTGACAACGTTTCTGGCCAAGAATGAGTTACCCACTAAGAGATGGGGTCCCTGGAGAATCTGCCCTCTGAAGGAAGATGCCTCTCTGTGTCCAGTGGAGAGTGTAAAGGTCTATCTTCGCAGAACTTCAGACTTCTGGGGAGGACAACTCTTTAAAGGAGAAACATCAGGGTCAAACCTGTCACTTAAACAACTGGTGAAGATCACCTACTTTATTCGCAGAGCGGATCCTGACAGTACACCCGCAGGTCATGATTCTAGGAAGGTCGCCTCTTCCCTGAACTTTTTCCAACTAATGGACTTTGAAAGTCTTCGCTCTTTTACTGGATGGAAGTCATCCATGGTGTTCTTTAAGCACCACGCGAAGCAATTGCAAGAAGTCAAGCGATTATTAGTGGCGGCAGGTAGTGTTCTAAAACCTCCCTCTTAGTGCTGCGAGGAACAGTGAATTTTAGGGGACTTGAAATTCTAAAGGGTGTATATGTTGGCCCTAGTGCACAACTGAGTAGTGATCGTCATCGTGATGACGATATAGACTGTTCTAATATCCCAAGGTAATATAACATAGACTGAACACTAGTGCCGCGTGTTTTGTACACGAGTGTATATTGAGACATTCTCAGAAAGACATTACAATTCCATACAGAAATTGAAGTGTGTGGCAAGTTTTCCATTTCAGGTACTACAAATGTTTCTGTTTATGTCAAGGTGTCTATGTTATTTAACTGATTATTAATTACAAATTTATACTATTTACATGTATGCTAAAATTTTACATTTTCACATGTATGCTTATCCTCATTTATTCATTTAAATAAATGTATAATGGTTTTATGCGTCGTCTTTCGCCCTAAAACATTTAATAAAGACTATGTGAGAGTATTTTTCTACCCTTCTTCTGCATGATATGTGAACAATAATGCTACTTTTGTTCCTACGCTTACGCAAACCTTTCCAGCAAATATAACTTGTTCCGACACTTGATACAAGCTCGGGCTACCGACATGCAATGAGACCTGCATGTCCCCTTAGACTGCTGGGATGGTTCAGTGTAACATGCAACTTCGATACTTTTCCCGAGTCTGATTTGACTCTTCCCTGTAGGGGGCAGGAAGCACTAACATACTATATGTTAAACGAAAACAACTATAACGGTGTTGTCGTTGGTCTCTTAGGTCATAAAGACCAAGGAAATATTGTCTAAAAGTAGAAGGCACAACTGGGAAATCCACGATACTTTAATGCTCTGGTAAACTTCCATCAGGACGACATGGCCTGAGCCCAAAAAACGGATTTTGAGCGAAGCGAAAAATCTGTTTTTGGGTGAGATAGCCATGTCGTCCTGATGGACCCGCCCTCCTTTCTTGGAAAGGCCTTAGCAGGCTCCCTCCTTATCTTACTGTATCTGGAGGTATTGGCCGAACGCTAAAAGGAATGAAGATGGCGGGCAGATGCTACGTCATCCAAGATGGCGACGGGTATGACGTTATCCAAGTACCCATAATAGTAACGGAGGAGAACTTTGTAATGGCTCCTCCCTTATCTTGCCACTTAGTCCACATCGAAGCGTAAACACTATTTGGGGTGTAGATAGCTATGTGGCGTGTCAAGAATACGTCCCGTTATCATGCGATATCCTATAAGGCAACTTTAAGGATATTCGCGCCAGAAGTTAGAATTCTGGAGACCTTTAGTTTAATTCTCTGTAGTCAAATATACCCTAGGAAGCTACTGAAGGAACCTTCCATCAGGACGACATGGCTATCTCACCCAAAAATAGATTTTTCGCTTCGCTTAAAATCCTTTTTATACATCCAAGTAATAACTAACAATAATCATTGTTAGTAAACTGTATGAAACCTCTGTTTTTAACTATAAGATAGTTTGAATAAGTTTGGAAATTGTATTGAGAATATTTTTTATCTATGTGTGCATATAGTTTATAGCAGTAGCTTGAATCAATTGACAATGTTTACATGATCTCAGCTGGGTTCTAATATGCAGTAACAAATCTTATTCAAGGCATCTTATAATAAATATTGGACAAATGTAATTTACATATAGTTTACTAAAACCTATTTGTGTTATTAGTCAATTGGATGAGTAAATGCGTTTGGCATAATATATAGCGGAAACATGATATGGAAACAGCTTTACAGCATTTCATTTTTTTTTTTTTATTTCCAAGACTACAGTAAGTAAAATAACTTGTTTAATATCATCTTTACATAAACCCTGTTAAGAATACTACTTGTTAATTATATGTGGGCATATCCTCAAGAGTGGTAGCTTGAAATTAGTTGATGGTAAAATCAGTAGTGTGTGTTTACATGTTAGGATTTGGGTTCGCAAAGTAAAAGTTGATATCATTTAAATAGAATTATTCCTTGAATAGGCTATTAATAATGAAGATATACCAATAAAAATAGGATAAAGATTATTTTATTACTTTTAAGTAAATAAATATAGAGTAAACACATATAAAGATCTCAGAACTACTTACTTCTTATGGTGACCTTGGCTAACCGAATGCTACTCTAGTTATCTGAATATAGTCCAGTATATCCGAAATCTGTATTAACAGTGTCCGTTGCTTGTAAGGTTCTACTGTGATTGTTGCACCTGTGTGTGACACTTCCTGTCCAACTTCACTGGACATTCACAACATCACACCAATGCACCTCTGCTGTCTGAGAAAGATGGTGAGGGTAGTTATTGACTGCAGGGATTGGGGCAAGGGTAAATGCAGCCGTTAGGTGACCCATAGAATAATTGGTACCTAAATTTCTTGAGTGATATGATTTTGTTGCTGCCCATCTTGCCATATTCTTCCTTTACATGTTGTAGGAGTTCACATTGGCAGCATATAGCATGCCCTAGAGGATACAGAATGACCAACATCTTATCTTGGGGATACAGGTATTCACTGAACCCCATCGATGAAACATATCAACCCTTCCTTTAGTTAAATTGTAGAATTTCAGTATTCTCGGTCTTTCCTTTAAGGACAATGTTGGTCTGTGTGTGTGTGTGTGCTGAGACGACAGAAGCAACAACAGTTTCTTTGTTCTATTGCCTGTATTAGACACACAGGACACCGAAGTCATTTCCTTGGTGTACAGGAAGGCACTCGATCCCAGCTGTCTTATAGCTTTTTCTTTCACCTCCTTTGGTATCTCCTTGCTGGTATGCACTGTCTACAGGGTCATACCACAGTTGTTTAGGTCAGCCATCAGGGGAACAGAAGTAAACCAGGTATCAGTGGTTACATTCCTGTGTGTTCCATGGTAGTTCCCTGTCGGCTCCAGGGTAATGTAACGGTTAAGTGTAAAGGCACCCCTTGGTTAAGTCCCCTGCTTCACCAAGTAAGGGATACTACCAACTAAGTACTTGAACTCTCTATCATTGATGAGCTCCAACTTGAGGCCATACTTAGATAACTTGTTAGGTTAGGTTAGTACATACAAAATGACCATCAACCTCAAAATGCCAGTAGCTATTCGTCAACTCTAAATATGAGGTAGCTTTTCGTCAACTCTAAATAAAGATGTCCTACATTTCCTTTACAGCCGCAAACTTATCAACCTTCTGCTGAGTTTGCCGTGTGTCATTGTTGTCGAATCTTGGACACCGAATAAGAAACCTAAACTGAGCCTATAACATTGCCACACAGTATAGAAACCAACCTGTATCTAAGCTCTAGTTTTCACTGATGAAGATGTGGCCATCATCCTTCTGGCCACTGATGACGTTCATCCCTAGCAGTGCTTTGACTTCTAATAGCATAGTTGGAGCACAAGTGGCTGATCTTGTTGTATATTTATAGGCAATTGTATTGGTCTTGTTAGGCCAAGTCACAATAATTTGGATGATGTCATCACTGAGATACAACCTGAAAGCCTCCTCATGTGACATTGAGGAATGCCTCCCCTGGAGTTGGGCAAGGAGTAAAGGCACTTGTCATGTTCCTGGAGGGAGTCCTTACATTAGATGGGAACTGCAGCCAACAACTCCACCTAAACTTACTTGCAGTGGAAATTGTTGTGGTGTTGAATGTGAGCACGGGTTGAATATCACGCTGGTGTCTTCCCCCCATCAGTGGCAGCAGCAGTAGCTGAAGTACAAGTGATAGATGGTGGGGACATGGTACAGACAGTAGGAATTAAGGGTATGGCACAGTTAGTAGGAACTGAGGATATGGAGCTGTAGGCAGCAAAGGTTGAGGTGGTAGTGAAGTCGGTACAAGGAGCCCGGCATTTAGCTGGTTTGGAGGATAATCTTTTTCCCACTTCTAGTTCATCAACCTCACTTATAACACTTGGATTAATTTTTATCCCCAACAATATTTGATGAATCCACAATGGTGTTTATAATCACAAGTTCATCTGTATCGCTTTTTGCGGGACATGGCTTTTTCTTATAATTCACTCAATCTATTTAATAGATCTTGCTTGAAAAGAAGAAATATTTTATGTAATGGTTCACAAAATGATACTATTATACAGGTAGTAACATTGAGAAAATAACATCCTGACTGTACAAAGTACGGTAACAGAAACTGGGAGAAATTCTCCCCAATGCAATCCATTAAAAAAAAAAAACAGTGAGAGTCAGAGAGCACACCTTCCCTCAACCTAGTCAGACAGGGCACTGAAGGTACTAAGCCCACTAAGCTATCCCCCCCCCCCCCCCTTCAAGGATGAATTACGTCATCATCAAAATTGCTTGGGAGGAAATCACGTTACCATTCTAGGGGTAAAGTTTGAGATTGAAAATTCTTTTCATGAAAGGAATTTCAAAAGAATTTTAGGCGTATTATCCTAGCTAATTTTGGTACATGATACATTCTTAGAATAGCGCTATTCAAAATAAACATACCTGTGTCGTATTATTATTACTTGCTAAGCTACAACCCTAGTTGGAAAAGCAGGATGCTATAAGCCCAGTGGCTCCAACGGGGAAAATAGCCCAGTGAGGAAAGGAAACAAGGAAATAAGAGAAGTCATACACAATTAAAATATAGTATTTTAAAAACATTAACATTAAAATAAGTATTTCATATATAAACTATAGAAAACCTTAACAAATCAAGAAGAGAAACAAGACAGAACAGCGTGCCAGAGTGTACCCTCAAGCAAGAGAATTCTAGTCCAAGATAGTGGAAGGCCATGGTACAGAGGCTATGGCACTACCCAAGACTAGAGAACAGTGATTTGATTTGGAGTGTCCTCCTAGAAGAGCTGCTTACCATAGATAAAGAGTCTCTTATACCCTTACTTAGAGGAAAGTAGCCACTGAACAATTACAGTGCAGTAGTCAACCCAATGAGAGAAGAATTGTTTGATAATCTCAGTGTTGTCAGATGTATGGGGGAGAGGAGAATATGTAAAGAATAGGCCAGGCTATTGGCTGTGTGAGTAGGCAAAGGGAATATGAACGCAACCAGAGAGAAGGATCCAATGTAGTACCGTCTGGCCAGTGAAAAAAACCTAATAACACTCTAGCTGTAGCATGATATAAAATATTGTTAGGCTATCTTTTAGAATCTCTTAGAAATAATCTAGAGGGCTGTAACTGAAAACAGAGGCCATAGATCCATGAATCATTCCCCTTGTGGCCAGAACAGGTCTATTACAAATATTTTCATGTTTGAAGGGAGCCTGAGCTAGTTCCACTTGCTAAATCATGTCAAATGATGGGAATAGGTAAATATCTAGTTTGTCTAGCAAACAACAGGGCAACAACTTTTTAAGATATGGGTTGCAGAAAAGGAGGAAAAAATACGTTTTAGCTTTGCTCAGTTGAGTAAAAAACAGGACTCATCAAAAGTATAAGCTGAGTAGCACCCACCTGTTTATTCCTTTGTCAAAAAAAGATTGGTATGCTTGAAAGTGAAAAAATGGTGATACAGGGAAACAGCTTCACAGGAACTTCTGTGTTCCCTTTCTGAACATAGCATTAACTCGCTTTTGTTCAGTTTACACATGCCCCCCAGATGCTGAAGCCTTGATGAGGAAGGGGGCTTAGGGATTAGCAGCTGAGTTCCAATGAATAGTGGGAACTACTTTCCACTGGACCTCGGTGCCCAACTGTTGATCCAACTAAATCAGTCGGCACTTTCTCTTTTCCTTTTGGTTTTTTCTTTTATTCTCCCATCTCTTCCTTTTGGGCTTGAAATTGTTGACGACTTTGGCTTGTTTAATTACACTTTGGCTGATTCTTTGGATTTTGCACAGTGTGGGATGGACAGCATTCCATATCAACCTGTGGCAATTTAGACGCCATAACCCTCTGGCAGACCCCATTGGGTGCAGACCAAGTTTGTTAAGAGTCGGGCTGCAGTGATCTGGTTTTAAGTCTCCCATATTTGGGGGTAATGGGTGACGCCAGGCATTAGAGCCGCCGGCGGGAGCGGCTAACTACCCCAACTGACCAGTGTACGCCCACCTAAAGAGAGGCAGCCCTTCTCTAATAGAGGACTAGTCCCCGCTGAAGCCTCTTCTCGTGTTGGGCCACATGGGATAGGAGGACTGAAATCCTCCGATAAGAGGTGGATAACCTGACTTGCTTTTTCAAAGAAAACCAACACCTCTGTTGACGACCTGGAAAATAGAAACATGGACCTCGATACAGACAGTTCCAACTCAGGTTCTAATATTGTTACATTAGAACCTTATTCATTTTATGTGAAAAATTATAAGAAAATATTAGAGAAGAAGAGAGAGAGAGAGAGAGAGAGAGAGAGAGAGAGAGAGAGAGAGAGAGAGAGAGAGAGAGAGAGAGAGAGAGAGAGAGAGAGAGAGAGAAAAATGATGACAGTACAGAAAGATATAGAAAAGTAGAAGTATTACCTGGTCACTATGAAATAGTGAACTATGAGAAATTTGAAAATGGGAGTGTAAATGTTTTCAAAGCTAACAGAGAAATAGTTACTATATTTGGAGGGCAGCCAAAAATTCTTCCCCAAGGAAATGGAAGTCTCTTGATAGACACACTATCGCCAATACAAGGTGAAAAATTAAAAACGCTTTCAAAATTGGATGGTCATAGTGTCAAATGCATTTCGCACCCCACTTTCAACCAGAGTAGACGTGTGATATATGCTCCAGAATTGCTGGACATAGAAGAAAAAGAAATTGAGGATGAACTGTAAAATCAAGGCGTTGTAAAAATAGTCAGAATAAGAAAGAGAGTTGGAGGACAGCGTATTCGTCTTGCTAATTTGATAGTAACATTTGATCAAAGCAGATCACCAAATTTTATTAAAGCTGGTTAGCTATATATGAAGGTGAAACCATATATCCCTTCACCATTACGATGTTATCATTGTCAAATGTATGGCCATTTAAGCCAGAACAGAACTGCAAGGAAAAACTGAATAATAAGCCAGCTGTTTGTGCCAACTGTAGAAAAATAATCATGGTGCATGCATAGAAAATCCAAATTGCATAAATTTGTGGGAAGCACACCCAGCCACATCTAAAAGCTGCATAAAGTTTATTTTTGAAAAAGAAATTCAGGCCATTAGGACCATGGAAAGGGTTACTTTTAAAGAGGCCCGTAAAAGAGCTCTTGAAAAGCAGATAAGACCAGGGCAACCTTTTTCAATGGTTCTGAATAAAAAACTTACCAAAGCACACGGACGAAAACTTTATCCCTAATTCTAACATAAAGAAACATGTGAAAGTAGTTAAAGAGGTTGAAAGTCCCATTGAAAATTTATATCCAGAAATTGTAGTAAAATCCAAACAGATACTTAAAGATCTAAAAAATGTTCAAAAGCTATGTATTCCTATTCTAAAATATAGTATAAACCTCTCACAGGCCATGTCCTTGCCTGATCTGATGGAGGTTCCACTTGAAACCAATTTACCTGGTGAACCTGTAGTTGAAAAACCTGATAGCCCACAACCTTTTAATCGAAAAAGAGAGAAACCTCCATCACACTCGCTTCCTACCATAAGAAACATTAAAGTCACGACTTCAAATAAATATGATTTGTCTGCTGATGTTTCTGATCAACTGAGTAAATCCGATATTCAAGTTGAGGTCCACCAGCCTCCTCAATAATTAGATCAAAAGGATACAAAGAAAAAGACAAAAACAAAATCCAATATATCAAGATCCTCTATAGAGATACCATCGGGAAATAGTGTTAGAACAAATATTGCCAATAGGAAGACCTCATCCAAGGTGTCTTCCAGAAAATAAACCATAGTTTTTTCCTCCATTTTGCAATGGAATTACCAGGGTTTAAGGGCGAAATATGATGAACTTAGGCTCCCATACATGAGCACTCCCCTATAATTGTGTCTACAGAAGAGCAAGCTCGATGCTAATACTCCTTGTCCTCGAAAGTATGTTAGCTATAGGACACCATATGATCAACGAGCATGGAGCCATGGGGGAAGACTTGTATACGTTCGTCGAGATGTTCCCCAAATATCTTTTGTTTATCTGTACCCCTCTGCAGGCAGTGGTTGTACAGATTGATTTACGGAGAAAATACGCAATCTGTTCTCTCTACTTGCCTCCAAATGATAACATCTCGTATGACAATTTAGTAGAGGGGATTAAAAAACTCCCACAACCTTTTCTCTTACTAGGAGATCTTAATAGTAGACATCCTTTGTGGGGTGATGTTTTGGCAAACGCAAAGGGGTAATATTATATCAATTTTGGAGAATGAAGATGTAGGACTCCTTAATACAGAAGAGCCCACACGCTTTCATGTACAGACAAGTACCTTGTCCTGCATTGAGCTATCAGTTGCAAGCTCTAGCTGTCTTCTCGATTTTAATTGGAGAACATTAGATGATTGTCATACTAGTGATCATGCACCAATCATTATAAACACCAATAATGGTTCTCCTTGATGGAGATCGCCACGATAGAATCTTGCTAAGGCGGACTGGGATATATTTCGGGAGCTAAGTGAAATAGAAGGGAATGCAGAACAGTTGGAAAGTGTTGATTATGCCATAGACTTACTTGGAACTCTTCACACAGCAGGAGTTAATTCCATTCCCAAAACAACTGGGATATTCAAACTACAACCAGTCCCCTGGTGGTCATCAGAACTAACTGCCCTGCACAGAGCCACAAGAAAGTCTAACTTAATTGCGCAGGCTCCGTACTGACGAAAATATAGTCATATACAAGAAATGTAGAGCACTGTTCCGTCGTGCCATGAAAGTAGCTAGACGCCAGTCTTGGGTGTCATTTGTTTCGTCCATTAACAGTAGAACACCAACATCTTATGTGTGGAGGAAAATGAGAAAGATAGCAGGCAAAATCACCCCAAACTCACCACCAGTGTTAAGGGTAAATGGCAGTATGTAACTGAAGTAACCGAAGTTAGTAATGCTCTGGCTGATCATTTTTCAAATGTATCATGCAAGTGTGAAGCAGCTCCTGGTCACCAGCATATGGGCATTGAAGAAAAGAAATTTTTAAATTTTGCAACAAGAAAAGAAGTCATACAATTCTCCTTCTACTGAAAAAAGAGTTTGATTCTGCACTTGCTACGTCTACTGATACATCCCCTGGACCCGATAGAATTCCATATGCAATGATTAAACATGTACATTTTAATACAAAGTTATTTATTTTAAGCATTATTAATAGAATATGGCATGATCATAGTTATCCAAGAGTTTGGTAACTAGCCATTATTTTAGCCTTTTTAAAACCCAGTAAGGATAAGTTTTTAGCAGCAAGCTATAGACCTATTGCACTGACATCTTGCTTATGTAAGATCATGGAGAAGATGGTCAATGCAAGGTTGATGTGGCACCTTGAAAAGAAGGGTATTTTATCACTCATTCAATGTGGATTCAGTAAAATGCACTCAACAACTTGTGTTGATACGACTTGAGTTGTCTATTTGTGAAGCCTTTACCTCCAAACAGCACCATGTAACAGTTTTTTTTTATCTTGAAAAGGCATATGATATTGCATGGAGATATGGTATACGTGAAACCATTCATGAATTGGGTTTAAGAGGAGAGCTACCACTATTTATTCAGTAATTTTTTTCACATAGAGTTTTAAGTGAGAGTGGGGGAAACTCTATCAGAGAGTAAATGTCAGGAAGCAGTTCCCCAGGGTAGTGCACTAAGTGGGACTCTATTTGCACTAGCAATTATTGGGATATCCTCAGTCATTCCCCAAGGTATCCTCTCTACACTATTTGTGGATGATCCCTCTATATCATATGCTGGGGGCAGAATGGCAATGGTTGAGAGAAAACTACAACTCGCAGTTGATAAAATTATCCAAGGGGCTGATATGAATGGGTTTAAGTTTTCATCAAGCAAAACTACTATTGCCCACTTTTGTCATATCCGGGGATTACATCCAGACCCGGATATATACATGAAAGTACAATGGATCCCATGTGTAGGGGAAGCTAAATTTTTAGGATTGATTTTCCATTGTAGGTTGACCTGGGTCCCACACTTTAAGGCATTAAAAAATTAATGTCTTGAGGCTCTGAATCGTTTAAAAGTATTGTTCCATGCATCATGGGGGACAGACCATATAACTGTTTTAAGATTATATTACTTATGGGTGTGGAATATACTCCTCAGCCACCCCAAGCCAGTTAAAGATATTAGATTCAATACATCATGCTGTTATTAGATTGTCCATAGGAGCATTTAGAACCTCACCTATTCCAAGTCTCCTTGTTGATGCTGGAGAGTTGCCTCTAGACCATTACCTAATGTCTTCCATTATTTGTTATTGGTTTAGGTTACAGAGACTCCCTAACTCTTTAGCCTTTCAGACTGCAAGCCTTGTAAGGCACTCAACATACTTTTGAGTTGCACCCAAAATCTCAACCTTATGGCTTTCGGGTAAAACAATTATTAAACGGTTGATATAATTAGAGGTAAGGTGCTTCCGTTTAAGATATCATCAACCCCTTCGTGGAAATTACCAGAGATATCTTTTTGTAAATATTCTATTAGTGTTAAGAAAAACATGACTGACTTAAAAGCTTGGTCTCTTTTTATGGAACATTTTTTGGAACATAAGGAATCCACTTTTATATATACTGATGGCTCCAAATTTGATGCTGGCATTGGATTTGGAGTAGTTATTTTAACTCTAGAGGGTCACTTCCTCCAATATCTTCCATATTTACAGCAGAATTATATGACATAACTTAGCGCTATTGAGAAAATAGTGTTTAAAAAGGAGGGCAATTTTACCATTTTTAGTGATTCAAGAAGTGTCCTTCAAGCTTTAGAAGTTTTTAATTCTAGTAACCCTTTAGTTATAAAGATTTTAGAATGGCTTTTAATCATTGGCCTGAAAGGTATAACAGTTCGATTTTGCTGGGTTCCGGCCCACGTAAGTGTGTCTGGAAATGAAGAGGCAGATACACTCGCAAAGAGTGCTGCAGCACAGTTGCTACCAAGAAGGTATACCATTTTTTGTAATGATTTTTTACCAACAAATAAGAATTTAATTATAACAATTGGCAACAGCATTGGGATAGTTTAACCGAAAATAAGATGAGAGAAATTGCGATTGTTATATCCCCTTGGAGATATAATGGGATGCCCCGAAAATGTGAGACTACTCTGTCGTCTCCGCATTGGTCACACTCGGGTGACACACGAGTTTCTGCTGGCTGGCCAACACCAACCATATTGTTACAACTGTTTAATACTCTTGACTGCGAGGCATGTGTTGACTGAATGCTCTACTTATGGCACAGAAAGAAATAGATATGTTAGAGGCTCGGGATGAAGATGGCAGGTTCATCCTTGCCAAGATCCTTGGATATAATGTGTCGCACAATGATAGTGGCATTTTTAAATTTATTTCAGGGGCAGGTCTTCTTAATGCTATTTAACTTTTATAACATATTTATCTTTCTGATTTTAATTGAATATTCTCTTAATCTTTATTTATAATAAACGATATTGGCGTCAATAACCTTCGATGTCAGGATGCCAGGGAACTCCAAATCAATCAATCAATCAGTGAACATATGGATGCCATTGTTTACCCACGCTCCCAACTTTTTTCACCTATCATACCTTGTGAAGTAGTTTTTGTGTGTCATTATGGGCAAAAGGAAAGATTTAAAGCCTGAACTTATTGGCCAGATAATTTGTTAGAAGAATACTGACCAACAAAGGAAGGAAATAGTTAAATAGACTGGTGTTAATGAATGAAGTGTGGAGTAGTAGGTAGCTAAGTATCGGGAGGGATGAAATTAATTGATTGAGGGATTAACAAAGAATACTATTTTGAATGGCACACACAAATATTGAACTACCTCATGGAGACATGTACCTTAATATTAGGAAAAGGAATTGTGGAAACCTGTACCCTAATATTAGGAAAATGAATTATGGAGACCTGTGCCCTAATATTAGGATAAGAATTATGGAGACCTTTACCCTAATATTAAAAAATGATTATGGAGACCTGTACCCTAATAGTAGGAAAAGTATTATGGAGACCTGTACCCTAATATTATGAAAATAATTTTGGAGACCTGTACCCTAATATTAGAAAAGTGATTATGGAGACCTGTACCCTAACAGTAGGAAAAGGGTTATGGAGATCTGTACCCTAATGTTAAGAAAAGAATTATGGAGACCTGTACCCTAACAGTAGGAAAAAAATTATGGAAACCTGTACCCTTATATAAGGAAAAGGATTATGGAGACCTGTACCCTAATGGTAGGAAAAGGATTATGGAGACCTGTACCCTAATGGTAGGAAAAGGATTATGGAGACCAGTACTGTTATAGTAGGAAAAGGATTATGGAGACCTGTACTATAATAGTAGGAAAAGGAATAGGGAAACATATACTTTGATAAGTAGGAAAATGATTATGAAGTCATTTACCCTAATATTAGGAAATGGATTATTTAAGACCTTACAGCTGTGTCCAGGCAGTATATCCTTTTGTGCTCAGAAACTTTGGTTTCTAATATGAGACATTCATCTGAGATCCTTATAACTGGTTTTAAGAAGACAATGACTTTGAAACGGGAGGCCATTCCTAGTGTCAGGAATGGCGGTGTATATTAGGACTAAGTACCCTGCTTCTCATAAGTCCTGCCATGAATATGTGTGTCATGAGATTCAGGTAATAAAAGTTTGTGGCAGACATAACAACTTCTATTTGTGTTTGAACCACGAGTCCAGACATGGATGATTCTATCTCCGATTGTCTTCATACCATTATGGCTAAGATACAAGAAGATGATAGAAAGGCCTCTTTTGTCTTTGTTGGTGATTTTAATGCTTACCATAGGGAGTGGTTAAGTTCCGTTTCTCCTACTGATCGCCATGGCTCAAGAGCTTTAGACTTTGTTTCTGAATCAGACTCTGAGCAACTCATAAGTGAAGCTACTTACAGATATGGTAACTGCTTGTACCTCACATACATCAATTCCCCTGGCATTGTAGCAAGTAAGGTTGGTTCTCCAGGTTGGACATCTGGTATTGCCTTGATTTCATGAGTAGTGGAGATTGAACAGCCTGTCTATGATGTATCACACTCGATGTAATGAAAATCTAGTCAACATAATTGACAGGCTTTTCCCTTTTCATGTGTTAAGATAACGAGTAAAGGACAAACCCTCGTTCAATGATGATTGGAGGCTTGATTATTTGGAGAAGCAGGAGTCTTATCATCTCTGGAAGGGGAACAGATCAGATTTCACTTAGAATAAGTATATTCAGCTTAGAGCTTTTGCTGAGAGATTTTATGCTTCAACTGAAAAGGAATACAATTTAACCATACCAAACCCTTTCTGGTACAACCCAGAAACATAAGTTTAGGACTACCATTAAATCTGCAATCTTTGGTGTAGATGGAACAGTTCCTCCTTTACTGAAACCAGATGGCTGTCACTCACAGTCCAAAGGAAAAAGCAACCCTTTTGGCTGATGTGTTTGATAGGAAACAGAGTAATGAGAAGCTGTATCTTTTCATGTTTTCCTGAAGCTAAACTAAGTAGTTTAGCATTAGGTCTCGTAAAATTAAAGCTCTCTTAATGGACCTTGATGCTTGTGGAGGTGATTACCCAAATGGGATTTTTCCTTTGTTTTTTGTAAAGACTGCAGATTTCTTAGCTCCAAAGTTAACGGTTATTTTGTATAAGTTAGCAAGAAAAGGAGCATTTAGCATTTGGAGAATTGGTATTGTTACTCCATTATGTAAATGTGCTTGTGGTAATTCAAACCCAACTGACTACCGCCCAATTTCCATAGCTCATGTCATTTAAAGTTTTTGAAAATCTGATTTTAGTGCTGCCTTTGACGTGTTAATCATTAGGCCTTTGTTTTCATACTCCATAAGTTGGGAGTGGGTGGGTCGTTTCTTAGCATCATTATTGAATTTTCAAGTAATAAATCGCAAAGAGTTATTGTTGAAAAGCACCATAGTGAGTATATGAATCTGGTAATTGGTGATCCTCAGGGTAGTGTTCTTGGCCCATTATTTTTCATACTTTATACGTATGATATGTGGTTTTGCTCATAAAACAAGCTTGTTGCATATATAAACGATGCTACACTCTTTGCATTAATTTTATTTCATGAATGTAGATCTGGGATTTTTTAATTGATTAATAGAGATCTAGCTAAGATTAGTGCATGGTGCACATTATGGGGCATGAAGTTGAATCCTAACAAAACTAAAAGTATGATTATAAGTAGATCAAGGACAGTGTCTCCTCAAAATCCAGATATCAGCACATAATGTTTTTTGAACTCTGTATGATTTAAAATTTTAGGTGTAATTCTCTGCAGCTAATTTACTCTTGAGAAACGCATTAGGTCTTTGTCTTCAATTGCACAAAAAAAAAATTGGTTTATTGAGTCTTTTTTAAGATTTTTGGTGATCAATCCACTATGAAGACGTGTTTTAATTCTTTCATTCTACCTTGTTTTGAGTATTTTTCTGCTGTCTGGTCTTCAACTGCTGATTCTCATCTTAATTTGTTGGACGGTAACTTACGGTCAATTAGATTTCTTATTCCTGATCTAGGTATTGATCTCTGGCACCGTTGTTCAATTATTTCGTTATGTATGTTGCATAAGATTTTTCATAATTCTGATCATCCTTTACATTCAGATCTTCTCAGACAGATCTTCCTGTTCGTAATACTAGGCATGCAGCTAATTCTAACAGACAGGCCTTCTCCATCATGTGGTTCAATACTACACAATGTTCTATAAGTTTTATTCCAGCTTTGACCAAGTTGTGGAATGATATTCCCAATTGGGTAGTTGAATCGGTAGAACTTGAAAAGTTCAAACTTGCAGCGATTTTTCTATGTTGAACAGGCTGACATAAGTCTTCTCATAGTCTATATATGAAATATTTTATTGTTAATTCTTTCTCATATTGTTTATTTATTTCCTTTCCTCACAGTGTTATAGCATCTTGCTTTTCCAACTAAGATTGTAGTTAGCTAATAATAATAATAATAATAATATAATCCTGCGAGACGTCAACAAAGTAATAATAATAATAATAATTACAATAATAATAATAATAATAATAATAATACCCTAATATTAGGTAAAGGATTAAGGAGGCCTGTACTCTAATATTAGGAAAAGGATTATGAAGACATGTACCCTAATATTAGGAAAAGTATTATGAAGATGTACCCTAATACTGGGAAAAGGATTATGGAGACCTGTACCCTAATAGTAGGAGAAGGATTGTTGAGAACTGTATAATGATAGTAGGAAAAGGTTTATGGAGGCATATACCCTAATAGTAGGAAAAGGTTTATGGAGGCATATACCCTAATAGTAGGAAAAGGTATATACCCTAATAGTAGGAAAAGGGTTATGGAACCTGGATCCTGGTAGTAGGAAAATTATCATGGAGACCTGTACCCTAATATTAGGAGAATATTTATGGAAATGTCTACCCTAATATTAGTGAATGTATCATGGAAACCTTTACCTTAATATTAAAATGAGGATTATGGAGTCCTCTCCCGAGATACAGTGAAAAGGATTATGGAGACCTGTACCGTAATAGGAAAAGGATTATGGACTCCTGTACCCTAATAGTAGGAAAAGGATTACTGAGACCTGTACCCTACTATTAGGAAAATAATTATGGAGACCTGTACCATAATATTAGGAAAATGATTATGGAGAATTGTACCTTAATATGATTATGGAGACCTGTACCTTAGTATTAGGAAAAGGATTATGGAAACCTCTACTCTAATATTAGAAAAAAGGATTATGGAGACCTGTACCCTAACAGTAGGAAAAGGATTATGGAGACCTGTACCCTAACAGTAGGAAAAGGATTATGGAGACCTGTACCCTAATAGTGGGAGAGGAATTATACAGACATGTACCCTTAGTAGTAAGAAAAGGATTATGGAGACCTGTACCCTAATAGTAGGAAAAGGATTATGGAGACCTGTACCCTAATATTAGGAAAAGGATTTGGGAGACCTGTACCCTAATAGTGGGAGAGGGATTATACAGACATGTACCCTTAGTAGTAAGAAAAGGATTATGGAGACCTGTACCCTAACAGTAGGAAAAGGATTATGGAGACCTGTACCCTAATAGTGGGAGAGGGATTATACAGACATGTACCCTTAGTAGTAAGAAAAGGATTATGGAGACCTGTACCCTAATAGTAGGAAAAGGATTATGGAGACCTGTACCCTAATATTAGGAAAAGGATTTTGGAGACCTGTACCCTAATAGTGGGAGAGGGATTATACAGACATGTACCCTTAGTAGTAAGAAAAGGATTATGGAGACCTGTACCCTAACAGTAGGAAAAGGATTATGGAGACCTGTACCCTAATAGTGGGAGAGGGATTATACAGACATGTACCCTTAGTAGTAAGAAAAGGATTATGGAGACCTGTACCCTAACAGTAGGAAAAGGATTATGGAGACCTGTACCCTAATAGTGGGAGAGGGATTATACAGACATGTACCCTTAGTAGTAAGAAAAGGATTGTGGAGACCTGTACCCTAATAGTAGGAAAAGGATAATGGAGACCTGTACCCTAATATTAGGAAAAGGATTTTGGAGACCTGTACCCTAATACTAGGAGGATGATTATACAGACATGTACCCTAGTAGTAAGAAAAGGATTATGGAGACCTGTATTCGTATATTGGGAAAAGGATCAGGGAGACATGTACCCTAATAGTAAAAAAGTTGTTATGGAGACCTCTACCTTGATAGTTGGAAAAGGATTTTGGAGACCTTGTACCCCTCCAGTAGGAAATGAATTATGGAGACCTGTACCCTAGTATTAGGAAAAGAATTATAGACACCTGTACCATAATATTAGGAAAAGGATTATGGAGACCTGTACTGTGATACTGGGGAAATTAAAGAGAACTCTACCCTGATATTAGGAAAAGGGTGTACCCTAATATAGGAAAAAGATTATGGAGACCTTTACACTAATATTAGTTGAACAATAATGAAGACCTGTACCCTAATATTAGGAAAAGGGTTATGGAGAATTGTACCATAATTGTAGGAAAATAAGGACACTAATTATGGGAACCTGCCCCAAAATAGTAGGAAAAGGATTATGGAGACCTGTCCCCTATTTGTAGGAAAAGGATTATGGAGATCTATACCCTAATATTATAAAATGGATTATGGAGACCTGTACCCTAATATTAGGAAAACAATTATGTAGACTTATACCCTAATAGTAGGAAAAGGATTATGGAGACCTGTACCCTAATATTAGGAAAAGGATTATGGAGACCTGTACCCTAATATTTGGAAAAGGTGTAAGGAGACTTGTACCCTAATAGTAGGAAAATTATTATGGAGACCTGTACCCTAGTAGTCGAAGGATTATGGAGACCTGTACCCTAATATTAGAAAAAAGATTATGGAGACCTGTTGCCTAATATTATAAAAAAGATTATTGAGACCTGTACCCTAATATTAGGAAAAGGATTATTGAGACCTTCACATTAATATTAGGAAAAGTATCATGGAGACTTACCCAAATACTGGGAAAAGGATTATGGAGACCTGTACCCTAATATTTGGAATAGGTTCATGGAGGCATGTACTCTAATACTAGGGAAAGGATTATCGAGACCTTTGCCCTATTGTTAGGAAAAGGATTGTGGAGACCTGTACCCTAATAGTAGGAAAAGGATTATGGAGACCACTACCCTAATATTAGAAAAAGGATTATGGAGACCTGTACCCTAATATTAGGAAAAGTATCATGGAGACTTGTACCCTAATATTATGAAAAGGATTATTGAGAGCCGTACCTTAATATTAGGAAAAGGATTATTGAGACCTGTATCCAAATAGTAGGAAAATGATTATGGAGACCTCTACCCTACTATTAGGAAAAGAATTATAGACACATTTACCCTAATTCAGGGTGTTTCAAAAGTCTTTGGCTCATTTCAAGTCATCATATCTGCTTAGCTATGAATGGTAGTAAGATGAAAGTGGTGCCATTTTAAAGCTAAATGCATTAAGATTTTTGTAAGGCTATTGTCTTTTTTAATTTCCATTCCGATCCAGTAATGGCGTTCATTCAACCACAAAAGGCGTTCTGTGTGTTTTAATTTGCAAAAACTAAATCTTGGACACTTGTTGAATGTGCATTTCGCAAATAAAAATCGGAAAAGAGACACCAGAAAGGAAGTCCATAGTGAGATGGCATGGTAAATTCATGATGGATAGGTGCTTATACCCAGCTAAGAGAACGGGATGTCCCTCAACTTCAGAAGATGTGGTTGAACAAGTTCGAACTGCCTTCCAGCGGAGCCCCCGTAAATCGATCAGAAGAGCCAGTAGGGAACTTCAGCGTCCTACAACAACTGTTTGGCATGTCTAAAGAAGATGACTGCACATGACGCCTTACAAGCTACAGTTAGTCCAAGAGTTGAAGGACACTAATAAACCAGCTCGTCAAGACTTTTGCATTGCAATGCAACAGGAGATGGAAGATGATGGGTTTGACGACCGGCTTGTGTTTAGCAATGAGGCGACTTTCCACATAAATGGCAAAGTTAATAACCATAACACTCGAATATGGGGTACTGAGAACCCACATAAACTTCTTTAGCATCAATGAAATTCCCCAAAGGTGACCGTGTTTTGTGCTATGTCCAAGAAAACTGTCAACGGACCATTCTTCTTTGAAAGAGCAACAGTCGATGGTGAGACGTACCTCTACATGCTTGAAAACTGGTTAATGGATAAATTGAGTGAGAAAGAGTCTGATGACTATATTTTCCAACAGGATGGGGTGCCACCACACTCAAGCCTCAGAGTTAGGCAGTTTCTGAACACAACACTGGTAGACAGATGGATAGGACAGTCTGGGCAACATGGTCACGATCTCATGCCCTGGCCTCCCAGATCTCCAAGACTCACATCCTGCAATTTCTGTTTGTGGGGATTTGTGAAAGGACTGGTCAATGTGGCTCTCATTCCAAGAGACGTGGATGAGCTGAAGGCCCGAATAACAGGAGCTATATCAACCATTGACAACGCAATGCTGGGATGCGTTTGGCAAGAATTGGACTATCGGCTTCATGTGTGTCGTGTGACCAATGGTGCTCACATTGAACATCTTTGAACATTCCGTGAAAAACTTAAGATTACAAGCTTTCTGAATATACCAGATGCATTTTTATATCCTTAATAGTTTTCGAGATATTCACTGTCAAAATGTGGCCAAGACTTTTAGAACACCTTGTATGTATTAGGAAAAGTATTATGGAGACAAACCCTAATACTGGGAAAAGGACTATGGAGACCTGTACCCTAATAGTAGGAAAAGGATTGTTGAGACCTGTAGCTAAATAGTAGGAAAAGGTTTATGGAGGCATATACCGTAATAGTAGGAAAAGGATTATGGAGACCTGTACCCTAATAGTAGGAAAAGGATTATTGAGACCTGTTCCTAATGTTACGAAAAGGATTATGAAGACTTTTACCCTACTAGTAGGAACAGGATCATGGAGATCTGTACCCTAATTATAGTTAAAGGGTCATGGAGACCTGTATCCTAAGATTAGGAAAAGGGTTATGGAGACCTGAGAGTTTTTATGGTAGAACCTGGTTGGTAGTATCCAGAAGATACTGGAAATTTACAAATCAGCTCTCATATGGAGGTTATCTTTAGTTGTGTAAGATATGAGTTCCCTGTGATGTCTGATTGCAGTGCTATTGCCCATAAGTTGAGGGGCATATCTTTTCTACATGTCAGTGTGATAGTAGAAATGATCTCTTCAGTTTACTTAAAAATTTTAATACTACTCCATAATTTTTGTCCAGTCATTAACAATTTCCTCATTTTTATGTGTATGAAAATTTTACGAAATATTTAAAATTGTATATTAATGAAAAGTAAATTTATTCGTGTATGTATTATAAAATGTTGTTAAGCCCTATGTTTGATAGTTTTGAAGCTAAGTTGAGTTAAGCAAAATGTACAAAGCGAGGCCTAGGCCTTGAACCAAATTACTGTAGTTTGTGAATAGTTGGCACTTATAGGGTTAAAGAAGTAGCTGTACTGGAATTTTCAAGTTTAAATAAGGAATATGGACTCCTCAAACTATAACATTTCTTGATTAATACCCTAAAAAATTCTAGATATAAGTATAAATTTTAAAAGTGAATAGGTTAATATAGCTTTTATGAATTTTATCTGCTAATTCTGGTTTGAACTTTGAATATGATGTAATTTGCGATTGTAATACTGAGTGTGTGTGAATTATATGATAGAAAACATGAACTTTGTAATTGGTTTTATGTATCAATACCCTTATGGATAGTGACACAAGATGATTTGTTCCTTAACCCATCAATTAAGTAAAGAACAGTAAAAAGAAAGCAATTGTACCCAAAAGCTTGGAAATGTTCACTATAGGAAATGGACATATGGTTATATGTCTTATTGTGTCCTAATGATAATGGTGATAGATACAACTGAAGCAAACAGCTTCATTCACATAAAAGAATGAAGTTACCATTGAGAAACTATACTGTCAATATACAGAAGGACATTGCTTTGCTATAGTGCACATTGAATACAGGTTATTTTATTCCCTATTGCTGATATTAAAATGTTATTTTTTTATTTGTTAAGATTGAGAGAATGCCCTCCTGCATACCACCTTGAGACTTTGCCACCCTTCAGTCTAGCTTGTTCACTCTGGGAAGTAATCCCAGCTAGGGGAGACCATTGGGATTCTGAAGCTACTAAAACTTTCTCTGACCTTGTAGAAGAGACTTCTCTGCAGCTGTATATAATTGGCTCTGAAAGTGTCCAAGATGTAAATAAATGTTTGGTATGTATCTTGCATTGCATTGTGTTGTCAGTTACCTTTGGGTATGTTTGTTATATTGACTTCTTGTAATAATAAACTTTACCTCATTTTGATAGCATTTTTAAAAGATAAAATTTCACGTGGCTGTTCTGTTGCTGAATATTTAGATATGTTTAATAAGGAAAAATATCCATAAAATATTAATAGTAAAACAAATGATAAGATATATATATATATATATATATATATATATATATATATATATATTATATATATATACTATATATATACTATATGAAATATTTAATGATAATTCATCATTAAAGGTTGATTTGCGGAGACCAGGGAGAACAGCTGGTATCGTAAATGACCTTCCGCTGTCCATAAGAGAGGTTTTGATCTTCTTAGAATATGCAGTATATGTGAATGATTCACCTCAAGATCAGGTATTTAATAGTGTATTTATTTTATCAAATATTTTGACAAAATTGTTTCTTTTGTTTCACCTTGCTGTTCCACATTTTTAATATTTACCTCATAGTGCAATAGTGGTTCCCCCCAATTTCACTTTTGCAATAAGTGACTTCCCTAATCGTGGTAGTTAGTTGGTAAGGGCACAGCACTAGCCACCCATTGATATACTACTGTTAGAGTTATTGTGTCCTTTGACTGACCAAACAGTAGAACATTGGAACCCCCTCTGTGGTTACAGCTTACTTTTCCTTTGCCTACAGATACACAGAATATGCTGGCCTATTCTTTACAGATTCTCCTCTGTCCTCATACATTTAACAGCACTGAGATTACCAAACTATTCTTCACATTAGAAATCAACTACTGCACTATAATTGTTCAGTGGCTACTTACCTCTTGGTAAGGGCAGAAGAGACACTCTAACTATGGTAAGCAGCTCTTTTCTTAGAATGACAATCCAAAATCAAACCATTGTTCTCTTGTCTTGGGACGTTCCATAGCTTTGCGACCATGGTTTTCCGTTGTGTTGATTTAGAGTTCTCTTGCTTGAGGGTAAAGTTGGACACACTATTCTATCATATTTTTTTTCTTAATTTTTTCTGAAATGGTGTGTTGGGCAGGCTTAATAGAAGGGACCATAGATTCTTGGTGGAATATTAAGAGGTTGTCTTTTTCTTTTCTGTTTCTTTATCTTTTCAAAATCATCCTTACTGTCCTTCCTTTAGTTGAAGTGGCCATCCTGGGGGTTATTTAGCTTTGCATGGTATATTGGCTCTGCCAAGTTGATCAGATTTTCCAACTTTTAATCTATAGTCTATGGGTTTTTTCAATCACTTTATTTATATTTCTGGAAATGTAGTTTTTGTTATTATTGTTAATTTAGTTTTTAAATGTGATGTATCTTTTTTATTACCAATAATTCTAGTGCTGTTTGGCGACATTGTGCGAAATCCGGGACCAGTGCGTCCTAGACTTCGTCAGTGTCATTTACTGTGTTGTAATATTTGTGGTCTTCATGCAAATATTCAAGACCTAATAGTTGCATCCAAACAGTATGATATTCTTTTGTGCTCAGAAACTTAGGTTTCTAATATGAGGCACGCATCTAAGCTACAGTACGTACAACTGATTTTTAAGAAGCCAATAATTTTGAAATAGGATGCCATTCCTAGTGCCAGGGGAATGGCAGTGTACATTAGGACTGGGTACCCTGATTCTCATAAGTCCTGCTATGAATGTAGGTGTCATGAGATTCAGGTAATAAAAGTTTGTGGCAGACGTAACAACTTCTATTTGTGTTCAATCTACTGGAATCCAGACATAGATAATTCTACCTTCCATTGTCTTCTTACCACTATAGCTAAGATACAAGATGATGATGAAAATGCCTCTTGTGTTTATTGGTGATTTTAATGCTCACCATAGGAAGTGGTTAAATTATATTTCTCCTGATTACCATGACTTAATAGCTTTGGATTTTGCCTATGAATCAGGTCTGGTAACTGCTTGGACTACGTATACACTGACTTCCTTGGCGTTATAACAAGTAAGGCTTGCTCTCCAATTGGGACATCCGATCATGTTTTTTATTTCATTATTGGTGAGGATTGAGTAGCCTGTCCCTGATATATCATACTCATATAAGGTGTATATAAAATCGCAAGCCTACTGGAATGGCATTTTGAATTATCTTTTTGGGCATGAATTGGTCATTGCTGTATAATAGTGTCGATTGTGCTGTTCCTTTGAAGGAGAATCTAGTCAACATAATTGATAAGCACATCCTTCTTGCCTGCTAAGGTATCAAGTGAAAGAAAAACCATGGTTCAGTGATGATCGTAGACTTGCTTATTTGGAGAAGCAGGAGGCCTATCGTCTTTGGGCGGGCAACATATCAGATTTGACTTGGAATAGATATACTCTGGTTAGAGATTTTGCTCAGAGAGTTTATGCTTCAACTGAAAAGGAATGCAATTTAACCATAAAAGAAACCTTGTTTGGAGTAACCCAGAAACATAAGTGGAGCGTTACGCTTAAATCTGCACTCTTTTGTGTATGTGCAGCAGTTCCTCCTTTACTTAAACCAGATGGCTCTGTCACTCAATGGCCATAGGAAAAGGCAATCTCTTTTTGGCTGATGTGTTTGATTGTAAACAGAGTAGAGAAACTTGATCTTCCTCATTCCTGTTTTCCTAGGGTTAAACTACCTAGTTTAACTTTTTGATCTTGAGAATTTAAAGCTGTCTTGATGGACTTTGATGCTTATGGAGGTGTAGATCCTAATGGTATTTTTCTGGTTTTTTTTTTTCTTTAAAGACTGCAAATTTCTTAGCTACAAAGTTATCTGTTTCTGTTATTTTGTGCCAGTTAGCAAGAAGAGTTTTTAATACTTGTTGGAGAATTGGTAATGTTACTCCGCTCTGTATATGTGTTTGTGGTAGCTCAGGTCTAACTGATCACCTCCCAATTTTTATAATTCCTATGTTGCCTAAAGTTTATGAACGACTTTTGGTAAAATGTCTAAATAGGTTAGGTAAAGGTAATCATCTGTTCCCCAGTTTACAATTTGGCATTCATAAAGGCCTTGGAGCATGTGATGCCCATTTAACAATTCCCAATGCCCTACAGAAATCCCTTGATTGTGGTCAGGAAGTTTGTATGATTGGCCTTGATTTTAGTGCTGCCTTTGACGTGTTAATCATGAGGCCCCTGTTTTCAAACTCGAACAGTCGTGAGTAGGATGGTCTTTTCTCAGCATCATGTTGCATTTTTAAGTAATAGATCGCAAAGAGTTGTTGATAGGCACCATAGTGAGTATAGGATTGCGATATCTGGTGTTCCTCAGGGTAGTGTTCTTGGCCCATTTATTTTCATACTATATACACATGACATGTGATTTGGCCCAGAAAAGAAGCTCGTTGCATACACAGATGATACTACTCTCTTTGGATCAATTCCATCTCTTGAATGGAAATCTCAGGCTGCTGAATCCCCTAGTAGTCATCTAGCTAAAATTAGTGCATGGTGCAAATAATGGGTCATGAAGTCTAATCCTAACAAAACTACTAGTGTGATTGTAAGTCCATCAAGGACAATTACTCCACAATGTACAGATCTCATCATAGATAATTTTTCTTTAACTGTATGGCTTTTAAAATTTGTTGTGATTCTAGACAGAAAGTTCTCTTTTTTGGGCTCAGGCCATGTCGTCGTGATGGAAGTTCCTTCGAAGGTAGCTTCCTAGGTATATTTGACTACAGTGATATATCCCAGAGAATTTACCAAAGGTATCCAGAATTCTAACTCCTGGAACGAATATCCCTTACAATTTTACGAAGGGATATCACGTAATATCAGAGGACGTATTCTTGACACGTCTCATGGGTATCTACGCCCCCAATAGAGCTTTCACTTCGAGGGGAAAGAGAGGCAAGAATAATTAGAGTCGTTACAGAGACATCGCTCTCGACGCTCCCTACTGCTCTGCAAATAGTACGCCAATCCGCCACTGCGAGGTGCCACCAAGCCATTCTTTCTATCGTAGCTTCGTTTGACCGGTGTTATCCCGTGTTCTCTCTTGCTATTTTGGAGTTTTTGGACGCTATGATGTCTTCACCAGCCTCATCAGCTTCTGGAAAGTTAAGTAACATCTTTATCTTGCGTAAATGTAAGCTCTTGCCAGTTTTGCTCTTCGATTGAGATCGTAATTAACGTAACGAGCTTTTGCCAGCCGGATGGCGTCATGGACGCGGTCTTTCTTTCTGTACATTTAGTGAGCCAGAACGACCCTTTCCCGGCATTATACGCTTTAATAACTTTAGCTATTTAGAATTTACCTAGGGATTCTTATATTGTCATTGTTGTGGTGGATTTGGCTATTTATTTCGAGCTTCACGAGTGCTAGGCTTCCTAGCTTAGGCACCTACACACTTCATGCATGATATAACCTTCTTGGTAAAGTTTTATTGAAGCACAGGCAATATTTTTACACATTTATGATATTACTTAATTATGCTTTCCTCTTCCAAGATAGTATACAGAGAGTTTCGGTGAACGATTCTCAATGTTCCTAGGCTACTAGCTAGGGGCTTTAGTATACTTTCATACATGTCCCCATTGCTCTTGTATTGTCTTTTAAGGGGAGACTGAAACCTCCTATACCTTTTAAGTCGATACTAATCTCATAGGAGATTTAAGAGCAATCCCCCGTCCCTCTGATTAGCCTAGGCTATTCTCAGTTTTCTTTGCTGTGAACAGAGTTCTGGCAAAGTTTTACTGAGACTTTCCGTTTTCTTTCTCCTAACCACTGAGTCGGTTTTGAGTTTAGAACGGGACATCAGAGTATCCGTCTGTGTTAGGCATCTTCCTGTCTTGGTGAAATGATTTCCCATGTCAGGTTAAGCTGCTCTTACAGGAGGCTAGACCTCCCTAGACCATATTTGGGGGTTCTGTATGACAATTCCCCCTTCCTTGGCCTAGCAGACAGTCCTGTGCTAGTAGACCCTAGATCGAAGAAATGATTTCTTCACTGCCTAGGGTCTCTGGCACGAGATTCTGCTCTCCTGTGAGATGGTGTCCTATGGACACCTTCTCCCTTGACTAACTCAACTTGGGGAAATGATTTCTCCTACCTGAGGTTACTCCATGAGACCAGAATCCTTTAGGTTAAATAGTGCCTTCGGGCATTACCTTACCTGTAGGACACCTACCCCCTCCCCTCTATCTCTTTCGTGTTGAATGATCCAACACCCTCCTGGCCGTCGTTCTACATTGACCCTAAGGGTTCTTGTAGGACTGGCCTGAGGTTCCCCGTCTGCCGCCGGCCGGGCCAGCTGCCGGCGGGTACCCTCATATTCTTTAGAGTGTTCTTCAGTCCTCCCTTGGACTGCCTTCCATAGCCCTTATGACTGGGATATGGTTGGGTGGAAGCCTGAATATAATTCCCCCTTCCACTTGAACCCTCATTCTGGATGCAGGCCGGCAAGGCTGAGCCCTTGCCTTCCTCCATCCTCTCTTTCTCTCTTACTTTCGTACTGGGCCATGTCCATTGTCTGCCGGCCAGCAGTTGCCCTGCCACCGCTTACTGGGAACATCGTTGACCGACAACCCAAAGACAATGGACATTCAGGGACCGACTGCCGGCTGCTGAGTTGCCGGCCGGCAGCCGGCCATCCATACCTGGTCATCTGCCTCTGACTGCCGCCAGGTCCCCTTGATGGAAGGATCCTCGGCTGCCGGCCGGCAGTTGGCAGATCCACCGCCGGCCGGCAGTTGGCAGAGCCACCGCCGGCCAGCAGAGCCGTTGCCGGCGGTCTACCACACAATTTTATGAAGACAATAATTGCCTTCAATAGCCCAGAATAGGCCGGCATGTGCCGGAAGGCCCGGCAGGTCCGGCAGGTCTGACAGGACTTGCAACTTGTTACCAAACAGTCAGTAATGTAGCCCAAAGTTTTTCCAACCTACAAGGTGCTTCATGGGCAGCCTGGTGTGAGACCATCACATATAAGAGAGTGATTCTCTCTTCCTTTAATGGTTATTATCAATTATTGTCCTTAATCCCCAATATTGAAACTGGAAGACTGTGTTAAGAGACACTTTATATCATAGGATATCATCTTCCTCTAGGAAATTCTTAGGAATTCTACTTTCAATATTGGAGGAGGTCATAACAATTGACTGGACAGGAAACACATGTAGGTGTCTTTCCTATTTATAGCTTACCCTATCCAAACTAATATAAAATATTATATGTATGCTGAAATTTGAGAATTTCACCGAATACTTATATTCTTTTCTCTCTTTACAGGAGGAGCATCCCGAGTGCGGGAATAGTTTTTGCAGGGTCCGTAGTAAGAACTTCTATGGCCACGACATTTGTAGGGCCCATGCTCGCTACGCAGTCACCAAGGGGGCTCTCAAGTACTGGGACCCACAGGTATGTACCGTTTATGAAAAACTAGTAAGAGAGGCTTTTGATGATCAAAAGTCCACTGAGTCAAGGGACGCAGCAATGGAAATACTGCGTAAATGGGTTAGAGGTTTCCAGAAGAACACTTCTGGCCCATACCTCCCTAACGAAAAGATGGGGGCTTGTCTTTTCCCTAGGGCATCTTCGGATGCAGTTATTCCCCAGGCTCAACCTTAGATTCCCCTGGTTCAGATTCCGGTAGAATCTGAAGTTTCGGATGCCTTAGAGAGCATCCAGTTAGAGGACAACATGTCAGTTGTCTCAGAGGAGACTGAGAACAATCTTCTAGTGGAGGAATTGGATCAGGCGGATGACGTTCCACCTGAGACAGAAACCGAGAAAGCCGAAACGATTTTGGTGTCATTGGCCACAGTGAATGAGCCAGTGCCTTCGACCTCCTCCACTGCACCCCAACTAGATTCGATCATGAGTACGTTGCACTCGTTGCTGTCCATGGTGCAAGACATCCAAAAGAAATCGTCCGAGAAGGAGGCCTCTCTTCGGACTGAAATACATCAGCTAGTTGCAACACGTTTGGCCCCGCAGAAGCTAAACGTTAAAGATCTCCCCGCCTTCTCTGACGTTAACCCCTGGAGGTACGCAGAGCACATGCCTATGTCGGGGGGGGGGGGGGGGGGAGAAGATCTTCCTCTCAGAAAAACTGGGCGCTGTCCCAGTGGAGGAAATTGAGTTCTGGCCCAGCAAAGGGGCCTACCCGGATTTCTATGTCCGTCTCAGGACGGAACCTGCATCCAAGGAGGAAACAGAGCCGAAGGAAACTATTGTCCTTGAACTCTCTAAGGCTCAGGCCTTATATACCACCACCTTAAAAGAGAGAGTTTTTACAAACTCTAAGGTGCCGGCTCTCAGCAAGAAGCACTCGTCCTTCATTGCTGACCCTAAACGTGCCTTTCCCTTTATGGACAAAGGGCTCAAGGCAGCCTTAAAGGCAGTTGAGGCAGGGAAACCGCGCCCTACACTGGAGAAGTGTAGACCCTTCTACCTTGCCTTCCCATCAGACGATGCGGACTGGAAGGATGTACACAACACCTTCACAGTTGGGAAGCTGGAGGCAGATATTGCCGGACGACAGTTTGGCGAAGACCTCCCCAAGCTGTCGGACTTTCTCCTGCGTAGGGAACAGGAGACGAAAGAACGTCTTGATGCTTCCTTGTCTCTGCAGACTGGCATGGAGACAATGGCAAGCATCCCAGATACCTTGGACATGTACATGGTCTTCGCCAAAGCTCATCTGGCGACAGTAACAAGAGACCTGCGCAACTTTATTAAAGCCCGGAGGGCTTGCAGAGAGTTCGTGTTCGCCTCGGCTGCGGTGAGACACGAAGCAAGGAAGCTGATAGCTTCTAACATCTGGGGAAAAGACCTCTTCCCAAGGGAAGTGGTCAAAGAGGTCGTGGACAGAGCCGCCACTGAGAACAGAAACCTTCTTTCTAAATTGGGCTTGTCCTCTAAAAGAAAATCTTCAGCTGACGAGGGTCCCCAGCCGAAGAATAGACCAAAACGACCTAAAGTGCCCTCTTGGCCTAAGCAACAGCAACAGCTTCCCGTGGCCACGGTGTCCCAGACGGTGGCACAATCACCCACCTCTTTCTAACTGGTGCCCCAAACACTGGCGACTCAGTCATCAGTGTTCACCCCAGTGTTTGAAAGGCAGTCTACGACCTTTCAGCCGAAGTCTCGAGGTTCCTATCGAGGTTCTTCCAGACGCCCCTCCAGAGGTAGGGGCAACAAGGGTGGACGTGGCCAAGGAGGTAAATCCTCCACCCAGCACTCAAAGTGAGATGCTACCGGTAGGAGGGAGACTCTTCTTCTTCCGGGATCGTTGGACCTTCGATCCCTGGGCCCACAGCCTAATCAAGAACGGACTAGGTGGAGTTGAAGCTCAACTCTACCAACCTTCCCTCAATTCTTCCAACACTCAACCCCCATATTGGAAGAATATGTTCAGGAACTCTTGAGCATAAGAGATATAAGGAAGGCGAAGTCTGTCAGATTCCAAGGAAGACTATTTTGTGTTCCGAAGAAGGACTTGGAAAAGCTCAGAGTAATTCTGGACTTGTCACCACTCAACAAGTTCATAGTGAACTACAAGTTCAAAATGCTGACGCTTCAACACATCAGAACCCTGTTGCCCAAACGGGCATACACAGTCTCCATAGACATGATGGATGCGTACTGGCACGTTCCGATCAGCCGTCAAGTTTCCCCCTACCTGGGATACAAACTACAAAGAAGACATTATGTTTTCAGAGCCATGCCCTTCAGACTGAACATAGCTCCAAGGGTATTCACCAAGCTTGCGAATGCAGTCATTCATCAACTACACCTTAAGGGAATCCAGGTGGTAGCCTAACTGGACGACTGGCTGGTGTGGGCAGCATCCAAAGAAGAGTGCAGGCAAGCCTCCAAGGAAGTGATCCAGTTCCTGGAACACTTGGGATTCAAGATCAACTTGGAAAAATCTTGACTGTCTCCAGCTCAAAAGTTTCAGTGGCTGGGCGTTCACTGGAACTTGCAGTCACATTGCCTTTCCATTCCATCAAAGAAAAGGAAAGAGATAGCAGGATCTGTCAGAAGCCTTTTTTGGTCCGCAAGGATATCAAGAAGGCAACAGGAGAGGGTGTTGGGGTCTCTCCAGTTCACCTCAGTGACAGATCCAGTATTGAGAGCACAATTAAAAGATGCATCAGGAGTCTGGAGAAAATATGCATCAAACGCTCGAAGAGATCTACAAAGACCGATACCAAATCGTCTGCGATCCCTACTCAAACCATGGTCGGAGGCCAAAAGCCTAAAGAACAAGGTTCCCTTACAACCACCTCCACCGTCAGTCACCGTTCACACGGATGTCTCGAAAGAAAGGTGGGGAGGTCACTCTCATCATCGGAAAGTCCAAGGAACCTGGTCTCCCCTCTTCAAAACCTTCCACATTAATTTCCTGGAAGCCATAGCAGTTTTTCTTTCCCTAAAGAAACTGAAACTCCGCTGCTCAATCCACATCTGTCGGGTTCTAGACAGCGAAGTCATAATGAGATGCCTAAACCGACAGGGCTCAAGATCGCCTCACATAAATCAAGTGATACCAGCCATCCTCCGCCTAACAGAGAAGAAGAGATGGCACTTGTCAGCAGTCCACCTTCAAGGGTTCAGCAATGTGACAGCGGACGCTCTATCCAGGACCAAACCGATAGAGTCAGAATGGTCCCTAGACGCAAGATCGTTCTCCTTCATCTTACGCAAAGTCCCAGGACTGCAGATAGACCTCTTCGCAACGAGCATCAAGAAGAAGCTACCCCGGTATGTAGCCCCGTACGAGGATCCTCTAGCCGAAGCAATGGATGCAATGTCCATAGATTGGAACAGCAGGTCCAAGATCTACCTATTCCCTCCAACCAACCTTCTGCTGAAAGTCCTCGACAAACTGAGAGCCTTTCGGGGGACGGCAGCAATAGTGGCCCACAAGTGGCCCAACAGCGTTTGGTTCCCCCTGGTAACGGAACTACGCCTGAAACTGATCCCGTTGCCAGACCCAGTTCTGACTCAGCAAGTGCTGAAACTGACTGTCTCTGCTTCATCAGTGAAAACCCAGAACCTTCATCTCATGATTTTCTCGCCTTAGCGGTCAAGAAACGGTTTGGGATTTCTAGGGACAGTATTAACTTCCTAGAAGAATACAAGTCAAAGTCAACAAGAAGACAATATGAGTCCTCCTGGAAGAAATGTGTGACCTTTGTCAAGGCGAAGAAACCTAAGGAGATTTCTACGGACTTCTGTTTGTCCTTCTTCATCCATCTTCATGAACAAGGTTTAGCAGCCAATACGATTACTACATGTAAATCCGCCCTGGCCAGACCAATTCTTTACGCCTTCCAGGTAGACTTTTCCAACGAAATCTTCAACAAGATCCCCAAAGCCTGTGCAAAACTTCGGCCCGCAGCTCCTCCTAAGCCCATTTCATGGTCTTTGGACAAAATTCTTCATTTAGCATCAACCCTGAATAATGAGGATTGCTCGCTGAAAGACTTGACTCAGAAGGTGATATTCTTATTTGCACTAGCCTCGGGAGCCAGAGTTAGTGAAATAGTGGCCCTCTCGAGGGATGATGGCCACATTCAGTTCACAGACAATGGAGAACCGGACCTCTTTCCGGACCCGACGTTTCTCGCCAAGAACGAGCTGCCCACTAAGAGATGGGGTCCCTGGAAAATCTGCCCTCTGCAGGAAGAAGCATCCCTCTGCCCAGTGGAATGCCTAAAGGTCTATCTTCGTAGAACTTCAGACTTTAAGGGAGGTCAGCTTTTCAGGGGAGAGACTTCCGGTTCAACGTTATCCCTGAAACAGATAAGGGCGAAAATCACCTACTTTATTCGCAGAGCGGATCCAGACAGTACACCCGCAGGTCATGTTCCGAGAAAAGTTGCCTCGTCTCTGAATTTCTTTCAAACGATGTCGTTTGAAAGCCTTCGTGCTTATACTGGAATGGAAGTCCTCGAGGGCCTTCTTCAAGCATTATACGAAGCAATTACAAGAAATTAAATTTCATGTGGTGGCGGCGAGCAGTGTAATAAAACTCGCTGCTTGATTACTGCGAAGAACAGTGCACTATTCGGGAATTATAGTGAAGGGTGTACATGATAGACTCGTAAGGCTTATGTTGAGTTTTGTGTTTAAGTGATAACACTATAGACTGTTCTCCCTACACAGGTGACATTAAGCATAATGAGCTGACACAAGTGCCAGGCATTCTTATATGCACAGTGTTCCTAGTAACAACAGAATGTATAGTGAAATTTTTATATTTCCGTTAGAGTGGCTAATGTTTTCCTTTTCAGGTAAACCCTATTTATTCCTGTTATTACTGTTTATGCTTTTATGCAGAATTATTCAGCATACATTGTAATTGATTACAACCATTTTCTATTTTTGTAATAAACAATAGAACGAATATTTGTGTCTCTTTCGCCCCAAATATTTCAGTGTATGTATAAGTCAGAGCATCCTTGACTCTTTTGATATTTAAGTAAATATCGGAACTAAGATTCATATTGTTCCAGGCAAACAGGTAAGATCTTATCGTACTAGACAGTTATATTTTACTGTTTAAGGTTTCCTACACGTATATAAACCTGTCCGTCTCTTTATCGACAGACCCGGGAGGTACAGTAACCTGCCCAGACCAATACCATCCTAGTGCAAACTATGCTTTACGTATATGATGACACTAATATGCAAACTGTTTGCTAGATTGTTCCTTGAACTCACAATCCTCGGGTTTTTTCCTCGAGTCTACCCAGAGACTTCCCTGTAGGGGGCAGGAAGCACCGACATATTTCATAATTAGCTGATTGATGTATAACGGTAAAATCAAGTGTCTCTAGGTCTAAAGAATAAAGAGGAAAGATTTAGCTCGAGATGAATGGCACTATTGAAAATCCACAGATACATTAATGCTCTGGTACACTTCCATCACGACGACATGGCCTGAGCCCAAAAAACGGATTTTGAGCGAAGCGAAAAATCTATTTTTGGGTGAGGTAGCCATGTCGTCCTGATGGACCCACCCTCTTTTGGGACAAAAGGATAATGAATCCCTCCCTATGGTACTGTATCTGCAACAACTACAAAGCTACAAAGAATGACTTGGTGGCGCCTCGCGGTGGCGGATTGGCGCACTATTTGCAGAGCAGTAGGGAGCGTCGAGAGCGATGTCTCTGTAACGACTCTCCTTATTCTTGCCTCTCTTTCCCCTCGAAGTGAAAGCTCTATTGGGGGCGTAGATACCCATGAGACATGTCAAGAATACGTCCTCTGATATTACGTGATATCCCTTTTTAAATTTTAAGGGATATTCGCTCCAGGAGTTAGAATTCTGGATACCTTTTGTAAATTCTCTGGGATATATCACTGTAGTCAAATATACCTAGGAAGCTACCTTCGAAGGAACTTCCATCAGGACGACATGGCTACCTCACCCAAAAATAGATTTTAAGAAAGATATTAGGTTTGTGTCTTCTTAAATTGTGCAAAAATTTGGCTTATTCAGAAAATCTTATATTTTTTTGCAGTCTATTCTGAAGAAGTGTGTTAATTCTTTTTTTGGGCTCAAGCCATGGCGTCCTGATGGAAGGTTCCTTTTTGGTAGCTTCCTTGGGTATATAACTACTAGATATTCCAAGAGAATTTAACCACAGGTTTCTCACAGATTTCTAACTTCTGGAGCGAGTATCCTAAAGGTTTCCCTTTAAGACATCGTATATCAACAGGGGACGCATGTATTAACGCGCCACATAGCTATCTGCACCCCACATAGAGTTAACACTTCGATATGTAGGGGCGGAGAATAGCTGCGGAGCCGTTCCACAGCTAATCTCGTTCGTGGCTACTTTTGGTACTCGAGACGTAAACAAACGGGCGCCATTGCTAAATGACGTCACGTCCGTCCCCATCCTTCGCTTAGTAGCTTGCCTTACAAGACGGATTTTTCTCTGTGCGTATCTTATCGACTTGCATCTTAGCCATGTCTCTACCCTCGGCCTCGCCTTCTTCTGGAAAGTTGAGTACAAGGTTCCAGTATTGTTTAAATAAGCTCTGACCGTAAAGTAACTTTTACTTTTCGAGATATTTTATGTTTTGTGGCAGAGCTGTGCCTCGACCGGACCCGCCATTTTATGGCGTTGCTTTTGTTTTGCATGCCTTATTTAGCTGGCCTCAACAGCGTTTTCCGGCCTCATTGATTAATCGATACTATTAGTTATTTAGTCTTCATAGCTAGGAACTTTATATATCGTGTTTTGACGCTCTGTTATTGGTCATCGACTGACCCCATACCAGTTCGCTAGTCTAGCCCCTAGGCCAGAGTGCCTATCATCAGTGTTCATGCATGATATATTTCAGTGATCCTAGGTTTAGTTATGAAGATAGTGGCATTATATTATGATACTGTTGACTGTGATGCAAGTGTTTTCGCCTTCAGGGACCATATAGGGGATAGATTTGATAGTGTGCCTTTCTAACCTAACCTAAATGTAGGACCCCTATATGCATCCTTCACCCCCTGCCTTAGGGCATCCCCTCTGTGTAGCCTTGCTCCCCCTACCACGTAAGGGGATGAAGCTCATATCAGAGTATCTATCGCTTCTCTGTCCTCCCTAAAGGAATGATCCCCTCTTAGGGTTGCGTCCGAGAATGAGGAACGGCATGCCCTTCCTCTATTGCTGGGGCTAGGTTTCCGACCTTCTCTGCAATAGCGATACGTCTTCCATCCTTCCTAGTTCAGGGTGTAACATCCCTGTTCTAGGTTAGGCTTGGGGGGAGTTAGTTCTGTTCCTTGCTGAAACGATACCCATGCACCGTTTTCAGACAGGCTGCCTAACCTTAGGCTAGGGAGCGTCCTCCCTTCCTTGGTGGCCGCTTTGGTACAGAGCCTCTCCTATAGAAGACCCTTCTTCTTCTCCTCTCCCCTCCTATCTCTTGTATGGCCTAGCCTATACTTAGGTTAGTCTATACCCATCTGTCCCCTGTCCTACAACTCCTCCTTAGGGTGGAGTGATAGGGCTACCTTGAGTCCCTGTGTGCAGTCCGCTCTGGTACATATACCCTTCATAGTGTCCTATGGGGTTAGCCACTGGATGCGTTTTGTCCGCAGGGGTTCTCCCCCCTCTTGGGTGTTCCCTAGCCCTCCCTTCGGCTACCATGGCTCCCGGCCGCCTGCGGCCCCTGCCACTGGGTGATAGGGCTAGCCTCTATCATGGGTACACCCATGAAGGTGGGATGTCTTGTGGTCCGTGTCCGTACCCCTACATCCCTCCTGTATCTTTCACTGTCCTGGTGCTGGTCCCTTGCCGCCTCCCCTGTCGGTGATACCCACCTCCCACCCTTGGTGACACATTCCTCGCCCCCTGGGCCGTTAGTCCTCCGTGTGCCGGGGGACTGCCGCCTCCCGTCGGCGTCCAGCCGATGGCCTTCCCGCATACCTCATAGCTTCGGTCGTCCGTCCATCGGTTTGGCCCCCGGAGTGCCGGCATCCACTGCCGGCAGTCCGGTTCTGCTACAGCCCTTTCCTTGTCCCTGTCACCAAGCCGGCAACCTTCGGGTGCCGGAGCTTCCGCTTCCCGCCGGCGTGCCGCCGTTGTGCCGGCGGCCGCCATCCTGGCATTACTCCTGACTTATATATTTTTCTTCCCTAATGCCAGAAACTCTGCTGGAGCGGCCTCCGGCGTGCCGTCGGTCTGCCGGAGCCTTCCGGAGGCGTCAAAGCGACTTGCACCCCTTTTACTAGCTATCATCTCGTGTTGATAGCCCTACATTGCAACCAGATGGTTTGACTACATAAATAGATAGGTATTATCTTACCATTCTATTAATAACCATGCTGTCTTCTTGCATATTACAAATTTCCAGCATGCTGTGTGTATCTTAGCACAGCTGGTTGCCGGAAACCGTTACCCTATGGGATCGTCTACGTCCCCAATTCTATGGTCTGAGTGGCCTCAGTCCCAGTTTTATATCCTTGGCAATTCCCACTATAATTCCCCCTGCCTCCCTGGCAATCTATGAAGAATTCTGCCCTGTGCCCTCGGTCACAAACAAATTGCCTATGGATAAGGTTACGGTAACCAGCCGGGCGGGTTACACGGAATGTGTATCTCCTTTATTTCCGCCCACTCTCAAAACATCACATTGTTTATACCACTTAATATTAAGTTAAAGATTAATCCTTTAATATTTAACTTTAGAATATAAGTCATTCTTATGACTGCCCCATACTCATGTTCTCTTTCTCTTACAGGAGGAGTACGTGAAGTGCGATTACGGCTTCTGTGCAGTGAAGCGCCCGCACTTCTACGGGCACACGGCGTGTAGGACCCTCGCCCCTTGCGCCAACAAGAAAGGCGATCTGAAGTTTTGGGACCCGCAGAACTGTACAGTCTGCAAGGACCGCCTGGTCGAGGCGTTCAATAATCCTCCCTCAGCGGAGGTTAGGGACGCTTCTCGAGAGAAGGTACGCAAATGGGTGCATGGTTTCCAGAAGAACACCACTGGACCATACCTTGCCACTGAAGACTTGAGGGCCTTGCTTTTCCCGAAGGCATCCCCAGACTCTGTGGTCCCCAAGGATCAGATCCCCACCGTCCAGATCACGGTGGAACCCGATGTAGTCATGGCCCAGTCCATGCACGAGTGTCGCCCGGATACCGACAACGCGGAACGTATGTTGGAGGTGTCGGAGACCACGGAGAGGAACCTCATGGCTGAAGAACTGGACTATGAGGAAGACCAAGTGGAATACACCGAGTCGGAGCAAGAGGTCGCTCCGTCTTCCACCCCCGCCCCAACTCCTACACCGACGGAAGTATCACTCCCATCTACCTCCGCCACCCCGGACCCCGTCCCATCCAGCGCCTAGGAGATGTTCCATATGCTCGAAGCTCTTATGGACAAGAAACTCCGTGAGACACACGAATACATCAGGACCATGGGAAGTTCAAAGGAGCCGAAAAGGATTTCGGTTAAGGACTTCCCGGCATGTTCGCACGCCAACCCCTGGAGGTATGCTGAGCACATGCCTATCGCAACGGGCAGGATCTTCGTCAGTGAGAAGGTCGGCTCGGTTGCCCTGGAAGAAGTGGAATTCTTCCCGAGTTTTGAGGCTTATCCGGACTGTTACGTCCGACTTCGATCCGAACCTGCCTCTAGAGAAGAGACCGAACCTAAGGAGGTGATAGTGTTTGATCTCCCAAAGGCCCAGGCTATGCTGGCCAACGCTGTTAAAAGTAGGGGTTTTACCTGCTCAAAGCTTCCGGCGCTGAGCAAGAAGCACCCTACCTACGTCGCACCAGATGATGTGATCCTCCCCTTCCTGGAAAAGGCCTTCGCTGCGGTACACAAAGCAGTGGAAGAAGGGAAACCTTGCCCTGCACTGTAGGAGTGCAGACCCTTCTCCCTGATTACTCCCCCCAATGTTCAACACTGGAAAGATGTCCAGCATACTTTCGTGGTGGGGAAACTAGATCCTGACGTTGCTGGACGTCAGTTTAACGAAGACCTCCCGAAACTTAATGACCATCTCCTTCGTCGGGAACATAACACGAAGAAAAGGCTTGCCGCATCCATGTCCCTCCAGGTACAGCTCGACGTCATGGCCGGTGACACTAGAGTCCCCGATCACTACATGGTGCTCGCCAAAATGCATTTGGCGACTGTAGTTAAAGACCTGTACAGCTTCATGAAGGCTCGTAGAGCCTGTCGTGAATTCGTGTTCTCCAGTGCCACAGTGAGACACGAACCCCGGAGGCTGATTTCCTCCAACATCTGGGGTAAGCACCTCTTTCCCTCTGCCCTTGTGAAAGAGATCATCGACAAGGCCGCCACGGAGAACAGGAACCTTCTCCACAAGTGGGGCATGTCGAAGAAGAGGAAATCCTCTCAAGACCACGGCCCTCAACCTAAGAGGAAATCCTCCAAGCAGAAACCCCAGCAACGTCAACAGAGACGGCATTTTCCGGGACCCGCTACTCCTCAAGTGGCAGCTCAGCCACAGCAGACCTTTCTGCTGGTCACCCAACCGGTCTTGTCACAGTCGCCGGTTTTCACCCCCTGCTTTCGAGCAACAGACGACTACCTTTCGTCCCAAAGGTAGAGGCTCAAACAGAGGTGCAGGCAGAGACACATCTCGCCGTCCCTCCAGAGGCAGAGGAGGAAGGGGAGCTAGCGGCCGAGGCAGTAAACCCTCGGGACACCAGAAGCAATGAAGTGCTTCCGGTGGGAGGAAGACTCAGCCAATTCCAGGATCGTTGGACCTTCGATCCCTGGGCACACAGCATCGTCAAGAAGGGTCTAGGCTGGAGTTGGACTCAACCACCCCCAACCTTCCAGCAATTCTTCCAACAATCAACCCCCCTTCTGGAAGAATATGTCCTAGATCTCTTGAACAAGAAGGTGATAAGGAGGGTAAAGTCAACCAGGTTCCAAGGGAGACTGTTTTGCGTCCCCAAGAAGGACTCCGAAAAGCTCAGAGTCATTCTAGACTTATCCCCCCTCAACAAGTTCATTGCGAACAACAAGTTCAAGATGCTGACTCTTCAACAGATAAGGACCCTTCTGCCTCAAGGTTCCTACACGGTCTCCATAGACCTGGCGGATGCCTACTGGCACGTTCCAATGAACCACCACGCTTCCTCCTACCTAGGATTTCGACTCCAAAGGAAAAGCTACGCCTTCAGGGCCATGCCCTTCGGTCTCAACGTGGCCCCTCGGATCTTCACAAAGCTGGCGGACGCCATCGTTCAACAGCTTCGCCTCCGAGACGTCCAGGTGATGGCCTACCTCGACGACTGGCTAGTCTGGGCTCCATCGCCGAGGATTGTTTAAGCTTCTGCATCAAAGTCACCCAGTTCCTAGAACACCTGGGATTCAAGATAAACGCGAAGAAATCTCGCCTCTCTCCAGCTTAGAAGTTCCAATGGTTAGGAATCCAGTGGAACCTTCAGTCACACCGCCTTTCCATTCCCCAGAAGAAAAGGAAGGAAATAGCAGGGTCTGTCAAGCGACTGCTGAAATCCAAACGGATCTCAAGACGTCAGCAGGAACGAGTTCTAGGCTCTCTACAGTTCGCCTCAGTGACAAACCCAGTGCTACGTGCACAGCTAAAGGATGCCGCGGGAGTCTGGAGACGTTCCGCATCTATCGCTCGAAAAGACCTCAAGAGACGGCTCCCAAACAGACTTCGGCTGCTCCTAAAGCCGTGGTCGGAAGCAAAGGCCCTGAAAAGGTCCATCCCTCTTCATCACCCACCTCCATCACTCAACATCCACACGGACGCTTCGCTGGAGGGTTGGGGAGGTCACTCGCACCAAAAACAGGCTCAAGAAACATCGTCTCCCCTATTCAAGACGTTTCACATCAACATCTTGGAGGCCATGGCGGTCCTTCTAACTCTGAAGAAACTCTCCCCGCCTCCCTCGATCCATATTCGTCTAACCCTAGACAACTCGGTGGTAGTTCGATGTCTCAATGGCCAAGGCTCAAGATCGCCCCAGTTAAATCAGGTGCTTCTGACAATCTTCCGTCTAGCAGAGAAGAAGAAATGGCACCTGTCTGCAGTTCACCTACAAGGATTCCGCAACGTGACGGCAGACGCTCTATCTCGGACAAGCCCGATAGAGTCGGAATGGTCTCTAGACGCAAGATCATTCTCCTTCATATCTCACCAAGTCCCAGAACTTCAGATCGATCTCTTCGCAACGAGCGACAACAATCAACTTCCTCGATATGTGGCCCCGTACGAGGACCCCAAGGCAGAAGCAGTGGATGCCATGTCACTGGATTGGAACAGGTGGTCCAAGATCTACCTGTTCCCTCCTACCAACCTTCTGCTGAAAGTCCTCTCCAAACTGAGAACCTTCAAAGGGACAGCAGCCCTAGTGGCTCCCAAGTGGCCTCGGAGCAACTGGTACCCCCTAGTCCTGGAGCTACAACCTACGCTGATCCCTCTCCCGGGCCCAGTTCTCTCCCAGCAAGTACAGAAGTCGACTGTCTTCGCTTCATCATTGAAAGTCAGGGACCTTCATCTCATGATTTTCTCTCCCTAGCCGTGAAGAAAAGGTTTGGGATATCGAAGAAGAGTCTCGACTTCCTCGAGGAATACAAGACCGAATCCACACGACGGCAATACGAATCGTCCTGGAGAAAATGGGTCTCATTCGTCAAGGCAAAAAATCCTACGGAAATCACCATCGATTTTTGCATGTCCTTCATTTACCTTCATGGACAAGGCTTGGCAGCCAACACGATTTCTATTTGCAAATCGGCCTTGACTAGACCACTAATGTATGCCTTCTAGATTGATCTGTCCAGCGACATCTTCAATAAACTGCCGAAGGCATGCGCTCGTCTACGCCCAGCACCCCACCAAAACCGATCTCCTGGTCCCTGGACAAGGTGCTCAGGATGGGGGTTAATTCCTTATCTAAAAAGTCACTGCCCCTTGCAATGAGCGGGTGCCCGGGCTGTTGAGTAACACAGTAAATAATGCCTAACATATTAATTTGGTTTCTACAACAGTTTATAATCATATGTACAGTATACAGTATATTTGCACACATGTACACTACATACTGGACACAGTAAGGTTACAGTACAGTATTGAGCTAAGGTAAAGTCTGCCGAGTCGTCATCATCCCCCTACTGTTCTGTTCATGTTCCTATCTTGTAATACCTACTTTAACCTAATACTCGCTTATACTGTAGTTTATGTTACTGTAATGTATGTACATTAATATTAAGCTATTGTACTTACTGTAAGTATTCAGTGTTTTCGTTCAAGACTTGTAGCCGACGCCGCTACTCTAGAAGCATGACGCAACTTCTCATGTGTTGTCTCTTGTGCAGTATGTTATCTATACTTACACAGTAATACAGCCTATTTTACAAACTAAAAACTTGAATATGTCAATTATAATTGTCCCTTAAATAAACAAAAACTATGCATTCCATTACTTTTCAACAGCTCTCTCTCTCTCTCTCTCTCTCTCTCTCTCTCTCTCTCTCTCTCTCTCTCTCTCTCTCTCTCTCTCTTAAGACCTTGCTATACAGAATATAATCTTGTTGAAATACAAATAACGAAAGTAACGAGGGTGAATGAATATAAACAAAAAACAAAATTCCAATATTTATTGAAGTAGCATAATGTTCTTTTATTTGCAAAATATTACTGAAGATTTTTTTTTCATTTTGTTTATGCCTTTTTAAAGAAATTCTGACTTCCTCTTAACATTTAATATCTTCACAATAAAATATATTCTGCCCATAATAAAGAACTTTACTATGCACGAAAGCCCTCTTAATTCTTCATACGCTACGTGACTAATCAATAGAACCCAACTTTTAATACCAGATTCAATGCTCTGACCCCACGATATTCCTTTGTGGTTTTAAGAAATGGAGGAGATAGTCCTAATTATTGTATGCACAGGAACACTACTCAGAAATAGGTCACTACGTATGGGCCTAATAATCTGTTTGAACAACTTTACATTCATGTAAAGAAAGTATGAAAGAAAGAAAGAAATGAATAGCCTTAGTCTGAGAATTTCTTCATGTTTTGCATAGGCTACTATTCCAATTTTTTACTTCACTCTCAACCGAAGACATGTCACTAAAATCTGCACTAATGAGATTGTAAAGAAATTGTTAAACCATAACTGACTTTACGTTCTTAACAGGTAAATTTAAGGAGGGAACAGTGGTTTTCTTTAATCTGTGATAACTTCTCTGGTAAAGTAGTGGTAGCAGATCATGTTGAAGATTTCTTTCGTAATATACTGTTTGTAAATGGAGAGAACAAATCCTGGCATTAATATTAGTGCTATCACTTCTTTTACATGCATTAATCTGTACTTTCGACAATTTAGGGTCTAAAGAAACCTGTGAAAATAAATTCTTTTCTGTCAGGAACTATTAGTGCACCGAAATATGGAACAACCACCCATAATTGTGAGGTGCAACACTGCAACTCACAGAATGACACTATGACAAGTGCATTGCTCAGTTGGTCTACTCCAGTGACATCACTGGAGATGGAATTTAGCGATCGAATCCCTCGGTGAACACACCCTATGTTATTCCGTCTTGGTTACAATGACCATTTCTCCGCCTTGGGCCGGAAATCAAAGCCCCCTTTGTTTTCTTATCTGATTATCTTGTACACCGTAGTAAGCCATTGATCTCTCGTTTGTTGGGATATATATAAATCCAGGTTAACCTGATTACAGCATCACTTGCCCAAAAAGTCGTCTGTGTGGCTGCTGAACAGAAATCGCAATACCTCGATATCATCTTTGACTACGTAGTGAACACCAAGTACACCAAAGGGGCTTTGGAAAACGAAAAAGTCAGTCTTAGACAACTATACTCTGTTAAATTTACAAAGGTCGAGGTGTAACTAAAGACTAAAACACACGGTACCATATTTCCGATATCGTAGTCTACCTTCTCACCTCTCTAAAGTCTGGTAGTAATCTCCTTTGGGAATCGACCACCTTTAAAAAAAATTATCTTCTCTGAAGCCCACAGCCTAAATGTAACTTTGTTTTCTTTAGTCATATTGTCTCTTACAATTGTTTTTTTTTTATTATTTTTGCTGACAGATCAACATACTCGCTATATTTTCTTGTTATTAGTTTGTTTTTAACATTTCTTTAATGATATAATACCCATTTGCCTTCTTGTTATTTTTGTATTTTATCTATATCCTTCCTTTATTTCTTTTTCCTTGTTTCCCTTCCCAGTAAGGTTGCACCTTGTTTAATTATAATGATAATATGCAGGAAAATGTAAACAATTTCATACATCTAACTTTTATTTTGAAATTAGTCTTTTGACATACACCAGAACTTCTTTGTTGATATAGATGACCACGTAACATTTTTAAAGACGGTGCCTCATTAGAGGACTCGAGACTTCTTACTAAAGAATCAATATATTTATTGATTACCACTTCTTGCTTTGTATCGTCCTCCTGTAATTTTTTGGGGTGTTTTACAGTATTCACTCAAACTTTTTTTGTCACCGAATGCAGAATATAGTTATGGTTTTAATTGTAGAGGTGCACTTCCTCTTAACAGCTTCCATATTTATGGCCGAACTATATGGCACACTAATTGTTGTTGACAAAATAGCGTTGGGAGATGGGAGTAATTTTACCCTTTTTACTGATGCAAGGAGGGTCCTTCAAGCTTTAGAAGACTTTAATTTGAGTAACCCTTTAGTTTTAAATATTTTAGAATGGATTTTTATTATTGGACTGAGAGATATAACAGTTCAATTTGTTGGGTTCTGGCTCACGTAGGTGTATCCAGAAATGCTTCTGCTGAGGTGTGATCAAGAAGATATCCCATTCTTCGTGTTGAATACCTAACATTAAGAATTTGATTTCTAATAGTTGTTAACAGCATTGGAATGGTTTGGTTGAAAATACAAATGTTAGAGGTAACATATGTTATATCCCCATGGAAGTATAATATGATGCCTTGAAAGTGGGAGACTACTCTTTGTCATCTCCTCATTGGGCACATTCGGTTGACACATGAATATATGCTTACTTGCCAACACCAGCCACATTGCGATGACTGTTTGGTACCCTTGATAGTAAGGCATTTGTTGACCGAATGCCCCACTTATAGTAGTGAAAAAAATAGATGGCTGTTTGAGGCTCAATATGAGGATAGCAGGTTCATCCTTGCCAAGCTTCTTGGACATGATGTATCCTACCATAATAGTGGTATTTTTAGCTTTACTTTAGAAGCAGGTCTTCTGACAGCTATTTACCTTTTGAAATATCTATGCTTTTATGGTTTTAATTGAATACTCTCTTATTCTTTATGATAAATGACCTTAGATATCAGATGCAAGAAAACCTCAAATCAATATCAATCAACCAAGAATTTGTAAATTCGAGGAAGATCCTGACAACTAGGAGGAATCCAATCGACCAACTTTAGAGGAGAATGTTCCTCATATGGAAGAGGAAAAAAACATAGATGGCCAATCTAAGACTGCAGCTAAGGCAGCAGAGGGGTTATGGTACCCCCTTAACCCACTGAAGCACTGCAAGCTCTCGGGAACTTGAAGAAAGACATTGCTAGTGCTGTAGTAACGGCCATTGATCCCACCTCTCTTTTCACTGTGGAAACGGACGCCTCAGGTCATGCAATAGCAGCTACTCTGACACAGAATAATCGCCCAGTGGCTTTCTTCTCCCGCACTCTCACTTGCAGTGAACAGGGACATTCTGCAGTGGAAAAGGAAGCTTATGCCATAGTAGAGGCATTGAGGATGTGGAGACACTACTTAATTGGACACCATTTCAAGCTCATCACGGACCAGCGTAGTGTAAAGTTTATGTTTGACTCTAAATCAAACAGTAAAATAAAGAATGACATAATAGCAAGGTGGAGAGTTGAACTCTCATGTTTTCACTATGATATAGTATACCGTCCAGGAACAGAGAACATACCAGCTGATGCTCTCTCCCACATCTGTGGTGCCACTACTTCTGATAAACTCCGAGAACTTCATGAAATCCTATGTCACCCAGGAATATCTCGTATGATGCATTTCGTCCGAGGGCGGAATCTACCTTACTCGGTAGAAGAAGTGAAGAAAATTACCACCTCTTGCCAAGTGTGTTTAGAGCTCAAACCTCGATTCTTCAAATACTCGGGACAACTGATCAAAGCAACCCAGCCATTCGAGAGGCTGAACTTAGATTTCAAAGGCCCAGTTCCCTCTCAATCTAGAAACAAGTACTTCCTCACGGTTGTGGAATAATTTTCAAGGTTCCCTTTTGTTTTCCCTTGCGCTGATATGACCACTCGAACTGTCATCAGTTGTTTGGTACAACTATTTGCTTTGTTTGGTATGCCAGCATACATCCACACTGACAGGGGTGCTTCTTTCATGTCTGAAGAGCTGAAGGATTTCCTGATGAAGAAAGGTGTAGCTACCAGTCGCACTACACCTTATAACCCTAAAGGGAATGGTCAGGCTGAAAAATATAACGGAATTATATGGAAAACTCTAACATTGGCCCTTAAGACAAGAAACCTTGATGTGTCTCAGTGGGAAACTGTTCTCCCAGATGCTCTCCATTCTATACGCTCCTTGTTGTGCACTTCCACGAATAGTACTCCTCACGAGCGCCTTTTCCTGCATAGTAGAAGGTCCACCACCGGCCAATCGTTGCCTACTTGGCTTATCCAAGGAGGACGTGCTCTCCTGAGACGCCATGTAAGACACAGTAAGAACGACCCCTTGGTGGATGAGGTTGAAATCGTAGAGACGAACCCTGAGTATGCTCATGTGAAGCTTTCAGATGGTAGGGCGACTACGGTTTCATTAAGACATCTTGCTCCTATGGCTAGTGACAACCGAGAAAATTCAGATGCTGGGGATCCTGCACCTCAGTCCGAGGTTCTTGAGGAATTGTCAGTTGCGAATGCTCCCCAGGAAATTGCACGTGGTTTCTCCCATGTGGATACTGCTCCTCAGAATGACACTATTCACGAATCACGTACAGTGCCTCAACAGGTAGCCTCACCTCCTCCACTTCGAAGGTCAGAGAGAGTGAGGCAACCTCCAAAGTACCTTCAGGATTACTCCACGTGAACTTAACTCAGAAGGGAAGAATGTGATAAAAATAAACCTGTTTATATTATCCTGTTGTTCATAAGGAGTGTGATGTATGTACCTTCTTAGTTAACACAAATGTTTATTTATGTTTATGACTGTCTGATAATGTTTGTTTTGTTGTTTGCAGTGTACAACTGCAGTGGAATTGTTAATTGAATAAAACCTTAGTTCTGGATACACCGGGTTTACTTCAACATCCAAGGCTAGAAGAACACAAGCCAACAGGACTGGAAGTATTGCCAAATGTTAATACTTTGGTCAGGAAGCTTCCGACAAGGCAGAGTCAAGACTCCTCAGCATGAGATACATAGCCCACAATGAGAAGCTGCAGTCAGAGACTAGGCAACTACTACAGTGGCAGAGGTCTGCCTAGATAGGGTTAGGCCATAAGAAATCCATTGTGTATGCAACCCTAGCCTATATTGTGGATGAGGGATGCTCAAATGCTAGGGAATGTAGACTAGACAAAGAAATTATAGTTCCTAGGACAGTGAAGGATTTATGGCCTAACTAGGAAGGGGAAGGGGCAACTAGACCACTCTTGGCAGAGAGAATTAATCCAGGGAGGGAATAATAACTCACCTAGCTAGGGCCAGCCTGGATAGCTCACAAACTATCCTGTCCACCTATATAGCAACTAAGGACACCTCAGCCACCACAGAACTGAACTGGAAGGGAGCAATGTTCCATAGCAAGTAAATGCACTAGCTAGGCAAAAAAGTGGGGGAATGGAAAGGAAGGGAGGCGGCAGGACAGGAAGGCCTAACTGTAGTATTAGCACAGAGAACGTGTCCTCATGACTGGCTGCCAGCCTACCAAAAACTAAGTAAGGAAGCTTAGTAAATAGGTAAGACAACACGAAAGGAAGGTCTACCTTTCAGCATTAGAAGAAAGTTGGTTGCATTCTAAGGGATCAACTGAGTGTAGATACAAGTCCCCACAACCTGTGCCACCTTGCCAAACACTAATGGCCAAGTAGATGAGTGGAATACTGTTGCCCTAGGAAAATCAAGCTTTAGAATAATTGAAAGACTGCTTGGTTGGTAGGAATTACGGTGTACAAATTGTAAACTCTTATTCACCAAATGGACCTTTAAACAGAGGGGGTACCCCAGGGGAGTGTACATGGCCCAATCTTATTCTGCATCTGTCTATCGGTCTATCAAAAATACTATAAAGGCACCATGTGGAGTTCAAACTATTTGCGATTGCATCACAATTTTACTTCTTTAAATGATATAGACGACACTACTGAAACTCTAAACCGAACCCTTGATAGTGTTAGAGAATGGATGACAATTAACTAAAATTAAATGAGAACAAAACTGAGTTTATGGTGGTGAGAAAGAGAAACATTGTGAGAAGCTTGAGTGATATTCAAATAAACATAATGACTCAGTGCCGATATCTAGTAAAGTTGGTGATCTAGGTGTATTTCTTGTCTGAAACTTCTCTCAATGCCTAAATGAATAATATAGTAAAAACTGCTGGTTATCATCTAAGAAATATTGCTTTTATAAAATGTACCTGGATGAGTGTTCCGTAAAGAAATTTGTGATAAACTGTCTGATTACCAGAATTGCCTACTGTAACTCCATCTATTACAATCTGCCTAAAGTGTAACATGAAAAATTACAAAACATAATTAACAGAGGAGCAAGACTGATAAAAGGTGTCCCACCTAGAGAATGGATCACTTCTATACTAATTGATCTACATTGGCTGCCGATTAAAGTGAAAATTTAATTCAAAATATGTACAATAACTCACCAAGTTATCAGAACTGGTAGTCCAAATTATCTAAGAGAATTGCTACATATTGTGCAACCAATAAATTGTCCTGACACGATAATAGTTACAGATGGTTTTAAAGTATCTGTAGGCTCTAGAGCCTTTAATTATGCGGCCCCGATATTGTACAATAGGCTCCTAGGTGACATACGAATAATTGAAGATAAGGCTTTCAAGAGGAAACTGGAGACATCCTTATTCTGCGAGTGTTACAGTGGTGATCAAACAGTAAGCAAACAATACGCATTATGAAATGTTAAATGCTCCCGAATGAACATCATAAAACAACATTGGAGGTCCTGTAGTTAGTAGGGTTCCCCTGCTGTACAGGACTAGATAAGCAGCCCTTGAATTAAAGTAAGTAGGACAACAATAAAACACCACCCTCTGCTCCCAAGAGAGACCTTCAAGGCTGCAGCTCCCCGCTATCACATTTAGATAGCTAGGGAGGATGGATGGGCTCACGAAAACCATAAGTTTATGTGGTATAAGGTGAGGGTGCAAATGTAAACAAATACCAGTCATGACTGACAGCTAAGAATCAGAGTTAGCCTAAGTCAAGAATGATAGACTACAAACATGCAGAAAATGGCAAAAGGTATAACCCAGAATCATACCACAGTTTTAAAAGAATTTATAAAACATTCTTACAAGGCTATAAAAAGTTTTCCATGCAATTCTGAGTGATTTGGATAAATGAGCTGCCAGCTTTGGCCATGCGACAGCCGCGGCCAAATAACGCTCGCACAGTGCAAAGTTACGAAGGTGGAAAATCGAAATTCTCCAACACAAAAGGAAATGGTGCTCAACTTAGTCGATGAGGAAGAAGCAGAAGCATCCAAGATCTCAAAATCACTCAAAAGGCTATGAAAACATGCAGAAATCCCCAAAGCAAAACCGTCAAGATGGCGCTGCTATAAGGAATGATGAACTAGTGAACATGTTTTCAGTAGCACAATGGTATCGGAGTTGTAACGGCTCTTTCACCCATGCATCCAATTCTATCCCATATCCTTCGAGACAAGGTTAACTCTATTCGGGGAAGGATGGCTGTGGCTTGTTTTAAAACACATCCCTGTTTCATATGCGATATCTTTCATGATATTCGCTCCAGGGGATAGAACTCTGTGATACATCTTAGGAAATATTCTCCGGTATATCACTCGCAGAAATACCCCAAGTAGAAAGCTGCCTCTGAGGAACTTCCATCAGGACTACATACATACATACATACATATATATATATATATATATATATATATATATATGTATATATATATATATATATATATATATATATATATATATATATATATATATATATATATGTATGTATGTATGTATGTATGTGTGTGTATATATATATATATATATATATATATATATATATATATATATATATATATATATATATATATATATATATATATATATATATATATACATATATATATATATATACATATATATATATATATATATATATATATATATATATATATATATATATATATATACTGTATATATATATATGTATGTATGTATGTATGTATGTATGTGTGTGTATATATATATATATATATATATATATATATATATATATATATATATATATATATATATATATATATATATATATATATATATATGATAAATTTTGCACATTTAGATGTGTTTTTCATATTCAAAAAAGCCATATATATATTTTTGATACATTAATGTCTGGATTCTCTTAACGACCTCGGGATCAGAGCCCCAAGCAAAATCACACAAAGACAAGAGCTTGTGACCGGCCGGGAATCGAACCCTGGTCGGCAAGCTTGTATAGACAGTGACTAAACCACTTGGCTAAGTGGTTTAGTCACTGTCTATACAAGCTTGCCGACCAGGGTTTGATTCCCGGCCGGTCACAAGCTCTTGTCTTTGTGTGATTTTGCCTGGGGCTCTGATCCCGAGGTCGTTAAGAGAATCCAGACATTAATGTATCAAAAATATATATGGCTTATTTGAATATATATATATATATATATATATATATATATATATATATATATATATATATATATATATATATATATATATATATATATATATATATATATATTTTATTACTAGCCAAGCTACAACCCTAGTTGGAAAAGCAAGATGCTATAAGCCCAAGGGCTTCAATAGGGAAAAATAGCCCAGTAAGGAAAGGAAATAAGGAAATAAATAAATAATGAAAACATTAACAATAAATCATTCTAAAACAGTAACAACGTCAAAATGGATATGTCATATGTAAACTATAAACAACGTCAAAAACAGATATGTCATATATAAGCTATAAAAAGACTCATGTCAGCCTGGTCAACATAACAACATTTGCTCCAACTTTGAACTTTTGAAGTTCTACTGACTCAACTACCCAATTAGGAAGATCATTCCACAACTTAGTAACAGCTGGAATAAAACTTCTAGAATACTGTGGAGTGTTGAGCCTCATGATGGAGAAGGCCTGGCTATTAGAATTAACTGCCTGCCTAGTATTACGAACAGGATAGAATTGTCCAGAGAGATCTAAATGTAAAGGATGGTCAGAGTTATGAAAAATCTTATGCAACATGCATAATGAACTAATTGAACGACGGTGCCAAAGATTAATATCTAGATCAGGAACAAGAAATTTAGTAGACCATAAGTGTCTATCCAACAAATTAAGGTGAGAATCAGCAGCTGAAGATTAGACAATAGAACAATACTTAAAACAAGGTAGAATGAAAGAATTAAAACACTTCTATAGAATAGATTGATCACCGAAATTCTTGTAAGACTTTCTCAATAAGCCATTTTTTTTTTTTTGTGCAATTGAAGAAGACACAGACCTAATGTGTTTCTCTAAAGTAAATTTGCTGTCGAGAATCACACCTAAAATTTTAAGTCATACAAATTTAAAGAAACATTATTAATACTGAGATCCAGATGTTGAGGAGCCACCGTCCTTGACCTACTTACAATCATACTTTGAGTTTTGTTAGGATTCAACTTCATACCCCATAATTTGCACCATGCTCTAATTTTAGCTAAATCTCTATTAAGAGATTCAGCGACCCCAGATCTACATTCAGGGGATGGAATTGATGCAAAGAGAGTAGCATCATCTGTATATGCAACAAACTTGTTTTCTAGGCCAAACCACATGTCATGTGTATATAGTATGAAAAGTAATGGGCCAAGAACACTACCCTGTGGAACACCGGGTATCACATTCCTATACTCACTAGGGGGCCATCAACAACTCTTTGAGATCTATTATTTAAAAAATCAATAATAATGCTAAGAAACGATCCACCCACTTCCAACTGTTTGAGTTTGAAAACAAGGGCCTCATGATTAACACGGTCAAAGGCAGCACTAAAATCATGGCCAATCATACGGACTTCCTGACCAAAATCAAGAGATTTCTATACAGCATTGTGGATTGTAAGAAGGGCATCATATGCTCCAAGGCCTTTACAAAAACCAAATTGCAAACTATGGAATAGATGATTACATTCAGCAAACCTATTAAGACATTTTGCCTGAAGGCGTTCAAAAACTTTAGATAATAGGGGAGTATTGGAAATTGGGTAGTAATCAGTGAAACTTGTGCTACCACAAACACATTTACATAGAGGAATAACATTACCAATTCTCCAACAAGTGCTTAAAGCTCCTCTTGTTGCTACCTTGTGCAAAATAACAGATAATTTTGGAGCTAAGAAATCTGCTGTCATTATAAAAAACAAAGCAAAAATACCATTTGGGTCTACACCTCCATAAGCATCAGGGTCCATCAACAGAGCTTTAATCTCACGAGATCGAAAAGCTAAATTAGTTAGCTTAGCCTCAGGAAAACAGGAATGAGGAAATTCAAGTTTTTCTTTACTCTTGTTTACTGTCAAAAACATCAGCCAAAAGGGTTGCCTTTTCCTTTGGACAGTGAGTGACTGAGCCATCTGGTTTAAGTAAAGGAGGAACTGTTGCATCTACACCAAAGAGTGCAGATTTAAGGGTAGACCACCATTTATGTTCCTGAGTTATACCAGAAAGGTTTTCTCTTATTGTTAAATTGTATTCCTTTTCAGTTGAGGCATAAACTCTCTGAGCAAAAGCTCAAAGCTGAGTATAGTTATTCCAGGTTAAATCTGATCTGTTACCCTTCCAAAGATGATAGGCCTCCTGCTTCTCCAAATAAGCACGTCTACAATCATCATTGAACCACGGTATGTCCTTCACTCGGTACATTTGCACGCAAGAAGGGATACGCCTATCAATTATGTTGACTAGAATCACAATCAAAGAGACAACAGGTTCTAACTTTTATATAATTGTGACCAATTCAAGCACAAAAGATCATGCAAAATCCCATTCCAGTTGGCTTTGGATTTCATATAAATTTTACAAGAGTATGATACATCAGGGACAGGCTGCTCAGTCTTCACTACTAATGAAATCAAGCCATGATCAGATGTCCCGACTGGAGAACCAACCTTACGAGTTATAATTCCTGGGGAGTCAAGAAATTACCAGGCTTGTGAGTAGCTCCATTTATGATTTGCTCACAGCCTGATTCAGAGGCTTAAGTCTAAAGCTCTTAAGCCATGGCGATCGGTAGGAGAGATAGAACTTAACCACTCCTTATGGTGAGCATTGAAATCACCAACAAAGACAAAAGAAGCCTTTCTATCATCATCTTGTATCTTAGCCATAATGGTAGGAAGACAATGGAAGATAGAATCATCCGTGTCTGGATTCCAGTAGATCGAACACAAATCAAAGTTATGCCTGCCAAAAAATTTTATTACCTGAATCTCATGACATCCACATTGATAGCAGGACTTATGAGAAGCAGGATACTCAGTCCTAATATACACTGCCATTCCCCTGGCTCTAGGGATGGCATCACGCTTCAACATTATTGGCTTCCTAAAATCAGTTATAAGGAGCGCTGATGAGTGCCTCATATTAGAGACCAAAGTTTCTGAGCACAGAAGAATATCATTCTGTCTGGACGCAACTGTAAGGTCTTGGATATTTGCATGAAGACCACGAATATTGCAATACAGAAGATGACATTGATGAAATCTAGGACGTACTGGTCGCTGATTTTGCTCTATGTCTCCAGACAACATAAGAATCAATATAAATAAAAAAGAGACATCATACTTAAAAACTAGATTAACAAGAATTATAACAAAAACAAAATATGTACAGAATTATAAATAAGACTATAGTAAAAAGTCGGAAAAACTGGTTAACATGAAGGAGCCGATACACCATGCAAGGCTAAATACCCTCCAGGATAGCCACTTCAACTGAAGGGAGGACAGTAAGGATGGTTTAGAGAAGAAAAAGAGTCAGAAATGGAAAAGAAAACCTCTTGATAAACCACCAAGCATCCATGGCCCTTTTATTAAGCCTGCCCAACACACTATTTCAAAAACACAAGAGGAAGAAAATAAAAATAATACGATAGAAAAGTGTGCCCGAGTGTACCCTCAAGTAAGAGAACTCTAACCCACGACAGTGAAAGACCATGGTACAGAGGCTATGGCACTACCCTAGACTAGAGAACAATGGTTTAATTTTGGAGTGTCCTTCTCCTGGAAGAGCTGCTTACCATAGCTAAAGTGTCTCTTCTACCCTCACCAAGAGGAAAGTATACTGAGCAATTGCAGTACAGTAATTAACCCCTTGGGTGAAGAATTGTTTAGTATCTCATTGTTGTCAGGTGTATGAGGAAAGACGAGAATATGTAAAGAATAGGCCAGACTATTCTGTGTATGTGTAGGCAAAGAAAAAAAATAAGCCATAACCAGAGAGAGGGATCTAATGAATTACTGTCTGGCCAGTCAAAGTATCCAATAACTCTCTAGTGGTAGTATCTCAACAGGAGGCTGGTTCCCCGGCCAACTTACTACCTACCTACCTATATATATATATATATATATATATATATATATATATATATATATATATATATATATATATATATGTATATATTTCAAATAAGCCTTATATATTAATATAAAAGTGGCTGAGTGGTATGGTCAATGTCATACAGGTATCCTGGACCAGGGTTCGAAACCTGGCCAGTCAGATACTATAGTCTTTTGAGTGATTTTTCCTTGGGCTCTGATCCCGAGGTCGCTAAGAGAATCCAGACTTTAATGTATTAATATATATGGCATATTTGAAATATGAGAAACACGTTTAAATGTGCAAAATTTATCAATTATATATATATATATATATATATATATATATATATATATATATATATATATATATATATATATATATATAGTGTGTGCATGTGTGTATGTATGCATGTATACATACATACATATATATAATATGTATATATTTATATATATATATATATATATATATATATATAAACATATGTGTATGTATATATATAATGTGTATATATTTATATATATATAAACATATGTATATATATATATATATATATATATATATATATATATATATATATATATATATATATATAAAGTAGTATGAACCAACTCAAATGTCTTATTCATACTACTATATATATATATATATATATATATATATATATATATATATATATATATATATATATATATATATGTAGTATGAACTTCAACTCAAATGTCTTATTTTTGTGGAGAACATTGTTACTACTAAATCTTTGCTCTTTCAGATATGAAAAACTGCCTTGAAACTAGTTTTGTTTTCCATTTCTTACTATTACTTTGAACCATATTCTCATTTCTTTTATTTCTTATTTCCAGTACAAGGAGATGACACCAATGAGAAGTTATTACCGTCCAGTCTTACCTTTCGGAAAATATGATACAGAAGTGTTAGTATCCCATGTGAAATCTCCAAACGAATTTTATCTTCAACTTAAGAGTAGTTCTGATTGTTTGACATCCCTGATGAAGGAATTGCAATCACATTACAATTCTTCATTTATGACAAGAAACCTGGATTGGCAGATATTTGCTCCCAAAATAGGTAAGCCTACTGTACTAAATTATTTATGGTAAATATTATATTAACATTTTTGCTTTTGTTATTTTAAGCTAAACAGAAATTGTTGACCCTCGGCTGGTATTTGAAGATTCATGAGAATAATTTATGAATTATAATCTACATTTTCTATTGAACTTTTATGTTCAAATTCTTGGTACTCATAGTCCAGGTTTTCGGACAAGTTGTCAACCTAGGAAAAAAACTATTTGCCAACTATAGCAGGGAGGAAGCCACAGACAGCAAAGTTCCTGTGAAGTGGCTGATTTAAAGGGACATATCAAATTATTGTAGTAGCTTACTTGTGATTTCAGGCTCTTTCTTTTTACTAGAAAAATGTTTAAAGTAAAAATGTAAATGACAAAAATTCTTTTAGTTATGTATGATTTCAAGCACTCAATAAGAGTTATATTTAAATACCAGGCGTATTGGTCAAAAACTTTTTTTTTTGTATTGTTTTGCTCATTGTTAGTCTTGCATATTTTAATTCATTCTTACGCAAACACTAACTTCTGAGTTATTTATATGGGTTATTCCTAGTCTAATTTTATCTTATGAACAGAGAAAACAAAGAAAAAAGGGGTTTGATTGCATCTCATTACAGTTGCTAAGCAACCATAGCACATGGCGTTGTCTCATGATGCTCTTTCACTACACTCCTGGTCCTGAAATTAAGAGGTCATATCCTCACTTTCTCTTTATCATTAGACATCTGCACTTCCACATACCCTTATAGTGCTTAGGGCTTGTGCCTTGTGTGTTTTTTACTATTCGTTGTCACTTACGTTACTATCGTTATCTGTGAGTTATATGTGAGTGCATTATAGCTAGAAAGCTGAATATCGTGCATTCATACCTCGGCCATTTTAGAGGTTGATCCGTGGCCTGTTCGTCCCTCTTATTGTGGTAAAAGATGTTTGGCGGAATCACCATGTGAATACTGTAGTTAGTTGCCATCCTCCCAGTGGGAGATATATTGTTCTCATTACAAGAAACGAACTAAGTGAGATTGTTCTCCTTCGTTTTCTGCCAGCAGTGGCAAGAAATGAAAGTACGTTTCTTGTGTTTCTTTGGCAAAAGTTATCTTCCAATCTGGTCCTTTATGTCAGGAACCCACTTAGGCTACAGTCATGGATGACTGTGGCCATGATAACATTGTTAATGTTTTATCACCCAGTTTTGATAATATACAGTATTAACTTGACCAAGTACTTGTGGTGGATCCTTTAGCTATGGCTGCTGCGCTCCCAGAGCCAGATCCAATCTCAATACCCTCAGTCCTTGATTACCCTTTTATTAATAGATCTTCCTCACCTCCGAGTGTTTTGAGTGGAGACCCTTGCATGGGTTATTATCTAGAGAAGATCTTTCCTCTGTTGGGAATATCTCCAATCCAAGCATTGAAAATCTCTCTGCGTTCCTGATTGCGGAACATTAGAGTTGAGCCTGCCATTTCCCCTCATACTGAAGCAGCTTTGTTGGAAGACCCTTATTTTCAGTTTCTAGCTTGTTCCCATGAGCCAGGCTTGCTTCGTACACCAAGGGGTCCTTGGCATTGATCTCCTCTAAAGAGTTCCTAAGACAGGCTCCATTACATTTCACCCATTTATTACAAGGATGGCTGGACTTCTTCAGATGTGTGCACACCCCAAGATGTAGCAAGACCAAGCTGTTTTAAACCATTGTCTATGTTTTCTTCTAAGCCTATTGGTGGGAAAAGTCGATTGTGACAAAACCCTCTTTAACTCCCAGAATTTTGTCTATTTACAAGTCAGCCTGGATGATCCTTCAGCTTAAGAAGTCTACATGTGCCGCTGTTCCTATTTGTGATTGTCACTCAACGTGCCGCCATTCCTCTGAGTGATGACATCACTCAACGAGCCTCCATTCCTGTGTGTGATGACATCACTCAACGAGCCTCCATTCCTGTGTGTGATGACATTACTCAATGAGTCGCCATTCCTGTGCGTGATGACATCACTCAATGGGCCGCCATTCCTATGCGTGAGGTAACTCCGCTGGCAGGTCAAGCAAACAAGTCCAAGCGAGTTGTCTTGCCCACTTCAAATGACATCACTAAACGTGCCATCATCTTGATGTGCAAGGGTATTCCTCCACAAGGTAACAGTGTTAACGCTTGACATGAGCTTGCTTCCCCTTTTCAAGCTGGTTTACAATCAGCACACCCTAAATGACATGGTAGATCGACACCCCATTATTTTAAAGTTCCCTGGAATTTTATAATCATTTAGCTAGGACTCACAGTCCTAAAGCCTCGAGTTATGCAAATAGCACACCCATTGCTTTACATGAACAGCAACACTAGTTTCTATCCTAATGTTCATAATGCTTTACATATGCGTTCTTTGGAACGGGAGTTAATTGAGATGATTCTTTTCAGGTACTGAAAGTGGATAAGGGGCAGGAAGTAGTTTTCCCCCTTCCCACGAATTACGTTCCCATCTGATGCAGGTGAGGTCGCCTTTGTTAAGCGTCGTAGGCAAAGCCCTTGTAGCCTACTAAGAATTCCTTCTCCCCTCATAGAATAAGTTCAGAAAGGGACTTAAATGAACCCACCTCACACTTTGCTAGAGGTGAATACTCATATAACGAGTTTTGTATAGTTAGGTATTTAGTACCTTCCCATTCTTTCTCTGCCTCCTATTCCCACCTCAGTATTAATGCAGTAAGAGAAAGGAAAGACGTCTGACGAAAAGCTAAGACTCACGCTATAACTATGAAAACTGAACAGCTAGTTATCCCAAAAGTGGAAACACTACTTGACCATGATATTATCGCCATTATGGCTCTACCAGAGAGAACCTTGCTGCACACACGAGCACCAGCTCAGCTGATGTAGCCCCTATCAAGGTCCTGATGTCTGACTCAGAGGCATTGCAGTTTATTAAAATTAAGAGCCTCATCTGTCCCTGGGATGACCTGGACGAGTCTCTTCTCATACAAACCATTAACTGACGGTGCGCTATGGATTCAGTTTTCCCAATCACAAAGTCCTTGGCATAGATTCGATGTGGCGCGCACTAACCAAACCAAGGACACACTAGATTTGCTTAACACGAAAGTGTCATTGTCTGAGAATTCTCTCAAGGCCAGAATGTCCTCAAAATTAATGCCATTGGTCCTTTTGCACCAGAGTAGATTCTATTTACACTCTGGCGCTTTTCAGAGCCCACTTCGCTGTGATGCTGATGTTGGTAACTTAGTACTATCCGTACCAGTTGATCCAACCTTCCCTACATCTTTTCAGGTCCTAAAATGGCAAACAAGCAGGTAGCTGCTGTGTCCACAATCCAAGCCTGTTCATGGCTCGACCAATGTTCTGAAGCAATATTTTGCCATGCGGTCACAGAAAACTTAAAAGAGGAAAATTCCCTTAAGCAATTTGATGAATTATGATGATCAGGGGGAAAAACCATAGAATTCATGTTACACCGTACTGTTTCCCTTTGTGGTAACTGTATCTTAAAAAGACACAACGTAGTCTTAGCCAAATCCTCGAGACAGCTGTCACCCAGGGACACGTATTCCCCGAGAAACTCAGACTCTGCTATAGAGAAGGTCGAGTGGTTGGGACAGCTCCTATGATGAGGATGGCAACGGCACCAAGGATGTCTACCCCTCAGCTGCAGCAAAGAAACTCGTATTTGAATCCAGTGCTTCAGCATAGATGACTTCTGCTTCCAACAAATTTGTAACAGTCTGGGAGGCAAGCCTCCCGATTTACCTTTTGACAGAGAGATCATCCCTACTGGGAGGCAAGCCTCCAGACCTACCTTTTGACGGAGAGAACATCCCTACGGACGTAGAGGGCCCGGTTGCAGAGGCTCTCGCCTGGGAGGGCATGTCCCTCAGCTTACCACCAAGGGGGGTGGGGGGTGGATGCCTACAAAGCTTTTGGCTCAGGTGGTAGGACTTTGATGCCAACTCCTGTATAGTAGAAGTCCTTTCAAGGTATCGAGTCCCTCCCAGAGACTGTCTGCCTCCTCTGATCGAGACTCTGACAATCCAACCATTTTATTTAAAAGACCTCTTCTTATTAGAAGTATCCCAATTGCTGGCCAAGGAGCCATTTTAAAAGTCTTAAACGATTTTCCAGGCTTCCACAAGAATCTATTTTTAGTAGAAAAATTGGCAGGAGGTTAGCGACCCGTCATAGACCTTTCCCGTTTGATTATGTTAGTGCGCAAACAAAATTCAAAATGGAGTCTGACCACTGTTCTCCAGGCCATCTGGAAGATTGATTTCCTTCCAACCAGAGATCTTAGACGTCTACGTTTAGGTCCCAATTCATTCTGCCTCAAGGAAATACCTAAGGTTTCCCTTTCAAGAAAAAATTTTCCAGTTCAGGGTGCTATGCTTCGGTCTGTCAACAGCCTCTCAGGTTTTCAACAAAATCTTTGCCCTTACCTCAGCCTGCGCTCAATCCATAGGGAAGAGGTTTTTGAGGCACCGTGATAAATGGCTTCTGACAGAATTCCGAGCTCCTCTGCAGAGGCACAGGGATCTACTCATAGATCTTTGCAAGGAGTTAGGGATCCAACTGAACCTTGAAAAGTCCAATCTCATCCCTCAACAATCTATCAGGTACCTAGGCATGGACATAGTCTCGGTCTAAGCCAGAGCATTTCCATCTGCCGACAGGATTTGAGATTCAGGGAAATCAAAAACTTCTCTGAAAGGGAAGCTACCTCCTGTATAATCATGGCAGAAGCTTCTAGGCTACCTCTCCTCTTTGGAAAAACATGCCCCCAGTGGTTGCAGACATCCAACTACCCCTTAATCCTATTGTCAGAGCCCCAGAAGGTTTTGAAAAACCTCCATTTGTGGCTGAGTGGAGAACTTGTTAGTGTGAAACCCCCCTCCCACCTCTTCAGACTCCTTCAACACAATTCCTTCTGTTCTCAGATGCTTCTTGCAAAGGGTGGTGTGCTTATCTAGGAAGGGAACAAATCTCTGGCCTATGTTCAAAAGAGGAAGAGGCCTTTCACATCAATTTCCTGGAGATGAAAGCAGCGCAACTCTCATTACTCCATTTCTCAGAGACTCTGAAAGGTCACTCCGTGGTGCTGATCACTGTTTACTCCATGACAGTGACCTATATCTCCAAACAAGGAGGTGCAGCCTCTCATGCTCTGCCAACTAGCAGTAGAGATACTCAGGAGGCCAGAGACCAAAGCAATCTCCCTCTCGGCGAGGTTCATCCCCAGAAAAAGGAGCGTCGCTGCCAACCATCCGAGTCAATCAGGGATGACAGTTAGTTCAGAATGGTCTTTGCTTTCTTCCTTTAGTAGTAAGGAGACTTTTGTCCCTAGACATGTTCGCCACCCACTTGAATCACAAACCTCTGGTTTACTGCTCACCAGTCCCAAACCAAGCTGCAGGAATGTAAGAAGCTTTTCAGCACTTATGGGACGGACTGGGCTTTCACTCTTATTCTGTGTGATTCATCAGATACTGAATATTGTACGAACATCCCAGGGAGTCAGAGTAACGTAAGTAGCTCTAAAGTCTCTCAAAGAGGTAACTCATAATCCAGATGACGTTTTACTCTGCCCCCTGAGAGAAATTTGAAAGTATCTGAAAAACACAATTTCATTTTGGTGCAGATAAACAATCATGAGAGCATATAAAGCCTCATAGGAAGCATCGCCAGCCCTCCCCCCCCCCCCCCCAAGCCCATGATATCCATGGTCTTGCTGCAATCCTACCTTTCTGCAAAAATCACTTTGTACCACAAGTCCTCAAAGCTGGTGTATGGAAACAAACCATATTTACGAACCATTATTCTAGAGATTGTATGAACAGGTCCCTGGACACTTCTCTTTATTATTATTATTATTATTATTATTATTATTATTATTATTACTTTTTATCATTATTATAATTATTATTATTATTATTACTTACTAAGCTACAGCCCTAAGTAGAAAGCAGGATGATATAAGCCTAAATGAGCCAATAGGGAAAATAGCCCAATGAGGAAAGAAAATAAGGAAACAAACTATGAGAAGTTTAAGAACAAAAACAGCATTGAAAATTCTTTCTTATAAAAACTATAAACACTTCAAAATATTAAGAAGAAGAGATATGACAGAATATTGCTCTCAAGTGTACCCTCAAGCAAGAGAACTCTACCCCTAGACAGTGGAACACCATATTACAGAGGATATGGCATTACCCAGGACTAGAGTGAAGAAAAATTGTTTGGTAATCTCAGTGTCGTAAGGTATATGGGGACAGGAAAATGTGGAAAGCATGGGTCAGACTAGTCAGTGTATCTGTAAGCAAAGGAAAGATGAGCTATAACCAGAGAGAGAGAGAGAGAGAGTCAAAGGACCCAGTAACACTAAAGTGTTACTGGGTGCCCTTGCGAACCTACTCGCTACAGGTCCTTTTGTTACAGCAGAACTATTAATCTAATCTTACGCGTTTACAGAACATGTAACTGTTGTATCAAAGGGGTCAGTTATTCTCTGCATTGTAAGGATATGTAATGGATTTGTTTATTCTTTTGAAGATTAGAAATTACTCTAGGATTGGAGCAAAATGTGTCTTTTGTAAAAGTGGGTATCAAGGGGACTTAAACCCATCACTTGGATCTCACCCAAATGCAAGTAAAAATGCCCTGTTTTTCAGTTGTTATTTATGGTATTGTATATTTGAGACATTCTTTTTATGACTATTAATATTCATATAGCTTCACCCCTACCACTAAACATATCCTCTTGAATTGAATGTAGAGCCTTGCCTCAGTTCAAAATTTATCCACTGGTGATCTTTTGCCGTTAGGTGCTTAATAGTAATGGTATCTATTAGAGAGGAAGGACGTACCTCTTTACGGAGACTTTCTCCCACCTAAAGAAGACACACATTAAGTGACTCGAAAGGCTGTATCCGCGTACGAGTAAAGTACAAATTTTTAAAAGAATTTATATTTTTCCTAGCTATACAAATCTGAGTCATTTATCAAGGACTCCACCTCAACTGCCCCACACAGTCTTTTGACCAAAAGAGAGTGAAAAGTGTCGTAAGACGGCACCCTGCTCTGTCATGAGCTGTGGTTGCTTAGCAACTGTACCAAATGACTCTGGTTTCTATAGCTAGGAATAATAAGATTGTTGTAAAAATTTGTAGTTTTTAAATATAGAACTTACCCGCTGGTTATATAAAAGAGCTGAAGTCCCTGACGCCAGGGCAGAAATTCAAATCTCGCGCTATCGAAGATACGCCAGGTGTACCAACCGCACCCTAGCGGTAGAACAGGTGGAACTACACACCAACTCCAGTTCTTCTCTCTGCCGTCATAGCTGGCTGACATATAGAAGTTCGCTCTCGTGTTTTACTCTCTTGGGAAGTTGTTTGGTGATGTACAACGTTCTTTTTTGAGTTTAAGCTATCGTTGATTAATTTCCCTTGGTTCTTATCTTGAAATCTTTTTGTTTGAGATTTTCTTTATTGTTTTTTCCCTTACTTTTTGCTTGTCGGTCTCTCACGTTAGCTTTAAAAATGGCCGACTCCTCCCCTGCTCAGCGTAGGTGTGTTAGTGAGGGTTGTCGTACCCGACTTCCTAAAGGATCTATTGATCCTCATTCTATTTGTGTAAAATGTAGGGGTAAATTTTGTTCATTAGATGATAGGTGTAATGAGTGTCTTTCCTTAACTGATGATGATTTTGTTACTTTCGATCGTTATGTTAGGAGACTAGAGAGAGATAGAGTTAGGCGTAGTTCTTCCCGATCTGTGGATAGAGCCTTACCTAATTTACCTGTTCCTAATCCTGTTCCTTCCCCTGTGGTGGTAGATCAGGAACCTACTATGAAAGACATGTTTACTGCTATTTTGTCTCTTGGTGAGAAAGTTGAGTCCTTAGCAGCCGATAGAAATACTATCTTTTCCGAGTTAAAGGTATTGAAAAACCGTGAGCCTATCGGAACTGTGGAAAGTGTTTCAGTGTCTGATGTGGTACCGAAGAATCGTGACTCTCTCGGTGTTGTGACAAGTGTTGATAGTGTGTTTAGTGTTGCGGAGGGTGCGTCGGCACGATCTTGTCGTTCACCTAGCCTAAGACCTCTTTCGAGCTCTCGAACCCATGGGAGAAGTAATGTCGAACGGCTTAAGGGAACGAGAAGCGTCATCAATCGTGCAGACGTCCCCTCGAACGTTCCTGTTGCCGTAGCTCAGGTCGTTCATCCTCATCGTAGGAAAGGTGAGGTTCATGCGTTATCCCCGTCTTCCGGTGAAGGGTCGGGGAGTGAGATCTGGCGTCGAGCGTCAAGACCGCTTAAACGGACGCATGATGTTTCACAGCGTCGGGAATCGCCTGTGCGTCCAGGATGTAGTTCGTGGGGTTCACCGGAACGTTTCCGTTCTCCCAGCGCTTGCACTCCGGCCAAACGTACAGATCACTGTATTCGTGTGGATATGATTCCTTCCGATTCGGACCTTGTTACTATTCATGCACCCCCTTTTCCATCGGATTGGCTTTCTTCCCCCGAAATGCGTGGTGACGTTGGTGCGAATCTTCCTTCTAGGAGTTCTGTTGATCCGAAATGGTCTGCGCTTATGTCTATGAAGGAACAACTCTCGTCGTTGATGGATTCTTATCAACCAGGTGTTGGCGTTATGTCTGGGCGTTCGATGTCAGACCAGTTATCGCACAGGCGTTCGATGGTCTCTGGTCTTGACGAGTTATCACTTAGGCGGTCTCCCAGTCATAGTGTTCAACGCCAGGTTGATTTTGATGAGTCGCGTCAGAGAGTTTTGGTTGACCAGTTTTCGTGTTCTGGTCGCGGGGAAGAACATCGGCGTCGACAAGTGGACGAGATGCGTCAACGATTTGAAATAGTGGATCGTCCGCGTCAACAACTTTTGGACGCTTCGCGTCAAAACATTAATTCGCAGCGTCGACATCCTGACTACTTTGATCGTTCGCGTCAACAGTCTTCGGACTTTACGCGACCTCTCGGCGATCTTCGACAGTTACCTTCTGATTTCAAGCGTTCTTCTGTTCAACAGCAGTCGGATTCGAAGCGATCTAGGCAGTTGTTGGTTGAGGATGATCGTCTACACGTCTCTGTTTCGCATCAATCCACTTCTACTTCTCCCCATCAGATTGACGCAGATGTTGGCCTTGACAGGCAGTCCCATCCAGACGTTGTTCCTTCGGTTCAGGCTGCGGCTGTTGCTGCACTGCCAGAAGACGAGCCTGAGGAAAAGTCGGATGAGGATGATCCTATTGAGGAAGTCTCTGAGAATGAGGAGGAGAAGCATTATCAGCATGCTGTGGATCTTCGCAAGTTTATGCTTATTCTGACTGGAATTTTCCCGGATTCATTTACCCCTGTGGCCCCTCGTTCTCCGCCTTCTGAATTCATCTTAGGTAAAGCTACCAAGGTTCCAGTTTATACCAAGATGGTTCTTTCTCGATCCTCTAAGCGGGCCTTGAAATTAATGGGTTCTTGGTTGGACTCCAAGAAATCTTTTGGTAAGACGGCCTTTGCCTTTCCTCCCGCTAGGTTAGCCTCTAAATCTAGTGTGTGGTACGAGACTGGTGAAGTGTTGGGCTTGAGTTTTCCTTCGTCTGCCCAAGGGGATTTTTCAAGTTTGGTAGATGCTTCTCGTCGTCTTGCCTTAAGGAAAACGAAGATTTGGTGGTCCATTCCAGAGTTCGACCATTTGCTTAAAGGTCTGTTCAGGGCCTTCGAAGTTTTTATTTTCTTGGACTGGGCTTTGGGGGCTTTGAGTAAGAGGGTCTCTGATATGACGGAAACGGACACAAGTGGTTTGGTTCATTTGATGTCCTGCTTGGACAAGGGTGTGAGGGATGGCTCCAACGAACTTGCTGCCTTGTTTACAGCTGGAATTCTCAAGAAAAGGGCCACAATGTGCTCTTTTCCTTCTGCAGGAGTATCTCCCTACCAGAAAACGGGCCTTCTTTTCGCACCTTTGTCTAATACCTTATTTCCGCAGGAATTAGTAGGCGAGGTGGCTACTGCCCTCACGCAGAAGACCACACATGACTTAGTTACTCATTCGACTAGGAAAGTTTTGCAAGTTTGGTAGATGCTTCTCGTCGTCTTGCCTTAAGGAAAACGAAGATTTGGTGGTCCATTCCAGAGTTCGACCATTTGCTTAAAGGTCTGTTCAGGGCCTTCGAAGTTTTTAATTTCTTGGACTGGGCTTTGGGGGCTTTGAGTAAGAGGGTCTCTGATATGACGGAAACGGACACAAGTGGTTTGGTTCATTTGATGTCCTGCTTGGACAAAGGTGTGAGGGATGGCTCCAACGAACTTGCTGCCTTGTTTACTGCTGGAATTCTCAAGAAAAGGGCCACAATGTGCTCTTTTCTCTCTGCAGGAGTGTCTCCCTACCAGAAAACGGGCCTTCTTTTCGCACCTTTGTCTAATACCTTATTTCCGCAGGAATTAGTAGGCGAGGTGGCTACTGCCCTCACGCAGAAGGCCACACATGACTTAGTTACTCATTCGACTAGGAAAGTTTTGCGACTAAGAAAGTTTTGCCTCCGTCATTCTCCTCTCGTAAACCTAAGGAATCTTCTTCTGGGTTTCGACCTCAGTCCTTTCGTGGGAAGTCCTCTGGAAGAGGCTCTTTTAAACCAGAAGGAAGGAAGCCTAGAGGCAGAGGGGGCAAGTCCGGCCGAGGTAAAGTCTGACTGCCCTTTCCTTCAGACAGCAGTAGGTGCCAGGTTGACTCACTTCTGGGAGGCTTGGGAGAGGAATGGAGCGGACCCCTGGTCCGTCCAGGTGTTAAAGGAAGGCTATAAGATCCCCTTCCTGGCCAATCCTCCTTTAGTCACAGATCCAGTGGATCTTTCGCCCAAATACAGAGAGGGTCCCAAGAAGCAAGCCATGCTTCTGCAGACGTCTCTTTTATTAGAGAAGCAAGCAATAGAGGAAGTGCTGGATGTTACGTCTCCGGGGTTTTACAACCGCCTTTTTCTAGTACCCAAGAGTTCTGGGGGGTGGAGACCGGTTCTGGACGTAAGTGTGCTAAATGGTTACGTCCAGAACTCGACGTTCATTATGGAGACTCAGAAAACAGTTCTGGCAGCTGTGAGGAAGGACGATTGGATGGTCTCTCTAGATCTACAGGATGCCTATTTCCACCTTCCGATTCATCCCAGCTGCAGACGTTATCTTAGGTTCATGGACGGAAACAAGGTCTTCCAGTTCAGGGCTCTTTGTTTCGGACTCTGCACGGCTCCTCTATTGTTCACCAAGATCATACTGAACGTGGCAAGCAGGCTGCATTCGAGGGGAATCAGGGCCTCTCTGTATCTGGACGATTGGCTGATAAGAGCCTCCTCAGCCGATTGTTGTTTGAAGGACCTCAAGATAACTTTGGATCTCTCCAGGGAACTGGGTCTCCTGGTGAGCTCGGAAAAATCACAACTGATTCCATCCCAGGAGATTCTTTATTTGGGGATGGAGATTCACAGTCGGAGTTTTCGGGCTTTTCCGTCGTCGGTGAGAATCCAAGCAGCCCTCCTAAAAGTCCAAACGTTCCTGAAGAGAGATCTTTGCTCCGTCAGAGATTGGATGAGCCTTCTGGGGACTCTCTCGTCGTTAGAGAAGTTCGTGACCCTTGGGAGGTTGTACTTGCGTCCTCTTCAGTTTCATCTCAACCGCCATTGGAAGAAAGGGGACAGCCTCGACAGGGATTGCATTCCCATCTCGGCTTCCATCAAGTCTCATCTTCAATGGTGGGACAACAAGCCCAGACTGAAAGAAGGCTTGTCTTTACTTCAGAGGAACCCAGACCTTGTGTTGTGTTCCGACGCCTCCAGTTCGGGGTGGGGAGCCACTCTAGAGAAGCAGGAGCTTTCGGGGACTTGGACGGTGGAGCAAACCTCTCTCCACATCAATCAAAAGGAGCTTTTAGCTATTCATCTGGCTCTCATCGGCTTCGAAAAGCAGATCAGGGGCAAGGTCGTCCAAGTCAATGCGGACAGCACGACAGCTCTGGCCTATATTGTGAAACAAGGCGGGACCCACTCTTGGCCTCTGTACGAGATTGCAAGACTGCTTCTCGTCTGGGCGGAGGAAAGGAAGGTGACTCTTTTGACGCGGTTCATCCAGGGGGTCAACAATGTGAGCGCAGACAGACTCAGCAGGAAAGGTCAGGTTCTCTCCCCAGAATGGATTCTGCACCCGGACATCTGCAAGAGTCTGTGGCGGTTATGGGGTCGACCTCTCGTGGATCTCTTTGCCACCGCGAAGACCAAACGGCTAGTGTGTTACTGCTCTCCGGTTCCAGACCCCGAAGCTTTGCACATAGACGCTTTTCTGATGAACTGGTCACACATGGAGGTTTATGCTTTCCCTCCGTTCAAGATCCTTTACAAAGTGATTCAGAAGTTCATTTCACACGAGGAGACCAGAATGACACTGATAGCTCCGTTCTGGCCGTCAAGGAGCTGGTTTCCAGAGGTACTGGAGTGGATGGTGGATGTTCCGAGAAGCCTTCCCATGAGACCCGATCTTCTCAGACAACCTCACTTGGCCCGAAATCATCAAAACCTCCGAGCTCTACGTCTGACTGCCTTCAGACTATCGAAAAACTCGCTAGAGCTAGAGGATTTTCGAAGAAGGCAGCCAAGGCTATTGCAAGGGCAAGAAGGTCTTCAACCATCAAGGTGTATCAGTCCAAGTGGGAGTTGTTCAGGGAGTGGTGTAGAACTAACACGATTTCCTCTTCCAGTACCTCGCTTTCCCAAGTAGCAGATTTTTTCTTGGACCTTAAAGTTAAGCATAACTTCTCGTCATCTACTATTAAAGGTTACAGGAGTATGTTGGCGACGGTTTTTCGACACAGGAACCTAGACCTTTCTAATAATAAAGATCTACGAGATTTACTTAGGTCTTTTGATACGACCAAGAAGATTCAAACAGCTCCCATCGCCTGGAATTTGGATGTTTTCCTTAAATTTTTCATGAGTGACAGATTTGAGCCTTTATACTCGGCTTCATTTAAGGACTTAACCTTGAAAACCCTTTTTCTGGTTACCCTCGCCACTGCGAAAAGAGTTAGTGAAGTACACGCTTTAAGCAGGAACATTGGTTTTCGGAATGGGAAAGCCATTTGTTCTTTGCAACTGGGGTTCCTGGCCAAGAACGAAAACCCTTCTCGGCCATGGCCCAAATCCTTCGAGATTTCTAACCTTTCTGATTTGGCTGGCGGTGAATTGGAAAGGGTTCTCTGTCCAGTTAGAGCGCTACGGCTTTATGTGGACAGGACTAAGAATCTGAGAGGTAACTCAGACGCTCTGTGGTGTGCAGTCCGGAAACCCTCGATGCCCATGTCTAAGAATGCCTTGTCTTTTTTCGTTAGATTGTTGATTCGAGAAGCTCATGCTCAGTGTGATGAGTCGGATCAGAGGCTCCTCAAAGTCAAGACACATGAAGTCAGAGCGGTAGCGACTTCAGTGGCCTTTAAACAGAACCGTTCTCTGCAAAGTCTGATGGACACAACATTTTGGAGAAGTAAGTCTGTTTTTGCATCCCATTATTTGAAGAATGTTCAGACTCGCTATGAGGACTTTTTTACGTTGGGTCCTTTTATAGCGGCAAATGCGATAGTAGGTGAATGATCTACCACTACGTTCCCTTTTTTCCTAATACCCCTTTTCTATCTCTTGGAACTCGTTTGTTATGGTTGTTTGTGGAGATTGGGCGTCAGTCTTCCGCAATCTTTGATTTGGTTAGGTGGTCAATTTGTTCCTTGAGTGCACCCGGAACAAGGGTATTGGTTGGGGTTCTGTCATGTTATAGGTGGTTGTACCGTTTGACAGCTCCTAGAGATTTTCAGCCCGAGTGGATTACTGGATCTCTTAAGGATAGCGGATGAAATGAGGCAGAGTATCATTGCTGTCAGCTTCCTTATCAGGTGAGAACTGCTTAAGTTTATTGTATGTAACCCTTAAGTGAATTTTCTATATGTAGCTGTCTCTGACCCGCCACCAAGGGGTGTCAATCAGCTCTTTTATATAACCAGCGGGTAAGTTCTATATTTAAAAATGATATTTTCATAATAAAATAAATTTTTGAATATACTTACCCGCTGGTTATATAAATTTAACACCCACCCTCCTCCCCTCTAGAGACTACCTATGGTATGGCTATGAGGCATGGAAGAACTGGAGTTGGTGTGTAGTTCCACCTGTTCCACCGCTAGGGTGCGGTTGGTACACCTGGCGTATCTTCGATAGCGCGAGATTTGAATTTCTGCCCTGGCGTCAGGGACTTCAGCTCTTTTATATAACCAGCGGGTAAGTATATTCAAAAATTTATTTTATTATGAAAATATCATATTAATGCAAATCTATCTTTATTTAACCAAATCATAATGGATATTGCTTGTGATAAGTATTGATCCAAATCCATTATTGTTTAACTGAAACAGTAAGGATAAAAGAAATAAAAACACTATAATTAACTTAAATATTTTTATTGAAATATTAAACGTAAAATTTCCTAAGATACTAAATATAAACTGATAATTCAGTTTTGTAAGAACAAAATGATAATGTAGCATATAAAGATTCTCTCTCTCTCTCTCTCTCTCTCTCTCTCTCTCTCTCTCTCTCTCTCTCTCTCTCTCTCTCTCTCTCTCTCTCTCTCTCTCTCAGTAATGAAAAAAAATTATGATAAATGAAATAAAATATCAAAGCTGAATATCGCCAATATTCATAAAATTCAGCAACAAGGAATTTACAGTGATATGATGATTTTTTTTTTCACTCAGTAGTTAATTCATAGATTTCCAATAGGTTTAAATTGTTATACTTGAGAGGAAAGTGAAGAAATATTTTTTAAGAGCTTGTAGGTAATTAATCAGTGTAGTAAATAAAGTTGAAGTTACACATATTTTGAAGTCTACATGGAAATTGGCAGTATTATTTACTTTGTGTTATGAGGTCATCATCAGGTTCGTCATTGCTCTTGGTGATTTTGCGACGGAGGGTTTGATAGGCTAAATTCGGTGATGAATTCGTTGGTTGTGTATCTTCACACCTTAACGTTAGAGATTTGAAGACCGAAGTTCTGTTTTCAATTTCAAGGCTGTGATGGGAATTTAGCAAGTGATCTGCTGTTGAGTAAGTATTGGAGTTGTCCTTATCTAGATATATTCCTGAAGTGTTCTTCTTTGTTGAAACATTTGATCGACCTGAATACTGTTGTCTGACATATTTAATTTACTGCTAATTTATTTAGGGATAATGCTATTTTCATGCATTTAGATTATGACTTTTCATTTACCTAATGATAATTGTGCATTACAATAAGAGTCATCATTTTTATAACTATTTTAGATTACTCAGAACAATGAAAATTGTCAATGGAAGAATGAGCACAGATTAGGCTTGTGCTATATTTTACGCTAAAAATTTGTCATTTACGGAAGTATTTATTTTAAATATCATACCTATCAAAATATCATAATAGGGATATAATCAAATTTGATTTACATGCTAACTTTCAACATTCTTGCAGTGCTTTGCATATTGCAAAGCATAAATAAATCTATTGATTCAGGGGTCCGAATCGGTCAGTATGCAACATCAACTGCTGAACTTCCCACTTCCTTGTACCATAGCATACATACTTTCATAGATTTTACCATTGTAATTTTTGTATAGATATCAATGGCAAAAATTAAATAACTAAATAATAGTTTTTTATTTTTATGTTTTACTTAAAAGGAAAGCTTTGTGAGTCAGTTTCAATACCTCCTTACTCCTAAACTGAATTTGTTTGTAGACGATAACTTTTTTGATAATGTTCTTCTGCAAGAAATTACAATTTTAAATATCTGATGACATTTCTCAGGCATGTCCTCATTGTCCAGGTAGGTAAATGACATATTACAGTACATATTGTGAGTGATTATTAATGAAGACACAAAGTAAAAGGAGGAATGAGAATCTGTCATGTTTTCCATACAACATAGCATGGAAACAAGAATAAGAAGACAATGAAAATTTTTTATCATATCCTCTATGAATATCAAATTAACACGTTGACTGTGGTGGGCTCCATCAATGTCACAGTTGTCTTATAAATCTTAGTTTCTTTACTGAAATGATAATAAAAGTAATTATATCACTAGGCTATACAGGTACTGTAAAAAGTAAATATTATTGTTATATCGCCATCCGAAAATGCTCTATAAAGGTTCACAATATCTTTAAAAATGATGCAAAAGACCAGGCAATAAACCCCTTACAGACATAGTGTAGTCACAAAATGAACCAGTAAAGAGCCTGCATGGGATTTGGACTACAACTTGCAACTACTTTTAGCTATATCGTCCAAATACCCTCTTTTTTAAATGTTAGCTAGCATAAAACACAATAATTTAGCTATATTATTTAAAGATTTCAGAAACTTACCCAACATTCAATTAGTTAAGGTGCAGAGGTTCCGAAAGCTATAGTAGAGAGCAGAGGAGTGCTACCATTAGCTGTAAATAAATAGTGAGATATATGTCACTGGGTGTAGTTGATAGATGTGTATGAAAGAATAAACCCTGCAAGTATACACAAGGTTTGTTCCTACATGCATACAAACTGTGTGTTCTTTACTTGAAGGAGACGGAGTAACAGAGACAGCTGGAATGTGGCAATTTAAACTTTTAATGAGGGGTAAATAACAACCCGGTGATTACCTGGTTGGTAGCTGGAAGACAATCACGCCCCACCTTGTTGCTCACCACAAACTCAATTGGATTTCAGCCCTCAAAGAGTGAACTTGTTCCTCTCTGCTGGAAATTTGGCAGTCCATCATGTTCATCATGCGTGCATGTCCGAGAGGGGTTTCCAAGACCGCGGGCACTTATATGAGTAATATTGATGCCAATCCTCCTAGACTTTTTTTGTGCTTGCCGAGGTTATTTATGCTTGGAGGCCCCTCCATGTTAAGACTGTAGACAGTAATCTCCATCCCAGTAGGTTTTGTTTGGCAGGAGGAAGAAAAAAAGGCCAAAAGGTACTTTTCTCCCATGGGGGTCTTCTTCAAAGTCTAATAAGTCTCAGCATGCGTTTTCTATCCATGGAACGATCCCTTCTGACTCTTCCCTGGGATCCACCGAAGGGCATTCAGATAAGAGTGGCAGCCGGGGCAGTCACGAGGTCAGTGAGAGACTCATTCCCCCTAATGGTTCGGCAATGCCTCTTCTTGACAGACTTCCCTTCATTTTTTAATTTTCAGAGGTCAGAACCCCTTCACTTGTTGTGGCCCTCATGGAGATTTCTGGTTTGCCTTTGGAAGACAAACTTCAGCTTTTTGTTGTGGAGAAACATCGTGTGCAGTCTGTTCCTCCTTCGGCTGCTTCTCCTCAATAGGTTCCTGTTTTAGCCGATGCTTCAGAGCTTCTCCTGATTGACGACTCAGTTCATCAGGTCGCCCTCATTTTTTCTGCTCCTTCTGGAAGATCTGTTTGGGAAACTCTAGGCTCTTTAGAGTCCATTGCACTGTGAGATCCCATCTTTGCCGAGGGGGATTCTCCAGTGGCCAGGCCATCTTACTTCAAGACCTACTGCCACCAGCTTATGCTCTTACTTCTGCTGCCTGCTTGGGTCACTCTCTTTGTAAAAGTCCTGTCAGAGCTTCTGAGAGTGTCTCTCTATCTCTCTCTCTCTCTCTCTCTCTCTCTCTCTCTCTCTCTCTCTCTCTCTCTCTCATGTTATGCCATTATGAGCGTGGATCTTCATCTGCAGGCACCAAGTACTAGTTTGTCCTTGACCATTGCATGTGCCTTGTCCTCGCCCTCGCCCTCGCCTTAGCCACGCCCCGCCCCTCGGTAGAGAGACCAGATATTCTTCGCCTTCTTTGTCAGCATCTCCATGCAGATCCTGCAGGTGCTCTAGATCGCCCCGTCATAGGAGACATAGCTCTTTTCGTTGGCGGTCCTTCACATGCTTCTCTTCAGTATCGAGTCAACAATCTCCTTCACACTCCAAGCGGTACTCGCACCCCAGGCAATCTTCTCCATCACGTTCAAGACGATAACCACTCTCGGGTTCCGCCCGTTCTTCTCCCTTGCGCTCAAGGTGATCTTTCCCTTCAGTGGAACGATCCAAGAGATTTTCTCCATCACATTTTTGCCACCCATCACCCTCTCATTCTAGGCGATTTTCACCTTCTAGTAGTCAAGTGATGGAGAAATTCCAAGAGATTTTCTCCATTACATTTTTGCCACACATCGCCCTCTCATTAGAGGCGATTGTCACCTATAAGTAATCATAGTGATTCTCCTTGTCTTTCAAAGAGGGCCTTGCTCTTGTGCAGAGACCACGATTCACCCTCACACTCTAGTGGCACCTCGCCAGAGTGCTTCACTGTTTTTCGTCACCACAAGCTTTCCGTTCCTCCCTTGCCTCAGTGACGAAGGCATTTGTCTCCTCGCATGAACAGCAGAATTTCTGCAAAACGATCCAAAGATTCCTTGGAAGAGACGGGATGCAACAGTTCTTCAACCCAAGATGATTCTTGAAACCTCAAAGGATTATCATTCTTTTTTTTTTTTTTTAACAAAAGGAGTGACTCCTTGGAAAGTTAAAGTCCCAGCAGGTTCTATTATTATTTTTATTATTAATTGCTAAGCTACAGTCCTAGTTGGAAAAGAAGGATGCTATAAGCCCAGGGGCCCCAGCAGGGAAAGTATCCCAGTGAGGAAAGGAAACAAGGACAGATAAAATATTCTAAGAACAGTAACAAGTTTGAAATAAATATTTCCAGTATAAACTATAAAAACTTTAACAAAGCAAGAGGAAGAGAAATTAGAAAAGTGTGCCCCAATGTACCCTCAAGCAGAGCTGCTCACCATATTGTCAAATATTGTATTACTCAAACATTCCAAACAAGCCCTAAAACAATGAAACACTAAAATAAGAAATAAAGAACGGTATTTCTCATCACAACAAAACTCGAAGACATTAACATTTGATTAGATGAACATCGCTAGATGGAGAGGTTTTCTTGCCTCCTGAGGCATCTCACAGCCTTTTTCTTTGTCACTTACATTGAGAACCTGAGCTTTCAATAGAATGTTGGCTAAAGTCGTACATGCTGCATTATTAGTAGCTAAAGGTGCATCTACAAAAGATAACAATTCAGCAAAATGAAAGCGGCAATGCATTTTAGTCATGGCATGCAAATTATAGGCATTATGTACAAAAAAGATAGTTGAAATAGTTGGCACACTCAGTCCACCTCTATTCAAATGATCTAAGAACTCAGATGACACCTCGTTACCATCTTCATCATCCATGATATCCTCCATACTAGTGCTATTACAATATTTATGAACAAGGTATCCAGCCAAATATACAACTTTATGCTTAAGGTTGGGTAGCCTCCGGGTTGAGAGGGTGCTAATTGTAAAAATATTTGCCAAAAATACACTAATCAAGACAGGCTAATGAAATTTTGAGGCATTATTAGCACTATAATAAGGCATATCCTCTGTAAGTTTTATCATCCTACAGGGAAAATAAAGGATTTTATGAATAAAAATGTGAAAATTGGAGCTAGCGACAAAGTTGTTTGGTGACCAGTGAGAAACTAATGTCTTGAATTGAAATTCGCTCTGTCATTATGTTTGTTTATCCATATGGAACAAGCAGACCAAGTTTTATCAAAATCGAACAGTAAATAAGCACACAGAAAGAAAAAAACGAGGAGGTTAGGTAGTGAAACCCCGGCTGGTGATGGAGGGATACGTAGAAATAAATATTCACCAAAAATTAAAATTTCGATTTAGGGAAAAAACCTTCTGTGTTTTTCTAGGTATTATGTCACTTAATGGCCTAAAACATCTAAATATTATATTACTTAAGGCATAAGAGCAGGACAAGCAAAGAAATACACCCCTCTCCCGAAAAAGAAAAAACGAGAAATTACGATTTTTGTCTGATGACGAAAATATTGGATATAAAATCATAGTCTCCCCTGAGCCCATTTTCTTTGATATCACTGATATGAGAAAACGTATTTGAACAGTTTTAAAGGGGTAACCTATGAAAATTAGAAAATTACTAATGATATTTCGTATTTTTTCTATTAACATAAGGGGGGCGTTGATGACCAGGGGGGGGCATTATAGAGGCTGGAGATGAATTCTACACATATCACGGCCTTCTGATAGGTAAAAGGAAGACTTTTAGCAAAGAAATAAACAATTGGGAAAATTCACCCCCTCAACCTGGAGAGAACCCTTAAGCAGACCTCAAGAGCTCCCGAGTGTCTTGAGGAGTGATCTCGTCAATGAGTTCACTTCGCTCATCTGGATTTATGGAAGAAGTACAATTCTTGTCGCAATCAAGCACACGAGAACTAGATTCTGGCATAATGTCATGCTTTAGAAGTGTCTGCAAATTTGTAACTTTTGCTGCAGCCATAATGTCAACTACATCAATGTAGAAGTTTCCACCACTTCTTTGCCTGGCTTGACCGAAAAACTTTTCCAAGGCTTCATCCGCGAATATAGCAGGAAGAACGTAGTCAAAGTCTTTCTCTGCCAGAAGCAATTTGGCAGCAGCTACATTATTACGTGTAGACACAATGAATGCTTCAGCAGTTTGCTTAGTTAACTTCAGCTTACGACCACTACCTCCTTGCCATGTGCAGGTCGATATAATTTGGCAGGCGTCCTCCAACATAGTGAAAGATGTACAGTCTGCTGTCCAAGGCTGTCTGGATTCGTCACGTAGATGTCTAGCTGAGAAATGGTCTTTCACATTCATCATTTTGAACCACTCACTCATTGTCTGGGTGAGAATGATGGTGCCTTCGCTGATGCCCAATGAATCCTTGAAGGTCTTTAAGGCAGCGACAGTCTTGTCATTGAACACCTGACATACTAAGGGTACGCTCTGGCGTTGAAGGGGTTTGGGGAAAACAGCGGTGTGCGTCAGCTTGGTTAAGCGAATAGGAGTAGCTCGGTCGATCTTATAAAGCTTCCGAATATCACTCTAGTAAGCTTTGTACTCATTGCCATGTACAAGAAATGAGAGTGTCTGGCCATCAACAGTAATCCAGTTGTTACAAACATTTTTGAAGATGTGCATGTAGTCGTACACTAAGAACAGATTGCTCTTGAATGGATAGCACTTGACAACTTCCAGGTCCTCCAAGTTTTGAATAAACACTGTGATTGGTATTGCAATTGTCACATATCAAAGAAATCACAGTACCGCCAGCACCAACTACAGCTGAGGCAGCTTCAGTAAGAAGTTCACTCAGCTTATCGGCAGCTAGCTTTTTGCAGGGTAAAACGCGTAGAATATAGCGTGGACCACCAAAATGGCAGGCAACTTCAACAACCATAGCATGTGAAGCAAGCATTTCATGGTCACTACCCGCTGCAACGTTTTGAGCATATCCTAGAACATGTCCTCCAGAAAATCGCAATGTCTCGATCAGCTTTACTTCATCAAACATTAGATTCACCAAACGCTGCTGCGGCGTAAGCTGGTCGAATAACGTTTTGAGGTTGGAGTCCTGCAGACTACTAGAAAGCACCTCTTTTATCTTTTTTGTTGATGGTAGAATGATTAAGCCAGATCGACGAATCATTTTGTATGCACTGGGTGATATGTTGTGAAGCTGCATTGCGAATATCAGAGTGTCGGTATGAAATCGACGACCATCAGGAGGTTTGAACACAAGCCGCAGCTGTGACAGAATGAAGGTTAAATGAGGAAGCTCGTGTGCCTCAGTCATTTTGCAGAGCTGGCTTATTATGTACTGAAGACTGAAGACTTACCTGGCTTGTGTACTCATAGGTGTTTACCTGTTCAGTTATGGATCTAATCTGGGACCATTTTGAGAGCAAGCTGTTCTTTTGCAAAGGAAAAAGTCGTTTAGGCACCTCAATGCCATCTTTCTCAACTCTATTCAAGAATAGGAATCCAAAAGGTGAGTTGACTTGTTGTAGATGAAAGAACTGCTTGACAGTTTGTCCAGTAGCGTCAGTTCTTGATAGGTAGAGATCTTTCTGGTCTTTTATGACGTTAAAACCAGGAAAATAGGGCCTAATTTTGGCGCGAAATTGGTCGAAATCTCGGATTTTGTCTGCAGCCTCAGCAGCTGCATGCACCTTTTTAGCTCTTGATTGTGATGTAGAAGATGATGTTGGGCGTGGGGCTGAAGTAACCTGCTTCAAAGCTGATTTTGGTATTCCAGGAAATATTGATGGAGGTTGTTTGGGTCGCTTGCCACCCTTAACTGACACCCATTCACAATTGAAATGTCTCTCACAAATATACATCTCCTTCAAGCGTCTCAAGCTTTCTTTCTCATTCGGCATTGCCAATATCCATCTCTCCCTCTCCTCAGGATCTTTTGGGAAGGATATGACTTTTACATAAGGTGTCCCATCATAGTTCCCTTTACAACCAAAGCAGCTACAGTGACGTGGCATATTGTGAGATCACCAGCTGGACCGTTTCAATAACAAAAATAGAAACAAAACACATTAGTCAGTGAGATTTGAACAGAAAATGGGATTTGCATAGAAAACGAGATAAAAACAGGAAAAGTTGTGGGAGCAAAATGATCTTGAAATTTGAAAATACATAGGTCAATTTAAAAAAAAAAATCAGGCATGAAGTCTCTCAGACTCAAGTTAAAAACCCCGAGGTCCTGACGTTCCAGTCCTTCCTTAAAGGAGTCTATGAGTGGATCAGTTGAGCAGGGGAACTCAGATCATAGGTGGAGAATGGTTTTTGAGTCCTCAGATAGCTAGTGTATCAATAACTTTGTGGGGTTCTTCAGCTATAGACCTGTTTGCGACCTTGTTGAATGTGAAGCTTCCATTATACTGTTCACCCATACCAGATCCAGCAGTGGCATTCGAGGAGGCATTGCAGCATAACTTGGACAGCCTCGACGTCTATACCTTCTCGTCTGTTAAGAAAGCTTCTCAACAAGAAGAGGGAGACCCCAAACCTTGTGTTGACACTTGAGGCCGCATGGGGAATGGTATGCGTATCTTCCACATTTCCTGGTGGAGAGAGTAAGAGAATTTCCGCACATTCCACATTTTCTGCGACAGCTCCATGTCAGGATTTTCCGCGGCAACGTAGAATCCCTACGTCTTCACTAGTGGAGACCCTTCAGCATCTCCTCTCTCAGAAAGGGTTCTCTAGAGAGAATGCATAACAGATGTCTGGATATCTCCAGAAATCCTCAACTGCAGTCTACCTTGTAAAGTGGGTTGTCTTTTGTGGTTGGTGTTATTCAAGGGTGCATCCTCCACTCGACGCCTCCATACCTGTAATTGCAGATTTTATAGTTTGTCTTCATAGGGAGAAATTTTTCTCCTCTGCTGTGAAAGGTTATTGCTCAGCCTTGAGCCAAAACTTTAGACTTAATGGATTAGACATTTATTCCTCACAGGAAATTTTTATGCCAATATGAAGCTTTGAGCAGACCTACCCTCCAGTCGAAGTTGGTCCACTTTCTTGGGACATCGTGAAGGTCTGAGATCCTTTAAAGAGGCATCTTACAAACTTCTGAAAGAAGCATCTGGCAGTGACTTCACTTTGAAGACTTATGGTCCTTCTCACCTTGCCTTCAGCCAAACGAGTAAGTGAACTACATGGACAGGCATATGACATCACCCTTTCAAGGGGTTGGAGGGAGGTCTCTTAAGCTTCATTTCGGAATTTGTGGCAAAAACACAAAACCCCGACCTCTTCGGATCCCAGATTTTTTTCATTTTGCTTTTTGAATCTTCATTCAGTAACTGATGATCCTGATAAATTGCTGTGTTCTGTTATGGCGCTGAGAAGCTAATAGAAATGTACCTGGCAGTCCAGGTGTCGCCTGCCAAACCTCTCTTAAGCACGGAAATGATCAACAAGGGTCTCTAGGAATACCATCTCCTTTTCGCTCAGGGAAGTTATTTGTAGCTCAATAGACCCTTCCATATTTCCAGTACCCCGTCTGAAAGATCACGACATCAGAGGCCTTTTAGCCGCGTTAGCTTACAAAAAGAACTTCTCTGTGATACATGCTCTGAGGACAGGGGTTTGGAAGACTAACCACCTTCACAGCCCGTTACTGTAGGATGTGACCCATTGGAACTTGGACAAGTTTATGCTAGGTCCTGTTTTGGCAGCTCAGCAGGTGGTTTAGCTCCCTTGGTTCCCCAACAGGACCAGGATCTGTAGATCAATGGCTCAGGTTATGAGAAAGCCTTAGGTGAATGTAAAGAGTGACTGGCCTCCTTTTCCTTTCAACTTTTCCCCTCTCTTGAAGTTCAGCTTCAAAGACTTGCTAGCTTGACTTGATCTACAGATAGGCAAACTCATTTGTTTCAGCTTCAGGGTGCATAAGCACTTGAGGTCTTTTCCTCACACTTCTTATGAGGAAGTGTGTTATGGCCAACCAAACTTATTACTTCTGACTCAGCCTCTGCAACATCTTATTCTTTCTTCGCTTTGGTTACAGCTCGGAGAAGTACGCCTCATATATCTTTCATTGCATGGTTTGTGCTGTGATTGGGTTTCTTCACCCATAGTTCACGAGATGTAGGGGCTGGGACTTGAGCATAAGTGCCAAGTCTCAGACCTCCAGGTTAAGTTTCCAGCCTGTGGGAAAAAGACTTCCTGCCTCGCAAGGAAGAGCTCCTATAAGTAAATAACAAATGGTTTATATGCGTGTACAAACAAATTGCAAATTTTAAAAATGTATTTTTCTTAACTATACAAAACTGAGTTCTTTACTCAAACCTGTCCATTTCGTGTAATCCATTTGAGTTTGTAGTGAGCAGTGGGGGCTGGGTTGCACCCGTCACCAGCCAAGTAATTACCATATGTTAACTTACACCTTGTTAAAAGTTTTAACTGCCATATTCAAGCTGCCACTGTTACTCTGTCTCCTATGACTGAAGAACTCAGGTTTGTATAGTGACGAAAATACAAATTATTTTTAAAATTTGTAATTTCGTTTTAAATATTCTAGTTTGGGGAAAATTTTTTAAGGTAACCTAATTTATGGAAAAAAAAAATCTGATTTCACTTTAATGAGATCATATCAGAATTTTCTATCTTGATGCACCCATCAAATTAACGGTCAGCAGAATTATATCCATTGTTTTGAAAGTGTATCTACCTATTGCAGAATTCCTTTTCCCTTTTATTGTTAATTCTGTTATTGTTACTAGTATCCTGTGGTCGTTTTCAAACAAGATCAGTTAGGATTAGGTGGTTCTTTTCTTAGAATCATTATTGAAATTTTAAGTAATAGATAGCAAAGTTGTTGTTGATGGGCACCATAGGGATTATATGAATGTGATATTTGGTGTCCCTCAGGGTAGTGTTCTTGGCCCATTAATTTTCATGCATATTACACTTGTTATATAGTTTTGGCGTAGAAAATAAACATGTTTAATATGCATATGATGCTACTCTCTTTGTCTCAATTCCCTCTCCTGATTGTAGATCTGGGGTTGCTGAATCCCTTAATAGAGATCAAGCTAAACTTAGTGCATGTGCAAATCACTGGTCATGAATTTGAATCCTTACAAAACTCAAAAGTATGATTGTAAGTAGGTTGAGGACATTGACTCCTCAGTATCCAAATTTCTGCATTGATAATGTTTCTTTAACTCTGTACAGCTCATTGAAATTTTAGGTGTGAATCTTTATTTCAGATTTACTTTTGGGAAACAAATTGATGTTTCTTCTTTAGTTACACAAAAACAAAATCGCTTATTGAGAAAGTTTTAAGATTTTCAGTGATCAATCTATTCTGAAGGAGTGTTTTAATTCTTTCGTTCTACGTTGTTTCGAGTATTGTTCTCCTGTCTGGTGTTCAGCTACTGAATCTCATCTTAATTTGTTGGACTAAAGCTTGTGGTCTTATTCATGATCTGGATATAAATCCCTGGACCCACAGCTACCGAGTTTCCTTCTAATTTGTTGGACGAAAACTTGCGATCTTATTCTTGATGTGGATAATTAATCTCTAGCACTGTTGTTCAGTTAGTTCATTATGCATGTTGCTTAAGATTTTTCATAATTCTGACCTTCCTTTGCATTCAGATCTTTCCAGACTGTACCATCCTATACATACAGTAGTGTCCTGAAATATGCATGTTTGAATTGTGTAATTCCCTATTTATTTGTTCAATAGTTCTCAAAAATAAATTTCCTGTACCTTCAAAGCCTTCAAATTCTTCAAATCATGCACCACATAACATATCAAATCTATTGTCTTTTCAAGTATTTGTAGGCTAGTGTAGGCATAGGTATGGTAACTGATAATAAATATAACTAAACCATATTTACCTTACATTGTACAGTATTGGCATAATTTGATAATAATTCTTTTAGGAAAAATTTCATGTCAACAATGAAATCAACTCATCTCCATGCGAGATCAGCTGAGACATCGTAAACAACGACCTGTGGTTAAGTTCTCAGCAACCTTTATCTTTCTCTAACCTTTTTAATCATTTTAATGGTAGTAATATCATTTGTGTTTGTATAATATTAGTTTCTCATTGAACATTCATCATGATTCAAATTATCCTCGCTTTCTCCAATCTCGCACCATCTTCTCTGTCACATCGTATGTTGTAGCAGTAACATTATCATTCTATGACTAATTTACATCTAGTCTAGTACTTTCCACGGTGGTTCCATAATTAATGTTAGTACAGGTTGATACGAAATTAAACTGTCTTGTAATTGCAGTTAGTAGAAATATTTTGAAAATGGAATATACAATTATGCTTTGTAACAGTCTACAATTATCATGAATTATCATACTGTCATTAGCCGTAGTTTGTTATTGTTGACTAAACAAAAACAAAGTGATTTTCTTGTTTTGCGACATGTGTAGGAGTTTTTATGGATATGGTAAGTAAAATATTTGTAGTAACATTACGTAACACTTATTTGTAAGTACGTTCGTTATGATCGGCGATGAAACATAAACATGATATAAAATGGTCTTCATTACATTGATTTTAAACTTCTGAGGAAGAAGCAAGTAAAACAATATTGGTAATAACAAAATCATTACATAATCAATACTTGGGAAGATATGTCGCTGCAAAAGCTAATCTATACACATGCTAATATATTCGTTTGTTTGTTATGATTAACGAAAAAATGCAAACAAGCGAATGGTGTGGTTTTAGACAGCGTGTTTAGGAAAACCTTTATTTATTTAGAAGTTTTAGGAGAAAGTAAAGCAATATTAGTAATACCAAAATAATTACATAATCAATACTTATTATTTTTATTATTATTATTACTTCCTAAGATACAACCCTTGTTGGAAAAGCAGGATGCTATAAACCCAGGGGCTCCAACAGGGAAAATAGCCCAGGGAGGAAAGAAAACACGGAAAACAAATATTTATTAAAATAAAAAATTCCTGCGTTAACTGAAAAAATTTAACAACACAATAGGAAGAAAAAATAGGATGAAATAGTGTGCCCAAGTGTGCCCTCTGTTATGTATTATTATTATTGTAACAATGTACTATGTTATTTCGAGTGTTGCAGGTATTGCACAACATTGCATCATATTGCATGAATAAGACATGTTATGCTTTATACATAAGAGTAATGATTTGTTTTGGTATTAGGATTCAAACATTTGTTGATTACCTCAGATAGGATGTGATTCTTTATGATTTGTACTGGAGTAGGATTTAAGTCTTTTCAGAGCGATGCTCTTTTGTTTAGCAATGTTTTGGTTTATGAGATTGTGTAGGACGCTCCATATGCACTTGGGAGTTAGCTGTCACAGAGTAAACATTATAATGTAGTCTTTTATTGTGGCGTAAGACATTGTTGTCTTCATTGGGATAATTTCTGGCCACTTACTGTAAGCATCTACTACTATCAAAAACAAATAATTCAAAAAAGGACCTGCAAAATCTATATGCACTCTTTGCCATGGATACCTGGGTAACTCCCACGGGTGCTTTCTAGCAAATTGAGGATTGTTTTGTTGCATAACACAATTCATACAATTCTTTATATAACATTCCACATCTTTATCTACACCTGGCCACCATACAAAAGTTCTCGCAATTGACTTTGATCTTACAATACCTTGGTGATCAGCATGTATTTCAGACAAAACCTTATTTCTCAGTGAATTAGGAATAACTACCCTTGAACCTCTCATCACTATTCCTTGTGTCACACTCAGTTCATACCATATATCCTTATACGGTTTACAATTTTCCTCCTTTCCACATAAGTCTCTACCTGTCAGTAAACTCTCCAAAACCTTACTAAGTACTGGGTCTTGCTTGGTACTGTGTGCTACATCTTTCGCAGTTATTGGTACATCATATACTGAAATTAATAGAACACTGTCATCATACTCTTCTGGAGCTTTGTCTACCGGTAATCTGGATAAAGCATCTGCATTACCCATATTTGATGTTGGACAGTATTTTATATCATAGTGGTACGCTGCTAACGTAACTGCCCAACGTTGTAGTCTTGCAGCTACCAACGTAGGTAAACTTGCTTTTGGACCCAATATTGCTAATAAAGGTTTATGATCTGTAACAAGTGTGAACTTTTCCTACCATAAAGATACATATGGAATTTTTTAACTCCATAAACTAATGCTAAACCTTCCTTTTCTATTTGAGAGTAATTCCTTTCTGCCTTGTTCAATACTCTAGAAGTGAATGCAATTGGTTTTTATGTTCCATCTGGCATTACATGAGAGAATACTGCACCTAAACCTATGTTTGATGCATCACATACTAATTTAACTGGTAAATCCATTTGATAATGTACTAAGAATGTAGGTGATGTTATTTCCTGCTTGATTCTTTCAAAAGATTCCTGACACACTTTTGTCCACTTCCATTCTACACCCTTATTCAACAGATTATACAATGGATGTGCAATTGTAGACAAATTCTGAATGAAATTCCCATAAAATGTTACTAAACCTTGAAATGATTGTAATTCCTTAACATTTTCTGGCACTTTTGTTGATTGTACAGCTTTAATCTTCTCTTTAGTTTTGTGAATACCCTTGCCATTTATTACAAAACCTAAGTATTCCACAGAATCAATTTCTAATATACATTTGTTCTTATTTACTCTAATATTATGTTCCTTCAACTTCTTCAGAACTGTTCGCAATCTTTCTTTATGTTCTCTTGTGTCTTTACCCGCAATTAAAATATCATCTATAAAAATGAATACTCCTTGCATTCCTGAAAAAATCTTATCCATAGTTGGTTGCCATATAGCTGGACTACTTGCAACTCCGTAAGGTAATCTCTTTGGCCTAAACAAACCTAAGGATGTATTTACTGTACATAATTCTTGTGAAGTTTCATCCATGGGAAGCTGTTGAAATGCTTGTCTTAAATCTAATTTAGAAAAAACACTGCATCCTGACATAGTTGCAAACATGTCTTTCGGATTTGGTAAGGGATGTTGAGCTACTTGCAGTTGTGGATTTAACGTTACTTTGTAATCTCCACATAACCTAACCTGTCCACTTTCCTTCACAATAGGAACTAATGGTGTAGCCCAATCTGAATATGTAACCTTTTCCCAAGAACCTTCACTTTCTAATCTCTTGATTTCTGTTTCAACTGCACTTTTCAATGCATACGGTACTGATCTCGGAGCAAAAAATCTAGGAGAACTGTCAGGTTTCAAAACTAAAATTGCCTTTGCGTTCCTTACTGTACCTATTTTATCTTCAAATACGTCTTGAAACTCTGATATGATATCATCCATAGACATTTCATTTTTGTTTTCATCTTGTCTACCTGCAACCTTCAAAATACTAGGCCAATCTAACTTCAAATACTGTAGCCAATCTAAACCTAGCAAAGTTTGTCCATTACCTTTTACAACTGTTAATGGCATTCTCTCTAATTTCTGTTCTTTGTACTGTACTTCTACGTTCGAAGCACCTATTACCTGAATATCAAAACCATTATAACTTTTCAAAACTCTATTTGTACCTTCTAACAACAAATTAGGAATGCTTTTAGCCATTTTCTCAGACATAATTGATACATCGGCTGCTGTGTCAACTTGCATCAAAATTGGTTTACCATTTATGATTACTTCTGCCATGATATGTTTCTTTGCACCTTTGTTGACTGAGTTTATGTGAAATGCAAAATCAGTTTCTGAACTAACCTGATTATCATGAACATTTTCCTCATTATTCTCTTGACCCATAGTATCAACTGTAGCATTTATTTTCTTTGCGTACTGTTTAGGAAATCTACAAGCAGTTGCAAAATGACCCAGCTTTCTGCAATTCTGGCATGTCTGTCCAGTAGCAGGGCATTTCTTTGCTTCGTATGCAAGATGATCAGTTTTACCACACCTAAAACACTTGTCAAGTTAAGGGGGAGGAGACTGTTATGTATTATTATTATTGTAACAATGTACTATGTTATTTCGAGTGTTGCAGGTATTGCACAACATTGCATCATATTGCATGAATAAGACATGTTATGCTTTATACATAAGAGTAATGATTTGTTTTGGTATTAGGATTCAAACATTTGTTGATTACCTCAGATAGGATGTGATTCTTTATGATTTGTACTGGAGTAGGATTTAAGTCTTTTCAGAGCGATGCTCTTTTGTTTAGCAATGTTTTGGTTTATGAGATTGTGTAGGACGCTCCATGTGAACTTGGGAGTTAGCTGTCACAGAGTAAACATTATAATGTAGTCTTTTATACATTAAAGGTATCTTTTAGAATACCAACGTCTTATTATCCATCAAGCACACATTGACGAGATGGGATCAGCTGAGAAATAATTACTAACAATTGTTCATCTATGTTCCAGGTAATTATTATGGTTAATAGAACTTCCTACCTAAGCATCAATACCTAACACCCTCAAGCAAGATAACTCTAATCCTAGACAGTGGAAAACCATGGTACAGAGACTATGGCACTACCCAAGACTGGAGAACACTGGTTTGATTTTGGAGTGTCCTTCTAGAAGAGCTGCTTACCATAGCTAAAGAGTCTCTTTTACCCTTATAAAGAGTAAAGTAGCCACTGAACAATTACAGTGCAGTAGTTAACCCCTTGAGAGAAGAATTGTTTAGTAATCTCAGTGTTGTCAGGTGTGTGAGGAGAGAGGAGAATATGCCGGACAATTCGGTGTATGTCCAGGCAAAGGGAAAGTGAACCGTAACCAGAGAGAAGTATGCAATGTAGTACTGTCTGGCCAGTTAAAGCACCCCATAACTATCTAGCGGTAGCATCTCAATAGGTGGCTGGTGCCCTGGCCAACCTACTACTTGAGATATCCGTTGCTGTAAAAGCTAGCTTATACGCAGATGTGTAAGTGCATTTGTGTCTGTTATGATTGTCGATGAAACATAAACAAAACTGTGATCTCCGTTTTAGGCTTCGTGTTTAGAAAAAGCATGATATAAGATTGTCGTTATTCAGTTAATTTTGGATTTCAAGTAATGCAGCAAAAGCTAGCCCATACACTCAGAGAGAAAGAGAGAGAGAGAGAGAGGTCTTTATTAATTGGTAATATACTATATATATATATATATATATATATATATATATATATATATATATATATATATATATATATATATAATGTATGTATGTATATATACACACACAGTGGAACCCCCCCATGCAACATTAATTCATTCCGGAGTAGGGATCGTAAGGTGAAATCAACGTATGGCGGGCAATAGAAACCTATGGTAATTAGCTAATGCGTGCAAAACCCCAGGTAAAAACATCAAAATTTTATATACATATTAAAAATGAGTAACAAAGTAGTATAGTAAGTACTACTTATATATAATATACATGTATATAATTAAGTAACATTATTAATAAAAAATAAAGGAAAAATTAAATTTTATTTTCCTTTGGAGTGATGGGACTTGAGCTGGTAGTGGGTGGAGACAGAGGGGGGAGGAGACGGCAGATATAAAAACGTATCAATACTAATTATGTTACACTTAAGAATAAGTTAAATTTATCAAACTTAAAATTAAATATGCTTTTTTTATTTTTTTATTTTGTAATTTTCTATGATTTTTTTTCTGGAACTTGATTTTATACAGTAGCACTTCATCTTCACTTTCTTTTCTAGTTTTTTACTAGAATCACTCATATGGTCTTTGCTTTTTGACACTTTTCTTTTGGGGAAATATCTATCCAAAGAAGCCTGTTTCTGACGACTTCAAAATATTTCTAAAATGACTCTTTAAACCTGTCATTAACACTGTCCATAAGACGACCTGTGAGAACTTTTTCAGAGTTTTTTTTATTTTTTCAATGAATCTTGTAAGGTTTTCATACCAACCGATAGCTTTCCTTTATTTCTGGCGATGTTGTTCTGTATTCCCCTCCTCCTCACCACCACTAGAGTGCTGCTCCTCTTCAATGATGGTCACCTGCATTGCCTCGAACTCCTTCAAGTCTTCAGTCGTAAGCTCCTTGTGCTCCTCAATAAGGTTATCGACGTCAGCCTCATCGACAACAAGCCCCATGGACCTCCCAAATGAAATTATTTCCTCAACAGCTGGCCATAGTTTCTTCTATGAGGCGTTCAAGGTGCACTTCAAAACCTCATTCCAAGCTTTCTTGATCATCTTCAGGCATTGAACGATGTCAAAATGCCCCTTCCAAAATTCACGGAGGGTGAGTTGAGTACTTTCGGTCACTTCGAAGCATCTTCTGTACAAATGCTTCGTGTAAAGCTTCTTGAAGTTGGCAATCACTTGGTGGTCCTTAGGCTGGAGGAGAGGGGTGGTGTTCGGTGGCAGATAGAGAACCGTGATGAAGGAGGAGTCTGGATGTATGTTGGCCTCGAGACAAGGAAGGTGAGCAGGGGCATTGTCCAGTACCTGGAGACATTTCTGAAGAAGATTGTTCTCTTCTAAAAATTTCTTGACAGCAGGACCGAAGCAGATGTTTACCCACTCAATAAATATAGTCCTCGTGACCCAGTCCCTGCCATTAGACCTCCAAAATACCAAGAGCTTATCCTTTGTGATATTCTGTGTCTTGAAGGCACGAAGATTCTCTGAGTGGTACACCAGTAGTGCGAGGGTAAGTCTGCTGCGACTTTCCTTCGTCTCCGCCGTCTATCTAGGCTTCCACGAGATCGGCGAAGATGGCGCCCCCCTTATGCGAAATTGCCGATTGGATGAGTGAATCACCAGCGATTTCCTTCTCTTTAATCCATAGTAGAAGGAGTCTCTCCATCTCGTTGTTGATTGAGGTCCTTCCACAGGCAAGGATAGTCATGCCCTTAGAAGGCTTGCTTACTTTAATTTCTTCCTTGTTCTTGATAATTGTACTAATCGTCGCCTGGTTATGGCCATATTCCCTAGCGAGGGTAACGATATGCGTGCCTTCTTCGTATTTCTTGATTATCTCCAGCTTCGTTTCCATAGTAATCATCTTACTTCTCCCTTTAACATCACTAGCAATCTTGGGACCCATGGCTAATGAATTAATGTTTGAATTAAGCACTAGAATGCACAAAAAAATACGATATCGCAAGCATTCACATGAGATCAAGTCTTTACGAAACGCGAGATTCTGAACTGAGGGAACGATAAACAAAGAGAGAGGCAGCATCTCTCTCAGGCATTGTGGGAGGGATTTCGAG
>NC_090729.1:104952652-104962652 GCF_036898095.1 Palaemon carinicauda
GATAGGGTTAGGAACGAAGTGGTGAGGGAGAGAACGGGTGTAAGAAATGAGTTAGCGGCTTGAGTGGATATGAATGTGTTGAGGTGGTTTGGCCATGTTGAGAGAATGGAAAATGGTTGTCTGCTAAAGAAGGTGATGAATGCAAGAGTTGATGGGAGAAGTACAAGAGGAAGGCCAAGGTTTGGGTGGATGGATGGTGAGAAGAAAGCTCTGGGTGATAGGAGGATAGATGTGAGAGAGGCAAGAGAGCGTGCTAGAAATAGGAATGAATGGCGAGCGATTGTGACGCAGTTCCGGTAGGCCCTGCTGCTTCCTCCGGTGCTTTAGATGGCTGCGGAGGTAGCAGCAGTAGGGGATTCAGCATCATGAAGCTTCATCTGTGGTGGATAATGTGGGAGGTTGGGCTGTGGCGCCCTAGCAGTACCAGCTGAACTCGGTTGAGTCCCTGGTTAGGCTGAAGGAACGTAGAGAGTAGAGGTCCCCTTTTTGTTTTGTTTCTTTGTTGATGTCGGCTACCCCCCAAAATTGGGGGAAATGCCTTTGGTATATGTATGTACGTATATAGGTATATATATATATATATATATATATATATATATATATATATATATATATATATATATATATATATATATTTATATTTATATATATATGTATATATACATATACATAGATAGATATATGTATATAGAGATATATATAGATATAGATGTGTATGTATATGTATATATATGTGTGGATATATATATATATATATATATATATATATATATATATATATATACACACATATATATATATATATATATATATATATATATATACACACACACATATATATATATATATATATATATATATATATATATATATATATATATATATATATATATACACACACACACATGTGCTCTTCTAAAAATCTCCAATTCTGTTCAGAAATCCCTTAATTTTGGGCAGAAAGTTCGTATGATTGGCCTTGATTATAATGCTGCCTTTGACCGTGTTAATCATGATGCCCTTTTTTTCAAACTCAAACAATTGCAAGTGGGTGGGTCATTTGTGAGCATTATTATTGAATTTTTAAGTGATATATCTAGAAGAGTTGTTGGTAATGGTCACCCTAATGAGTATAGGAATGTGATATCTGGTGTTCCACAGGGTAGTATTTTTGGCCCATTACTTTTCATCCTATATACTCATGACGTTGTTTGGCATAGTAAACAAACTTCTTGTATATACAGATGATGCTACTCTCTTTGCTTCAATTCCATTTCCTGAATGTAGATTTGGGGTTGGTGCATGGTGCAAATTATGGGGTATGAAGTTCAATCCTAACAAAACTCAAAGTATGAGTGCAATTAGGTTAAGGTCTGTGGCTCCTCAACATCGTGATCTCAGCATTGATAATGTTCCTTTTACTTTGTATTACTCGAAATTTTAGGTGTGATTCTCGACAGCAAATTTACTTTTGAGAAACAATTAGGTCTGTGTCTTCTCCAATTGCACAAAAGAATTGCTTATTGAGAAAGTCATCTAAGAATTTTGGTGATCAATCTATTCTGAGGAAGTGTTTTAATTCTTTCATTCTACATTGTTTCGAGTATTGTTCTCCTGATTGGTCTTCAGCTGCTGATTCTCATCTTAATTAGTTGGACAGGAATGTACGGTCTATTAAATTTATCATTTCTTATCTAGGTATTAATCTTTGGCACCATCGTTAATTTCGTTCATTATGCATGTTGCTTAAGATTTTTCATAATTTTGACCCTCCTTTACATTCAGATATTCCTGACAGTGCCATCGTGGTCATAATACTAGGCATGCAGTTGATTCCAATAGTCATGCCTTCTCCAGCATGAGGCTCAATACTATACAGTATTATACAAGTTTTATTCCAGCTGTAACCAAGTTCTGGAATGATCTTCCTAATCGGGTAGTTGAATCAGTAGAACTTGAAAAGTTCAAAGTCACAGCAACCCTTTTTATGTGGAATATTTTTTAAAATATTTTTTTTTCATTTCTTATATCGTTTATTTATTTCCTCGTTTCCTTGTTTCCTTTCCTCACTTGGGTATTTTTCCCTGTTGGACCCCTTGGGCGTATAGCATCTTGCTTTTCCAATTAGGGTTGTAGCTTGGTTAGTAATAATGAAAATAATAATAACAGATATGATCTAAATTCAATGAAATATTTCTGAATTTTAGGTTTTCTCCTACACAGAAGTATGTGCTATTTATATCCATCCTGGGTGTAATTTTAAAATTTTTCAAGTCACTAGAACTAAAACATTTTTATTGTTTTCTTTATTCATAAGAGCAGTTTAATACAGTATTCAAAAAAATACAAAATGGTACTTACAAAGTGTTGAAAATTGGTAGTAAAAACGTTTGAATGGGTAAGTTGCAGTTTACATTGGCCCTAATGGAATTTTCCCATTGTGTGTTTCGATATTATGCAATTTTCCATTTATGCAAGGCCATGGATCGACCAAATTCTCGTATAATTTGGGACCATACTCTAGTAATGTCTATGCAGTTAATTTTAACAGCCATTTCTTCTCCATCATAAGGCACATTACTATACATTATACATACTAGAAGTTATATTGAAGCTATGACCAGAGTTTGGAATATTTTTAATTAGTCAGTCGAATCGGTGGTTCAGAAGTTCAAACTTGCAGTGAATGTTTTCTTGTTCGACAGGCTGACAGTTCCTCACTCCTTAGTTTATATAGTTTATATTCTCGGGTAGTTGATTTATTTTCTTATTTCCTTTCCTCACTGGGGTATTTTTCTTTGTTGGAGCTCTTGGGCTTATAGCATCCTGATTTTTTATCTAGAGTGATAACTTAGCTGAAGATGATAGTAATAATAATAATAATAATAATAATAATAATAATAATAATAATAATAATAATAATAATAATAAGTAATGATGATGATAATAATCATAATTATAGTAATAATAATAATAGTAATAATAATAATAATAATGTACTTATTTTTCCCTTCAATAGTTATTTTATTCAACAGTATTATTAGATAATAGGTTATGAATAAACCAATAGTAGAAGGTGTAGTTTCCACAATAACAGATTTTATATATTTGCTAAAAATGAAAATTTGTCATTGTTTAATCTCTTTTACACTATTTATTGAATTTTCTTAGCATATTTTAGGTTATTGCTCCTTTTCCTGGAAGTGATTTATATTTTAAGATTCACGTCACATAATTGAGTTTTTAGTCTCATTTTCAGTTACTGATTGCTTATTATGAAAGTGCCTTATATACTGTATTTAGGTGCATTTTCTAGTTTAGAGCATACTTTGTATATTGAAAAATTTGTATGTTGAGAACTGGCATAATAAAAGAACAATCTGTAATAGAAATGCATCGAAAATGTTTGTATACATTACATGTATTTTGCATCAGATGTTACACCATATTGCCTCTTACCTAGTTAAAGTGGAAAATATGTATATGGATGACTCCCCTTTGCATAGTTTCTGATATGCAGTAAACCTTTTATTTCTATACTGTATTTACTTCATATTACAACAATATTGCCTTCTTGGTATTTTGAATGTAAGAATATTTTACAACTTTGGTAACAAGGAGATTCCTTGTTAGAAATTCCTTTTAAACTTTAATTTCAATACAACCTCCAGATTTAAACATCCCTAAGAAGTTAGTTAAAATATATCTGTTGTTACCTTGAAATGTGATAATTCTGTATTGCTTTTCATGCTTGAAATGATTCCCAGGTATTTATGTTTCAGGAATGCTTTGTGTAGCAAAGTATACTGGTGACGAGAAGTGGTATCGTGCTGTTATTGTTGACCTACCTGGTTACAGGAAAGTTGATGTGTTTTATGTGGATTTTGGTAACAAAGAAAGGCTTTGGTACAAACAGGTTAAGAAAATTGCTGACAGATTTACTTTATTGTCAATGCAGGTAAAGTAGAATGTTTCTTTTTTAAATGAATACTACTAAAACTTTTGTCTTGAAAACATTTCATTTTTTGTCTAAAAAACATCATTCTATACTTAAGAACATTTCTTGACAGATTTATAGTGCTTATTTTGGAGTTTATAATATGGATGGCCTTTTTTTTCTTTTTTCAGATAATCATTTAGGCATAATTCTTGTGTTTATGCGTACTACACCTTCAATTCGTATAATCATTCTCTCTGAGTGAAGAAAAAAAAATCAACGTAAATGCATTACTCCGTAATTTAATGCCTTTTGAATACTTCTAAATCATTCTTTCCATTCACCTCTAGTAAAGTAGCAATTATTATGATAAATCTTACCTCTAGGTCACATTGCTTATATCTATGAAGCATAAGCTTTTAACATTTAATCGTCGTCATCATCACCTACAACTATTGACACAAAGGGACTTGGTTAGATTTCGCCAGTCGTGTCTATCTTGAGCCTTTAAATCGAAATTTCACTTATTATCTCCTACTTCACGCTTCATAGTCCTCAGCCATATAGGCCTGGGTCTTCCAACTCTTCTAGTGCCCTGTGGAGCCCAGTTAAAAGTTTAGTGAACTAATCTCTTGGACTGAGCGAAGAATATGCTCAAGCCATCTTCATTCCCCCTTGCCATGATCTCGTCTACATAAGGCACTTGAGCAATCTCTCTTATAGTTTAATTTCTAATCCTATCCTGCCATTTAATTCATAATATTCTTTTGAGGGCTTTGTTTTCAAATTTACAAAATCTGTTGGATAGTTTCATTGTCATACTACGACTCATGTCCATACAGTAACACCGATCTCAATAAACTGATATATAGCCTGATTTTATATGGAATTTCTGGGTGATTTGATTTCAAAATGTTATTCAACCTAGACATTGACTGATATGCTTTTTTTCAATCTTTCTTTAAACTCCAATTCTAAAGATCCTGTATTAGAGATTATAGTTCCTAAATATTTAAATAATTCCACCTCATTAATCCTTTCTCCTTCCAATGATATTTCATCTTCCATTGCATATTCCGTTATCATCTCTCTCTTCTATTTATTTTGAGCCCAACCTCATGTGATATTGTATGCATTCTTGTAAGCAAGCTTTGCACCTTCTCATCCTGGAATCACCAGGGTAGTGCCTGAAAGGTTTCTACCTAGGAGGATAAATACTACTGGAGATGCCATGAGTTAATTCTTATCTAAACAAGGGAAGCCAGGTCAGTCGGCGGCCACTCCCCCATCGACTGGTAAAAAGGGGTTTGGAACCAAAGATACCTATGGAACTGGGGTTATTCTTAATCATTTATTGTCTCTTTTATACATACCTTCTCTTGTCTTTCACGTAAATTTCTTATGCATTTTATGACGCAGTTCATTAATAATTATAAATTTTGAGAATAATTACTTAAGAAAGCACATATGCAAATTGATCACTTACTCTGAGATATAGTCCCTCTTAATGAGAGAATGCCTTGATGAAGTCATTGAGCTTCAGCACAGCATTCTATTCCCGTGCTGAAGCTTGGTGACAGGCAAGAGGGCTCTCGAACTTGGGGAAATTATTCCCCAAGTTCGAATCTAAATTTCTCTCCCTTTCCTCTATTCCTTCTGCTCAATATTTGTTTGACCTTCTCCTAATTTTATCAACTTTCTTTTGTCTTGCTGTCCTAACTCTGAGTATTATTTCTCTTAAGTTATATATATATATATATATATATATATATATATATATATATATATATATATATATATATATATATGTAGATGTATGCATATATATATATATATTATATATATATATATATATATATATATATATATATATATATATATATATATATTTATATATATATATATTTATATATATATTTATATATATATATATATTTATATATATTATTTGTTCGTTTATTTATTTTTCTATTTATTTTTATTTCATTTAAATGGCGTGGATATTTCCACATTCGTTATTACTGCCTGCTTAGATGAATGGGAGAAGGGATCACGGTTGGGAGGTATTTGCATTCAAAGCTATATATGAGAGTATTGGATGATCTCAGCCATCCCAAAGATGGTTTGGACCTTTTTGGCGGAACTACTCCCAAGGGTTGGGTCATCGGAATCCAGTGGGATCCAATCCTTGAGGTGGGACTTGGCTTTTGGCCAGAAGCCCATCATTACAGATATGGGGAGGATGATTCCATATATCCTTGGTCTTGGTCCTAACAGGCAGGTTTAGCTTACACCTGTGCCTCTATATCTGTTTTGATGGTATCCTTCGGGTAGGGTATGGAGTGGACCATCTGGGAAGTATACTCTTGTGCCGATAATGGAGAATGCAAATTTCCTTTCCAACGTATGATACTTTCTTAAAATTCTCAAGCAGGTAAACCAACAAAAAACAAAGAAAATCCCACCCTTAACTATGGACCCTTCAAATACTGACTCCCCATCCCCTGGTTTTGCTGACTCCCCCCGCCCGGCACTATTGACGACCTCTGATAATGTGATAAGGGAAAATTCTGTTGATGACATCGGAACAGGAAAGGACCATTCTACTGATATTTCAAAATCGAGTAATTTGGGTAACACGAAGAAACTTCGAATCCTTCATGTTACCCAAATTTCAATAGAGACAAATTATGATGATCTATATACAGCATTTGAATGCTATGGATGCATAAAAGAAATAAGGATGAAACTTGAAGCTGAAACATGGGATTCATGGATATCTTACAGTAGTTATGACGAAGCATTTAGTGCAGTAAGTAACTTGAATAATATTAAAATTAATAACTTGAATGTTGCAGCTGCTCTCTGCGATAAGGTACCAAAAGATTTGGATGTGTATAGGCCTGCCGATTGGTTGGAAAAAGACACAGATTTAGTTATGCCCTCCCAGATAAAGCCAAAACCAGCAATGTGGCTTATTGCTAAATCAAAGGGGGTTACAGGGAATTATTTTAAAATATGCAAATTTATTCAGAATAAAGTAGGAACTATTGCACCAGGCGATATATCTCGTTTTGGAAAAAAAATAGTTTCCCTATCCATGCCAAATCCAGTACACAGTCTGTAATATTGTCCAACATTAAAACAAGTAATGATGACATTAAGTTAGATGTCAAACCCCACCTAAATTTTAGCTACAGAAGGGGGTTAGTTTTTACAGAGGAGGAGATACTGGCCATGTGTCCACTAAATGTATGGAAAGTTCACAAAGTCCCGGGTACATCAATGATAATCCTTACGTTCCAGGATGCTGATGTACCTTTTCATATTATTATTGGGAACGAAAGGATTAAAGTAAGACCATTCAAGCAGAAGCTACTGCAATGCTTTAATTGTTTTAAATTTGGGCACCCGACTAAAATTTGCAAAAATGAGATGTGTGGTATTTGCTCCAAATCTTATCATGGAGAATGTGCACTTGGAGCCAGGTGTTTAAATTGCAGCTCAAATCATAAGTCCACAGACAAGAGCTGGAGCTATATAAGTTGAAGGAAGCTGCCCTCAACAAATCAAACTTAGAACATATAAGTGTGACCCATGCCAAAAGACTATTGAATAAATCAAATACACATGCTAAGGCATTAGAATCAAACCAACTTAGTACTGCTAATAGCACAAAAAAAGTATACCATCTGATAAAATGTCAAATAACGAGGTAACCATATTACCTCCTGAGGCTTTACCACGGTGTAATAACACTAAGGCCTTGCCCACTGCTGTACAGCCTTCGTCCCCCATTACAAAAAATAGTACAAACCTCTCTCAGGCCATGTCCTTGCCTGATTTGATGGAGGTTCCACTTAAGACCAACTTACTGATGCACCTGTAGTGGGAAAGGTTCAAAAACCTAGAATCCCACCATCTATTAATCATAAAAGAGAGAGACCTCCATCTCTCTCTACCCCCTCCATTAGAAACATTAAGGTTATGACATCAAATAAATTTGATGTTTTGTCTGTTGATTTTTCTAATGAACCAGAAGATAAACTGAATTAATCAGAAATTCGAGTTGAGGTCCACCATCCACCTCAACAAATAGATCAAAAGGATACAAAGAAAAACACAAACGTAAAACCCAACATAACAAGACCATCTCTGAAGAAACCTACAGGTAATAATGTTAGATTAAAAACTGCTAATGGGAAGACCTCATCCAAGATGTCTTCCAGAAATAACCCATAGTTTTCTCCTCCATTTTGCAATGGAACTGTCAGGGTTTGAGGGCGAAATATGAAGAACTTAAGCTCCTAATTCATGAACAATCCCCCATAATCATATGTCTACAGGAAAATATCCTAGTCCTCGAGAGTATGTTAGCTATAGAACACCATATAATCAACAAGCGGGGAGCCATGGCGGAAGTCTCATGTACATTTGTTGAGATGTTCCCCAAATACCTATGTCTATACGTACAACCCTGCAGGCAGTGATTGTACAAATTGATATAGAGAAAATATACAATATGCTCTCTGTACTTACCTCCAAATGATAACATATATTATATGAAGATTTAGTAGAGGTGATTCAACAGCTCCCTCAACCTTTTCTCTTACTGGGAGATATGAATGGTAGGCATCCTTTATGGGGTGATGTTTTGGCAAACACAAGGGGCAATATTATCTCATCAATTGTGCAGAATGAGGATGTGGGTCTCCTTAATACAGGACAGCCCACACACTTCCATGTTCAGACAGGTACCTTGTCATGCATTGACCTTTCAATTGCAAGCTCTAGCTGCCTTCTTGATTTTGATTGGAGGACATTAGATGATTGGCATACTAGTGATCATGCACCAATCATTATAAACACCAACAAGGGTCCGCCTTTACAAAGATCACCATGATGGAATCTTGACAAGGCAGAATGGGTTAAATTTTGTAAGCTAAGTGAAAAAATCGATGGGAGAGCAGAACAGTTTGAAAGTATTGATGATGCCATAGACTTACTGAATGAAACTCTCCATACAGTAGGAATCAATTCGATTCCCAAAACCACAGGACTATTCAAAAGACGACCAGTCCCGTGGTGGTCTTCAGAATTAACAGCCTTGCACAGAGCCACCAGAAAATCTCTGACTAGATTACGTATACTCCGTACTGATGAAAATTTGATTACATACAAAAAGTGTAGAGCACAGTTCTGTCGTGCCATGAAAGAAGCTTGACGCCAATCTTGGGTGGCTTTTGTTTCCTCCATTAATATTAGAACACCACCATCTTCTGTATGGAGGAACATAAAAAAGATTACAGGAAAATTTACCCCGAACCCACCACCAGCGTTGAAAGTGAATGGTTACTATGTGACTGAAGGAAATGAAGTTGGCAATGCCCTGGCTGACCATTTTTCAAATGTATCGTGCAAGAGTGTAGCAGCTCCTGGTCACCAGTACAGGAACATTGAAGAAAAGAAAATTTTAAATTTTGCAACAGGAAGGGAAGAATCATATAATTCTCCTTTTACTGAAAGAGAACTTGATTCCGCACTTGCTACGTGTAACAATACAGCCCCTGGACCCGATGGAATTCCATATGCAATGGTTAAACATGTACATTTTAATACAGAGTTATTTATTCTAAGTATTATTGATAGAATATGGCATGATCATAGTTACCCAAATGTTTGGGAACTAGCCATTATTTTAGCCTTTTTAAAACCTAGTAAGGACAAGTTTTTAGCAGCAAGCTATCGTCCTATTGCATTGACTTCTTGTTTATGTAAAATCATGGAGAAGATGGTCAATGCAAGGTTGATGTGGTACCTTGAAAAGAAGGGTATTTTATCACCGATTCAATGTGGATTCAGAAAAATGCACTCAACAACTGATGTGTTTATACGACTTGAGTCCTCTATTTGTGAAGCCTTTGCTTCCAAACAGCACCATGTGACTGTGTTTTTTTTACCTTGAAAAGGCATATGATACCACATGGAGATATGATATACTTGAAACAATTCATGAATTAGGATTAAAAGGAGAACTACCACTATTTATTCAGTCATTTCCTT
>NC_090729.1:104967652-104975152 GCF_036898095.1 Palaemon carinicauda
TATATATATATATATATATATATATATATATATATATATATATATATATATATATATATATATATATATATATATATGTTTAAAGACTTCCATTACGGGATCCCCGGGAGTAGCTTTTATTCATTACCATTCGGTCGAGTTTTTTAGTTGAGCTCCGGAGCCAACGTTATTCATTATTACTGGATTCCCTTTATATTTTAGTCCGGTTTATCTATTATATACGATCCTAGTTCTCGACCTTGCCTTCCATGATATGATCACGACTAAGGTTTGACTTAATTTAATTCATTAATTTAATTTAATTTAATAATTTTATAATCAAGTAAAGCTGTTATTTGATTTTTTAAACACCGGGGTCCCCTAATTTGCCTTCATTCAATTATTAAGGCATTATATATGAATAATTTTTATCATTTATTTGATATATGACTTATAACCCCCGGACCCCCCAGGGTCCCCTATTTGCCTTCATTCATATGTTTGGCACTTATATGAATAGTTTTATCATGGGTTGAATATATATATATATAGAGTTACAGCATTCGGGCCCCGTGCCCTTCTTTTACTTTCATTCGGGATAATTATAACTATATATATTCAACTTTTATACCATGTTAGTAACTTCTATAATATTTAAGCACTGGGACCTTCGTCCCCTAATTGCTTTCCTTTAAGATACTCATGTATCTTTTATCTTACAGACTGTCTGTTGTGCGATGACGGCATGTGTCGCTGTTCTCCACTAACCCTGCGGCCATAATGTGTGTCGTTCGCACGCTCACTGCCCTCTTCAAGTGGATGACCTAGCTGTTTGGCATCCGGACAACTGTCATGTCTGCTACAAATTGGTTTCCACTCTAACATCTGAATCGGTGAGTGCAGTTACTTTATTACGTAATTGTGGGGAGTCACATTTTAATGTCCTCTTTTATTGTTTTGTACTGTAAGGCCACAGTCCTATAGACTTCCTGCTTCCCTTATATGTGCCTACAAAGTCCTTGGGCTTCTTAGTTTTTCTTTGGCACTTTTATCACTCACTAATAGTCTGTTCTCTTTCAGAGCACCCAGCTTGAAATGGAAACAGCCCGAGCTACCCTCAAGATATGGGTTGGCCGGTTCGCCCGCAACGTGAAGGCCAGACAGCCGTATATCCTTTCTGAGAAATAGTGTTCCCTCCTCTACCCCAATGCTAAAACATCAGCTGCGGTCCCCAAAGCGCTGGCGGACTCGATCATCGAGAGCATTGCTTCTCTTCTTCTGGCCCCGGACCAAGGGGAGACGGGCGCCACCCTAACTGAGGACGTCGCTACCCTCGACCTTGATGTGGAACCCATGGCTCTGGATGATCCCGACGCAGGTAGGGACGTAGGTGAGTCAGGTGGTTCCCGGGCTGGGATTCCTCTCCCTAGCCCGGCTTTTTCTTCTACTTCCGATCAATCTTCTTTTCGCGGTTTTCCTGAGGCAACTGGGACTGATCTCAGCTCCCGACCTGTTCCATCCAAAGTGAAGGCTCCTCACAAGCCTTTATATAGAACCCACAAATCTTCCCAAGACCACAACCCTTCGAGATCATCACCCTCGGAGGCTAAATCCTCCTCCACCAGAGTTTCTCAAGACCCAATTGCTGTGCCCTCAACCTCTCAAGAGGTAGTCTCTGTTCCGGCACCTGTTCCCCCCCAAGGCAGGATCATTTAACATGGAGGAATTTTCTGACAAACTGTTTGCTCGTTTTGAGTCGATACTATCGTCTCATACGAAGCAATCACACGAGAGGATAGCTTCTGTGGAGAGCTTAGTCCAAGGTCTCATGAGTTCGTGGCTACCACCTCCTCAACAGCAGTAGCCCATTCCCGACGCCTCCAAGCTTCCTCCTTTCAATAAGAATAACCCTTGGAGGTTAGCATTGCATGCCCCCTTTTCGGAGGGTATGCTGTCAATCGAGGGTTTCGGTACACGGCCTCTCACTGACTACGAATTCTACCCGCCGGGTCTTGAATTCCCCTTCCCCGGCTACGCTCGCCTCACAGAAGCAGCTCTGATCCGTTTAGATAAGGTTCCAAAGGAAACTGTCATTTTTCCTAAAGAACAGGCACAGTCTGTCTTGGTTCGCCTGGTCCTTGAGTGGCAATGTTTGAACACCATGATTACAGCGCACAAGAGTTCGTACACTATGTTTGTGGCCGACAACCAAACCCCTACACCATGTGCGACCAAGATTGTGGAGTCGGTCTTCCAGGCTATCAAAGATGAGAAGCCTTTACCACAACTCAGGGAGACCGACTTAACCTCCCTCCTCTTTTCGGGGGACAATGAATGTTGGCGGAATGCCCCAGCTACCTTTTCAGTAGATAAGTTGAGCCCGGACTGTGCCTCGACGCAGTTCAGCGAACGGCTTCCCAAACTCACAGAGTCTCTTCTTGAATTAGAATTTGATTCTAGGTGCAGATTCGGCAGATCTCTCAATTCGGTCACCCTTTCCGAGTTGGCCGTTGCCACTTACAACGTGGAGGACCTCCTTAAGGCCCTCACTAAATCATTACTGCAAAACTTCATGGCTGACGCCTATGATTTTGCAAGCGCCAGGACCCGTTGTCGACGACTCCTCCTCTCTGAAGCCACCATTAGGCACGAGCCTAATAAGCTCATCAAAGCTCCGGTCTGGGGTCCGGATCTTTTCCCGGAGGATTTGGTTAACTCGGTCCTTAGCGAGGCAGCTAGGGCCAACAAAAACCTCAAAGTTAGGTGGGGCCTCGTCCCAAAGAGGAGATATGAGCCTACTGGTACCCCAGTCCGAGGTAGGAAGAGACTGAGGCCTTTCCACTCTTCCCAATTCAGGGTTCAAACGGCTCCCCAAGGCCCCCAGCCTTCTACTTCTAAGGGCCAGCAGCAAGAGCCATATGTCCTGGTCCCTCAGTCTCAAATCGCCCCCACGTCCATCTCCCCCGCCTTCAACCCCATTTATGAGGCTCAGACCTCCTTCCGTGGCTACCAGCATCACAGAGGTGCCAGGGATGCCTTTCGCGCCCGAGGTAGCGGAAGGGGTTACCACCGGGGAAAGTCTTCCCGTGGAAGCAGAGGAGGCAAATCATCCTCCACCCAATAAGACAACGCAGGTAGGAGGGAGACTGTACCTTTTTCGAGACCGTTGGAAGTTCAGCGATTGGGCTTCCAGCATTATCTCCAAAGGACTAGGGTGGAGCTGGATACCGGGACCTCCTCTACCGAACAGCTTTTACCAATTGCCAACAGAAGAACTATGTTCCTTCACGACAGATCTGCTACAAGAGAATGCGATCCAAAGCATACGTCGCTTAAGATTTCAGGGGCGCTTGTTCAGCGTGCCAAAGAAAGGCTCAGACAAACGAAGGGTAATCCTGGACCTGTCTCGTTTAAATTCCTTCATTCGTTGCGACAAATCCCGTATGGTTACCGTCTCGCAGGTGTGGACCTTACTTCCCCGTGGGGCCGTCACCACCTCCATCGATCTTACCGATGCCTACTATCACGTTCCAATAGCAAGGCATTTTCGTCCTTTTCTGGGCTTCAAGCTAGGCAAACAAGCCTACGCATTCAAAGTGATGCCGTTCGGGCTCAACGTGGCACCCAGAATATTCACCAAACTAGCAGAGACAGTCATTCAAGAGCTTCGCACTCAGGGAATACAGGTAGTGGCCTATTTAGACGATTGGCTAATCTGGTCAGACAATGCCCAGAATTGCCGCGTAGCAACGAACAAAGTCTTCGCCTTCCTTCGTCAACTGGGATTCCAAGTCAACTTCGGAAAATCCCGCCTGGTCCCGGAGACCAAGTTTCAATGGCTGGGTCTACAATGGGACCTATGCTCCCATACGCTGTGCCTCCCCAAAGCCAAAAGGAAGGAGATTGCGAGGAAGACGAGGCGATTTCTCAGGGAGAAGTTGACCTCCAGAAGGAACCAAGAGAGGATCCTAGGTTCCTTGCAGTTCGCCTCCGTGACAGACATCGTCCTACGGTCCAAACTCAAGGACATAAACAGAGTGTGATTCAGAGCAACCGCAAAACGCCGCGACAGACGTGCCCGCCTTCCCCCACTCCTGAAGAAAAGTCTACAGCCTTGGACGAAGGTCAAGATTCTCTCCAAGTCGGTTCCCTTACAACATCCGGTCCCAGGACTCGTCGTCCACACAGACGCCTCCTTAACAGGGTGGGGAGGTTACTCCGAACACAAGAAAGTCCAAGGGTTATGGTCATCAGTCTTCCGACACATGCACATCAACGTCCTCGAGGCCATGGCAGTCTTCCTCACTTTAAAACGTCTCAATCCAGCCAGGAATCTCCATATCAGACTGGTTCTCGACAGTGCAGTCATAGTTCACTGCCTCAACAGAGGAGGCTCCAGATCAGCCCAAATAAACCACGTCATGTTGCAGATTTTCTCCATGGCGGCAATGCACAAGTAGCACCTGTCAGCAGTCCATCTAGCAGGAGTCCGGAATGTGGTAGCGGACTCCCTTTCCTGGACGACTCCGCTGGAGTCGGAATGGTCACTAGACCATCGATCCTTCCAGTGGATACTGTCTCAAGTCCCGGGTCTCCAGGTGGATCTGTTTGCGATGGAATTCAATCGCAAACTAGATTGTTACGTAGCCCCCAACCTGGACCCTCAGTCTTATGCCACGGACTCAATGATTCTAGATTGGAATACCTGGAAGACGATTTATCTGTTTCCTCCGGTGAATCTCCTGCTGAAAGTTCTGCACAAACTCAGATCCTTCAAAGGTCGAGTGGCTCTCGTAGTCCCCAACTGGCCCAAGAGCAATTGGTTCCCCTTGTTGCTAGAGCTAGGTCTCAGCCTCCGGCGGATTCCCAATCCGGTGCTCACACAGACAGTACAAACTCGCAATGTGTTCGCTTCCTCAAGGATTCTGAATGCCCTAACTTTATGGACTTCATGAAGTTCGCAGCCCAACGAGGTGCGAGCATCGATCCTTCGAATACTATTTTCCTGGAATCCGACAAAAGGGAATCTACTCTCCGACAATATGACTCAGCTGTCAAGAAATTAGCTAAGTTCTTGAGAGATTCCCAGGTTGAGAAAATGACAATGAACCTAACTGTGACATTCTTCCGGACTCTCTTCGAATCAGGCCTGGCAGCCAGTACCATTACTACGATCAAGTCAGCCTTGAAAAAGATCTTCCATATTGGTTTTGGCATTGATTTAACGGATTCATATTTGTCATCCATTCCGAAAGATTGTGCCAGGCTAAAACCTTTCACTCGCCCTAGCGCAGTTTCCTGGTTTTTAAACGATGTTCTTAAGCTGGCTTCTGACACTCCAAATGAATCCTATAACTATATGGCATTATTAAGAAGGTCACTTTTCCTTTTGAGCCTCGCCTCTGGCTCCTGAATCTCGGAATTGTCACATTATCTAGAAACCCAGGTCACATAGAGTTTCTCCCTTCCGGTGAGGTCCTTCTCTCCCCTAACAAAGTGTTCCTGGCTAAAAAAGGGGATCCCCAGAACAGGTGGTCCTCCTGGAAGATTGTTCCACTTCCTAGGGATCCATCCCTGTGCCCAGTTACCACCCTGAAATCCTACTTAAGTAGAACTTCCACTACAACCACAGGGCCCTTATTTATTAGAGAGCACGGAGGAACTATTACTCTTAAGGGAATCAGGCAACAAATTCTTTACTTTATTAAACAAGCTAATCCTGAATCATTCCCACATGTCCATGATATTCGAGCTGTGGCTACCTCAATTAATTTATTCCACCATATGAAATTTGATGAGCTCTCAAAATATACGGGTTGGAAGTCCCCTAAATTTTTCAAACGCCACTACCTAAAACCTTTAGAAGCTCTTAGATTTGCCACAGTAGCTGCGGGGAATGTGGTTCCTCCCGAGGGTACTGAGTCCTAATCACAACGTCTTGCTCTGTCCTCTTTCCCTTGCCTGGCTTACCTATTGTTCCTACCTGTTTTATTTACCATGATGTATTATTTATTATTCAATTGATCGATTTCACGAATTATTTTGATCTCACTTGTTTTTGGGAATCCCCGAGCTGATGTCCCTTTGTTATGTTAATTATTTATATCTATGATTGTATGCTTTACTGCATTTTGCTTACAAGCTGTATTAACATTATTCATACCTGTTGACTTTCCCTTCGGGTTTCATTTTGTTTATGTATCATGTCTAATTGTCTCTGTCATTTACGTGTTGATCTGTTTACGGGTTTCCATCTTTTTTTATATTAAAATTCATCAGCTATATTAATTTTGTGTTATTCCTTCCAGGTAGTCAGCCTTATTGGGTTCCCATTCTCTGGTATGATGTCACTGGGCGACACGGGTCGGAGCCCAGAAAAGGGATTTTGACGAAGGAAAAATCTATTTCTGGGCGAGAGACCCGTGTCGCCCAGTGAACCCCGCCCGTCCCTCCCTAATTGGGCCACAATCTGGGGTGCTATAAGGAGTGACGTCACTGGCGTGGGTTGGTTAGTAGTAGTACGAGGTTGAACGGCGCCTCGCTGTTCGGGGATTTTGACAGGAGACATCTAAATGGTGCGAGGCCTCTGGTTGTGATTTATTGCGCCCCAGTATTATATCGACACCTTATACAGGTGAGCGAGCTGGGTTCAACCTGGCATTCCCATGCAATTTTTTCTCTGGTAATATATAGCAGTTATATACCTTACAAAAGGTGCTATAGGAGCATTTCACTGGGCGACACGGGTCTCTCGCCCAGAAATCCCTTTTTTGTATCAAATTTTCATGACCATAACCTTTATAATAAAGTGTAGTTCCAAAACTCAATATAGTCCTGAAAAATTGTCATGTATTGTCATGTATTGGATATACATGTAATGACACCAAACAATAAATGGAGAAAAGTAAATGTAATTCTCCTATAATCCTGACAAATGTCTACAGGATGATCTGTCCGAGGAGAAGCTGTCTCCGAATTTTGAATGTTGCCGAGACGTCCATTCATTATGTATATATATATATATATATATATATATATATATATATAATATATATATATATATATATATATATATATATATATATATATATATATATATATATATATATATATATATATAAATATATATATATATATATATGTATATATATATATATATATATATATATATATATATATATATATATATATATATATAATATATGTATATATATATATAAATATATATATATATATATATATATATATATATATATATATACATATATATATATATATATATATATATTATATATGTATATATATATATATATATATATATATATATATATATATATATATATATATATATATATATAAAACATATTCTTCTATACCTATTGACAGAAAGGGCTTCAGTTAGATTTTGCTACTTGTCTCTTATCTTGAGCTTTTAATTCAATACTTCTCCATTCATCATCTACTTCACACTTTATAGTCCTCAGCAATGTAGGCTTGGGTCTTCCAACTTTTCTAGTTCTT
>NC_090729.1:104980152-105030152 GCF_036898095.1 Palaemon carinicauda
GAGGAGACCTGGAGACCTGTCCGTTGATGCAGTGGACTGTCGTCTTACTGTCAAGAGCTAATTTGATGTGTGATTTTTTTCTTTGGGATCAGTCACTTCAGGGTTAGAAACACTGGCCTGGGGGAAGTCTTATATATGTTGGTCGAGATGTTCCCCAAATATCTTTGTCTATCTGTACCCCTATGTACCCCTTTTCTCATACTAGGAGATCTTAATTGTAGACATCCTCTATGGGGTGATGTTTTGGCAAACGCAAGGGGTAATATTATATCATCAATTTTGGAGAATGAAGATGTAGGACTCCTTAATATAGAAGAGCTCACACACTTTCATGTTCAGACAGGTAACTTGTCCTGCATTGACCTATCAGTTGCAAGCTCTGTCTTCTAGATTTTAATTGGAGAACATGAGATGATTGGCATACTAGTGATCATGCACCAATCATTATTAACACCAACAATGGTCGTCCTTTACAGAGATCACCACGATGGAATCTTGATAAGGCGGACTAGGATAGATTTCGGGAGCTAAGTGAAATTGAAGGAAATGCATAACAGTTTGAAAGTGATGATGACGCCATAGACTTACTTAATGGAACTCTTCATACAGCAGGAGTCAATTCCATTCCTAAAACTACAGGGATATTCAAAGGACGACCAGTCCCCTTGTGGTCGTCAGAACTAACTGCCCAGAGCCACAAGAAAGTCTTTAACTCGATTGTGCAGGCGCTGTACAGGGGAGAATTTAGTCATATACAAGAAATGTAGAGCACAGTTCCGTCGTGCCATGAAAGAAGCTAGGCGCCAGTCTTGGGTGTCATTTGTTTCCTCCATTAACAGTAGAACACCAACATCATCTGTGTGGAGGAAAGTGAAAAAGATAGTTGGCAAATTCAACCCAAACCCACCGCTAGTGTTAAGGGTAAATGGTCAGTGTGTGACTGGAGCAACTGAAGTTAGCAATGCCCTGGCTGATCATTTTTCAAATGTATCATGCAAGTGTGAAGCAGCTCCTGGTCACCAGTATAGGAGCATTGAAGAAAAGAAAGTTTTAAATTTCACAATGAGAATGGAAGTCCTACAATTCTCCTTTTACTGAAATAAAATTTGATTCTGCACTTGCTACGTGTAACGATACAGCCCCTGGACCCGATTGAATTCCATATGCAATGGTTAAACATGTACCTGTTAATACCAAGTTATTTATTTTAAGCATTATTAATAGAATATGGCATGGTCATAGTTATTCAAGTGTTTGGAAACTAGCCATTATTTTAGCCTTTTTAAAACTGGGTAAGGATAAGTTTTTAGCAGCAAGATATCGACCCATTGCATTGACATTTTGCTTATGTAAGATCATGGAGAAGATGATCAATGCAAGACTGATGTGGTACCTTGAAAAGAAGGGTATTTTATCACCTATCCAGTGTGGATTCAGGAAAATGCACTCAACAACTAATGTGTTGATACAACTCGAGTCCTATACTTGTGAAGCCTTTGCTTCCAAACAGCACCATGTAATAGTTTTTTAACCTTGAAAAGGCATATGATACTGTATAGAGATTGGGTATACATAAAACCATTCATGAATTAGGCTTAAGAGGAGAGCTGCCATTGTTTATTCAGTCATTTCTTTCACATAGAGATTTTCAAGTGAGAGTAGGGGAAACTATCAGAGAGTAAATGTCAGGAAGAAGGAGTTCCCCGGGTAGTGTGCTGAGTGTAACCCTATTCGCACTAGCAATTGATGGGATATCCTCAGTCATTCCTCGGGATATACTCTCTACACCATTTGGTGATGATTTCTCCATATCATTTGCTGGACCTAGAATGGCAATGGTTGAGAGAAAACTACAACTCGCAATTGATAAAATTATTCAGTGGGCTGATATGAAAGGGTTTGAGTTTTCATCAAACAAAAGTACTATTGTCCATTTCTGTCATATCCGGGGAGTACATCCAGACCCGGATATATACATAAAAGACAACGGATCCCATGTGTAGGGGAAGCTAAATTTTTAGGATTGATTTTCGATTGTAGGTTGACCTGGGTCCCACACTTGAAGGCACTAGAAGCTAAAATTCTTGAAGCTCTGAATCTTTTAAAAGTATTCTCCCATACTATTTTAAAATTATACAAGGCCTTAATCTTTTCCAAAATTAGTTATGGATGTAAAATATGCTCCTCAGCCACCCCAAGCCGATTAATGATATTAGATTCAATGCATCATGTTGGTATTTGATTGTGCACCGGAGCGTTTATAACCTCGCCTATCCCAAGTATCCTTGTTGATGCTGGAGTTACCTCTAGACTATTACCGAATGTCTTCCATTATTCGGTATTGGTTTAGGTTACAGAGACTCCCTAACTCATAAGCCTTTCAGACTGCAAGTCTTGTAAGACACTCACCATACTTTGAGTTGCACACAAAATCTCCTCAACCTTATGCTTTCGTGACTGATGGCTCCAAATCTGATGCTGGCATTGGATTTGGAGTATATAGTTCTTTTAACTGTAGAGGTGCACTTCCTCCAATGTCCTCCATATTTACTGCTGAATTATGTGGCATACTAACAGATATTGAGAAAATAGCGTTAAAAGAGAAGGGCAATTTTACCATTTAAACTTTAGAAGGTTTTAATTCTAGTAATCCTTTAGTTTTAAAGATTTTAGAGTGGCTTTCAAGCATTGGCCTGAAAGGTATAACAGTTCGATTTTGCTGGGTTTCGGCACACGTAGGCGTGTCTGGAAATGAGGCATATTCACTGGCAAATAGTGCTGTAGCCAAGTTACTACCAAGAAGATATCCCATATTTTGTAATGATTTTTACCAGCAATTAAGAATTTTATTTATAACAATTGGCAACAGCATTGGGATAGTTTAACCGAAAATAAGATGAGAGAAATTGCGATTGTTATATCCCCTTGGAGATATAATGGGATGCCCCGAAAATGGGAGACGACTATTTGACGTCTCTGCATTGGTTACACTAGGATGACACAAGTGTGTCTGCTGGCTAGCCAACACCAACCATATTGCAACGACTGTTTAATACCCATGAGAGTGAGGCCTTTGTTGACTGAATTCCCCACTTATAGCACAAAAAGAAATAGATATGTTTGAGGCTCGGGGTGAAGATGGCAGGTTCATCCTTGCCAAGATCTTTGGATATGATGTGTCGTACAATGTTAGTGGCACTTTTAAATTTATATCTTAATGCTATTTAACTTTTATAACATATTTACTTTTCTAGTTTTAATTGAATATTCTTTTAATGTTTAATATTTTAATATTTTGCGAATTCCTTATCCTTGCCTTGCGGTAGAAAAAGTATGTGTGACTTTAGATCACAGTGAAGGCCTAGCCACTGAAAATCTTGAGCTGTAGATAGCCTGGACTTTTCGAGGTTGATATGAAAGCCCAGAGACTGTAGGAATTTGATGACTTCTTGACCTGCTAGCAAACATTCCGACTTTTTCTAGGTAAACCATCATCTGAAGGCCTTCATTCCTTAGTTGTTGAACAATAATCTCGACTAGCTTTGTGAAAATCCTTGGAGCTCGAAGGGCATAGCTCTGAATACATAGGCCTTTCTTGTCAGTGTGAAACCGAGTTAGCGGGAGAAGCGTAGACCTATTGGAACATTCCAATAGGAATCAGCAAGATCTATGGAGATGGTATAAACCCCCTTGGGTAATAGGGTCTGTATGTGCGAGATAGTCAGTATCTGGAATTTGTCCTTCAGAATAAATTTGTTTAATGGGAATAAGTCAAGAATAACTCGAGTGTTCTAATCTTTCTTGGCCATACAGAATAGCCGCCCTTGAAAGTTCATGGATTTTGTGCAACTGATGATTCCCTTCAGGAGAAGATCCTGTACGGAATCTTCCAAGAATGGGGTTGGGGATGGAAGGAACCTCTTGAACTGGTGTGGTTTCTCTCCATTTCCAGCCTAGTCCTTTTAAGACTATGCTGTGAGCCTAAGGATTGAACTCTCATTGATCCCTGAAAAGATAGACTTCCCCCTACCAGTAGCTCCCCATTGTTGTTGTGAAGGACCTGCTTCTCTAAACACCTTGCCTCTACTTCTTCGGCCCCTACATTAACCACCCCTTCCACACCTTCTTCTGCTGCTAGCAATTTTCTTTCGTAGTGGCTAAGGCTGGTGACTGTGACACATACTGTTGTGGAACCGTTTACACAGTCTGAGCGATCGTGGCAACTAAGTCCTTCGCGACGGGAAAGGATTTCCTCTCTTTAAAGGGTCTCCTAGGCTTCTTGCCTTTGGGTTGAGGACCTTCTCCGGGAGTTAATTTCCTCTTAGAGGACATACCCCACTTCTGCGTGAGTGTTCTCTTTTCCCGAGCTGCTTTGTTCATTACTTACTCACCCAATTTCTGAGGAAAGAGATCTTTCCCCCCAGATGTTTGAGTCAATCAACTTTAGGCTCATGCCTAATAGTTGCTATGGCTAGGACATGTTCTCTTCATGCTCTTCTGGCTAAAAAGAAAGCATGTAGATCTCTGTGAAAAGTAGCCAGATGAGTCTTTGCCAGGACTAGGAATTGGTCTGATTTGGAATAATTCCCAAATATTTCCAGATAGGACTGGTGGGACAAAGAATCAGATAGCCTTTCTTTGGCTTCCAATTCTGTGTTCAAAAGGAATTCGGAAATTCTAGGCAACATTTCATTGAATTGTTTGCCTCTAATGTCCCTATCCTGTTTTCCGACCATAAAGGTGTGTTTGACATCTTGCTAACTGTCCTAGTCATAAGGAAGTTCTAGGGAGACAGGTTTCCACTCCTCTAGTAATGGCAATGGTCTACCTTCCATTACTGCCTTCTTCACAGCCTCTAAACTTTTTGAGGCAAAGGGAAAGAAAGTATCTTTTGGAACAACAAAGGTGGCCTGTTTTCTGCCGAAGGTAGGGAACTGAGTATTTGTGAATTTGGCCATCTTAAATTCCTCAACCAATAGGAAATGAGCCTTGTTTTGGTCCAGGATAATAGTCTCTTTAGGGAGCGTGTCATCTCTAATGGACGCTTCCGAGAGTAGTCTTACATAGCAGTAAGGATGATTATCAATAGAGGGTTAGAATTCTAAGTCGGTGACAAGATTGGAACCCATACCTTTCCATTGTGGCGGTACCCCTCACTCAGTGTCATATGTTCAGCATAACGATAAAGATTCTTAGCCGAGTAATCTGGTAGGCTCGATGCTGTTCGAGCCTTGTTTGGGTGCCTGGTGAAAAGCCCCTATCTTCGCCTCTAAGGACGCTTGACCTTGTTTATGTTCTGCATGTATATTTTCCATGAATACCTTCATGGATGCTATAAACTCTTAAGAAACCAGGGAACAAAGTTTCACTTATCGTAGGAACAGGAATAGAAGTGGATGCGGGGACGGATGACAAGGATGGGTGATTGAGACAAAGAAATACTGTGTATTGTACTTACTTGATGGACATCATGTCCCGGGATATGTCGGTAGAGTGGAAACCAGTGTGTATAATGTCGTTGCAAGTGCTGCAGTTGGAAGGTTCCCAGATTGCAAAGGACTTTTTGGAAACATGACAGTGTGCATGCTTACAGCAGGTCTTGTGGTGATAAGGCAACATGACCTTTCTGGTACAGGTTACTGTCGAATACTCCATGTCCTAAGCAACCTGTAAACATAGAAGTTTCAATGAGTACAAATAGTTTATCAAATAATTTTCTCATCTTAAAGTAACAAGGAAATAAATATTAAAAAAGAGATTTTAAAATTAATCTCTAAATTAAAATTTTTGTACACACCAGGTATGGCTACGGCTACACTATATTGGAGGCTCATGCCAAACAGCTCAGAGATCTTTAAAGACACTCAAAACAGTGTGGTAGAAAATGGAGGAAAAGTGTCACATCAGTGGAACACCATTTCTCCCAAAGACAATCTATTAGACAACCTAAGGTGGCCAGTTCACATACCATCCTGCCTAAGCCGGCAGCGACTGCCCCCCGAGGAGGCAGCAGCCATGTGTAAGAACAGCTAATCCTAGCAAACATGTCCTTATGAACTGACCTTTCACCACTCCTGAGGATGTTGACACACCGCTGCAGTGGCATTGTCCATTTGGCAGGATAAAGGGGATGATCCTATGTAGAAACAGACCGCAAGCAGCGGGAAAGGCACAGGAAAGGGAGGGCAGTAGATAAATAAATCTACCAAAGACCTGGATATTATCATTAAATCATGAGAAGGCCCTTAAGTTAATGAGAGTCGTACGAGATGGCCAGGATGCCAAAAGTTGTAAATTCAAGGGAGATTCTGACAACCAGGCTAGATCCAATTGACCAACTTCAGAGGATGATATTCCTCTGATATGGATGAGGAAAAGGGGTGTAGATGACCAGCTTAAGGCTGCAGCTAAGGTGGCAGAGGGGAAGGGGTGCTCCCCACTAGCCTATTTACATCCAGTGCTAGAAGAACTCAAGCCGAAAAGACTGGAAGCAATACTTCTGCCAGGATGAACCTACCAGGCAAAGGAGCCAAGACTCCACACCAAGAGGTACATAACCCAGGATGAGAAGCTGCAGTCATAGACTAGGCAACTACTAAGGGAGCAGAGGAGAATCCCAAGGGGTACTAGCTCTGTGCCTAGATAGGGTTAGGCCATAAGAAATTCTGTGCAGGCAAGCCTAACCTATATAGCAGTTGAGAGATACTCAAATGCTAGAGTATGTAGACTAGACAAATGAACTGTAGTCCCTAAGACAGTGAAAGGCTATAGCCTGACTAGGAACAGGAAGGGACAAGTAGACCACCCAATAGCGGTCTCTAAGATGGCAGAAAGAATTAATCCAGGAAAGGAATAAAAATCTTTCCTACCAAGGGCCAGATGATAATGCTCTCAAACTATCCCATCCATCTATATTATTATTGTTATTATTATTATTATTATTATTATTATTGTTATTATTATTATTATTATTATTGTTATTATTATTTCTTGCTAAGCTACAAGAGCAGAGTTAACCTAAGATAAGTATGATAAAATACACATGCAGAAAATAGTAAAAGGGTATAACCCATAGTCATACCACAATTGTAAAAGAATATAGAAAACACATTCTTACAATACTATGACAAATTAACTAAGCATTTCTGAGTGATTTGGATACAGGGGTTGCCGGTGCTGGCTATGCGACATCCGGGGGCAATAAAAGCATGCACTTCTTAAAAATTCTGGGGTGGAAACGTGAAATTCTCCAACACAAAAGAAATTGGTAATCAACTTAGTCAGTGAGGAATAAGCAGAAGCATTCCTGATCATAAGATCACTCAAAAGCTACGAAAACACCTAGAAATCCTCCAAGCAAACCAAAATGGAGAACCAGCGATTGTGTTTTCAGAAACACACTGTGATTGGGAGTTATAACGTCTCTCTTGCCCATGTATCCAATCTTATCCCATATCCTTCGAGACAAGGTTAACTCTATTCGGGAAAGGATAGCCATGGTTTGTTTTATTCGGGAAAGGATAGCCATGGTTTGTTTTAAAGACGTCCCTGTTGTATAATCGATATCTCCCGTGATATTTGCTCCAGGGGATAGAACCCTGTGATACTTCTTAGGTAAAATTCTCTGGTATTTCACTCGCAGAAATATCCTAAGTAGAAAACTGTCTTTGAGTATCGTCCATTAGGATGACATGCCTCGGGCCCAAAAAAAAAACCCTTTTATGCATCCAATTGATAAATAATGACACTAAGAGCTATTAGTAAACTGTATGTAATCTATGGTAATCTATAACATACAGCATTGACATTTGTGCAATATTTATTATAAGATGCTTTGAATTAATTTGGAAACTTCATTTAGAGCCCAGCTGATTACATGTAAACATTGTCAGCCGATTCAATCTACCGCTATCAAGGAAATGTGCACATATAAATAAGTACTTAATATAATTTCCAAACTTATTCAAACTATCACATGATTAATAACAAAGGTTCCATACAGTTTTCTGAAAATTATAAGTACTGTTAGTTATCACTTGAATTTATAAATGCATTCCTTCTTTCGTTTATCCATTTGTTTGTTCGTTCGTTCAGTCATGTGATGAAATGTAAACAAACTAAATAGCATCCTTTCTGAGAATTGTATGTAGAGATGTGATTTAGAATCGGCTTTATATAGTTTCTTTTGAATTGCTAAGCATACATTTAGTAAAATGAAATTGTGATAACATCTTTACATAACCAAAACCAAAATTATATGTTTACACAGATGGTTTCATGATTTCGCAGTCTTTTCATACCACAGAAATAAGTTGTCGACGGGACAGTGCGTCTGCTACATTTTGTTGACATGTCCAGGTTGTTGAAAGGTCAGATTATGCTTTCACGGTTGCTGGGTATAGCTGCCGCATTTGACCCAGCTGCTGCTGTTTCAGGGGCAACTCTTACTGTCTTAGGCAGAATAAGTGAATTTGCCACCTTAGGTTGTCTAATAGACTGACTTTGAAGGTACTGGTGATCCTCTAGTGTGACTTTTCTCCATATTTCTACCACACTGTCATTGTCATTGATAGTTATTCATAAATCTCTGATGATTTCTGAGCTGTTTGGCACGAGTCTCCATTGTTTTGTAGCCTTAGCCACAATGTTGTTCTGTAGGAATTTTTATTCTAGAAATATTTTTAAGTATATTCTTCTGTATTTTTCTATATATACTTAAGTCTGAGATTTAAAAGATTTTAATGATTTTTACTCTTTGAACTTTTTCCTTCCTTATAGGTTGCTCATAAAATGGAGTGTTCGACAGTAACCTGTATCAGGCCGGTCAAGTTGCCCTGTGGCCACAAGACCTTTCCGGAACTATGCGGACTGTCCTGTTTCTAAAGGGTCTCTTGCAATTTGGGAACCAACCATCTGCCAGGTTTGCAATAACCTATTAGATACTGGCTTCCACGCCACTGAGGTCTCCCAGGATGTGAAAGCTCAGAGTCAGAAGACCATTCGTCACTGGCATAGAGGCTTCCAGAAGAGCTCTCAACAAGGTGCCCCTTATCTTCCTTCCATGGAACTTAAGGACCTCCTCTTTCCCAAGGCCGATGTGACGCTGATTTTGGTCACCAGTTACCGATGGTTCAACTCCTGCCGGTACCATTGGATCATGCGAATGATGAAGTTAGGGACACTCGACAAGTGATGAGCCTAGACTCCGACAACATGTCGACAACTACTTCTGTGACATCAGAGGGGGGGGGACGGGATCCTGTTGACCACAAAAGCCTCTGATGAGTTACTGGTTGTACATCTAGTGAGTACAGTTCCCAGTATTTCTTCCCCCATCCCTATATCTCCGGCCCAAACATCTACTTCGACCCCTGTTCCTACACCAGATAAACTTTTGTTTCTAGGTCAAATGGAATTTATGGCATCCATGAAGGCTTTCATACAAAATTTACATGCCAAACATGCCCGTTCTCAAGCGTCCCTTGAGGCGAAGATAGAAGCTTTGCAAAAGTCACGTACATCTAAGGCTCCACCAGCTTCGAGCCTGCCTGACTGCTCAGTTAAGAACCCTTGGCATTATGCTGAGTATACATCTCCTTTAGGTGAACTGTACCTCCACATTGGGGAAGGTTTGGGCTCTAAGCCCGTCTCTGACTTAGAATTCTTCCCCTCGATTGGCAGTTATCCTTACTGTTATGCAAGGCTTAACTCGGAGGCGTCCATTAGGTATTATACAATCCCTAAGGAAATGATCATCCTGGACCATAGCAAGGCTCAGTCTCTTTTGGTTAAGGAGCTAAAACGGCTCAATTCTGTAATACCCAACTTTCTGCTTTTTGCAGGAAGCAGATCACCTTTGGTGTTCCCAAGGATACTGTCTTTCCCTTCGCCTCTAAAAGTTTAGTCTCTGAAAAGAGCAGTAGTGGAGGGTAGACCTTTGCCACTGCTAGAGGAGTGCAAACCTGTCTCCCGAGCCCTTCCTTATGACTTGGACAGTTGGGAAGATGTCTAACACACTTTTACTGTTGGAAAACTAGATAAAGACATCGGAGTCAAATATTTTAAATGAAAAGCTGCCTAGAATTCCCAAATCCGTATTTAAGGAAGAACTAAAAGCTAAAGAAAGACTGTCTGTATCTTTATCCTTCCAATCCTTTTTGGAGATTCTAATTGGGAATTACTACAAATCTGATCTCTTCCCGGTCTTTGCAAAACTCGCCTAGCTACTTTCCATAGAGATCTCAATCCTTTCTTCCTAGCCAGAAGAGCATTATCATTATTATCAATATTACTTGGTAAGCTACAACCCTAGTTGGAAAAGCAGGATGCTATAAGCCCAGGGGCTCCAACAGGGAAAATAGCTCAGTGAGGAAAGGGAACAACGAAAAATAAAATATTTTAAGAAGGGCAACAATATTAAAATAAATATCACTTTATAAACTATAAAAACTTTAACAAAACAAGAGGAAGAGAAATAAGATATAAGATAGAACAGTGTGCCCGAGTGTACCCTCAAGCAAGAGAACTCTAACCCAAGACAGTGGAAGACCATGGCATCTACAGAACATGTCCTAGCTACAGTGACTGTCAGGCATGAGCCTAAGAAACTGATTGACTTCAACACCTGGGGGAAAGACTTCCTCCCGAAGAAATTAGTTAAGGAAGTCATGGACAGAGTGGCTCAGAAGAATAAGAGCCATATAAAAACTGGGGTATGTCCTCTAAAAGGAAATTTACCCCGTAGAAGGACCGCAACCCAAAGGTAAGAAACCTAGAATACACTTTAAAGTAAGGAAATCCTTTCCTGTCATGTCAGCCTCAGTTGCTGCCATCCCCCAGAATATGTACAGTGATACCTCTACATACGATTGTCCCAACATACGAATTTTCCAACATACGAAGTAAAATTCGACCAAATTTCTGTCTCAACATATGAAGTGTTGCTCCAACATATGACGTAAACAATATGCTTACCCGTGGAATTTTTCGAAAGCATGCAGCGTAGTTTGTCGTTGATGCCGCTAGACGTCAGCACATTGGAGGGACGCCAATTAAACGTCACCTTGATCAGTCCTCTCATCGTGTGCGCATCGTGTGGTTGTCCTCTATTCGCTCAGTTTTAAGTTTTTTATCTTGCCTTTTCACGTGTTGTTTTCTGTGTTCCTTAATCATGGGTCCTAAAAAGCTTAGTTTTGGTTCAGGAAGTAGTAGCAGTGGTGAGAAAAAGAGGAAGTCTATGCTTTCATTAGAATTAAAGCAGGAAATCATAGAAAAGCATGAGCGAGGTGTACGTTTTAGCGATCTCGCTAAACAATATGGCCAGAATATGTCGACGATCTCGACGATCATAAAACAGAAGTCAGCCAATAAAGCAGTGAAACCTTCGAAGGGGATCACGATTATTTCTAAACTTCGTAGCCCTACCCTTGGAGAGATGGAACGACTTTTGTTGATATGGATCAAAGACAAGGAGATTGTTGGTGATACGATTAGGAAACGATCATTTGTGAGAAGGCCAGCGCTATCTACAGTGACTTGAAGGCTCTCGGGGTGACGCGGGGGAGAGTTCAGCCAATCCTACGATGTAGAAATTTAAGGCGTCTCGAGGTTAGTTCGAGAAATTTAGGAAACGGACCGGGATTCATTCAGTTGTTCGTCATGGAGAAGCTTTGAGTTCGGACACTAAGGCTGCTAAAGACTTTGTTAAAAAGTTCGAAAGCATCGTGGCGGAGGAAGGTTACGTAGAGCAGCAGTTTTCAACTGTGATGAAACCGGTCTGTTTTGGAAAAAGATGCCTAGTCGAACGTACATTACCGCTGAAAAGAAGAAAATGCCTGGACATAAGCCAATGAAGGATCGGTTGACTCTTGCGCTTTGTGCCAACGCCAGCGGGGACTGCAAAATTAAGCCTCTGTTAGTTTACCATTCCGAAAACCCTAGTGCATTTAAAGCACATAGTATTAATAAAGACCTGCTACATGTTCTATGGCGTTCTAATTCTAAGGCTTGGGTTACTAGGCATATCTTTGTGGAATGGGTAAACGTAGTTTTCGGCCCTGCTGTCAAGAAGTATCTTCAGGAGAGGAATTTGCCTTTGAAGTGCTTGCTTTGTTTGGACAATGCACCCGCTCACCCCCCCGGACTCGAGGATGATATCATCGACGAATACAAATTCATCAAGGTGTTGTATCTTCCACCAAATACCACCCCTATCCTCCAGCCCATGGACCAGCAAGTCATCTCGAATTTTAAGAAGCTCTACACAAAGCACTTATTTAAGCAGTGCTTTAATGTCACGCAAAGCACTAACTTAACTTTGCGTGAATTTTGGAGGAGCCACTTCAATATCGTGCACTGCTTAAAGATCATTGATCAGGCTTGGGAGGTAGTAACTCTTCGGACCCTGAATTCCGCTTGGAAGAAGCTTTGGCCTGATGCTGTTGCTCCCAGTGATTTCGAAGGTTTTGGCCCCGAGAATGAACCTGTGCTTGCCGCCGAGGAAGACGTCGAAAAGATTGTATCCCTTGGCAAGTCCATGGGTCTGGAGGTAGATGAAGATGACATCACCGAACTCGTCGATGAGCATCATGAAGAGCTCACCACCGAGGAACTTAAGGAGCTGCAAGGAATGCAGCATGATGAGTTCCAAGCGCAGTTGAGTGAGTCAGAGGAGATCGAGGAGGTAGGCGAAATCTTAGGTACGGCGGAAATAAAACAGATGCTTGTTGATTTCATCGACAAGCATCACCCACTGAAACTTCAGGTTTGCTGTGTTGTTGCGCAGTTCGATGATGTTTGCTTAACGCATTTTAGAAAAATCTTCAAAAGCCGTACAAAGCAAGTTTCACTCGATAGTTTCTTTAAAAAATCTTTAAAATGGTCTAGTGATCATGATGAAAAGAAAGAAAGTGAAGCAAAGAAAAGGAAGACCGAATCGAGTGAAAGTGATGAAAATTAAAAATCAGAAAAGAAAAAATGTAAAAAAAAAATATAAAATTATAAAAAGGAAAAAAAAAATAAGCTAAGTAAAGTTAAAGTTCACGTAGTAATGTAAGTTAGTGTAAGTTATCGTACACGTTATCGTACAAAGTCACCGTCCCTACCTCCTCGCTGATCTTCCGTCTCCTCCTGCGTAGAAGTCCCTACACCTGCGCTGGTCTGTCGCTAAGGTAAAGTGTTACATTACAACCCGTTTTTATTTATTATTTCATTATTATGTTTTTTTTGGTTTGTAATATGTATTTATTATACAGGCATTGTATTAATGTTATGTGTAATTTTGTGTAGTTCATTCCCTGGGCTCACAGCATAGTCTTTTAAAGGGACTAGGCTGGAAAATAGAGACAGAAACCACCCCAGTTCAAGAGGTTCTTCCATCCCACAACTCCATTCTTGGAGGATTATGTACAGGATCTTCTCTGGAAGGGAGTCATCCGTTGTACAATATACATAAACTTTTAAGGGCAGCTCTTCAGCGTGGCCAAGAAAGATTCAAATACTTCGAACTATTCTGGTTTGTCCTAAATAAACAAATTCATTCTGAACGATAAGTTCCAGATGCTGACTATCTCGCAAATATGGACCCTACTACCCCAGGGGGCCTACACTGTCTCCATAGATCTTACTGACGCTTATTGTCATATTCCGATAGGTCGGTACTTCTCCCCCTACCTTGGTTTTAGACTGACAAGAAAGGCCTACCTATTCTGAGCTATGCCTTTCGGCCTCAGTATACCTCTTAAGGATTGTCATGAAGCTAGTCGAGGCCATTGTTCAACAACTAAGGAATGAAGGCCTCCAGGTGATGGTATACCTGGACGACTGGCTAGTCTAGGCTGCAACAAAGTTGGAATGTCTTCTGACCGCTCAAGAATTCATGAAATTCCTACAGTCTTTCTTCTTTCAAATCAACCTCGAATAGCCCAGGCTGTCTCCAGCTCAGGAATTCCAGGGGCTAGGACATTACTGGAATCTAAAGTCACACTCCCTCTCTCTACCGCAAGGCAAGCGAAAGGAAATTTCACAATCGGTCAGGTGCCAACTTTCTCCAAGAGTACTCACCAGGCGGCAACAGGAGTCTTGGGTTCACTGCAGTTTGCATCCATGACAGACCCAATCTTGAAAGAAGTCGAGACTGGTTCCATCTCAGGTTTTCCAGTGGCTGGGGATTCATTGGAACCTACAGTCTCATTCCCTGTCCATACCTCCTTCCAAGAGGAAAGAAATAGCGAAGTCAGTCCAGTCTCTGATCAAGTCGGGAACGACCACCAGGCTCTTTGCAATACGCCTCAGTAACGAACCCTTTCCTCAAAGTATGGCTCAAGGATGCAAGCAGAGTTTGGAAACGGAGAGCCTCCAAAGCTCTCCGCGACCATCAGAAGAAGACCCCTGAGTTACTCTGAAGGCAATTTCGACTGTGGTCTACTGCCAAAAGTCTTTCACAGACAATACTGTTGCGCTTTCTCCTCCGGTAGTGATTCTTCATACGGACGCCTCATTGGATGGTTGGGGGGTCATACTCCACTCAAGAAAGTGCAAGGGGGCTAGTCCCAGAAATTTCAACAATTCCACATAAATATTCTGGAGGCCATGGCAGTCTTCTTGTCCCTCAAAAAATTACACTTGAAGAAGAACATTCTCATTCATTTAGTCTTCGACAGCAAAGTAATAGTCCATTGCATCAACAGGCAAGGGTCAAGGTCTCCTCAAATAAATCATGTAATGTTAGCCATCTTTACGTTGCCTCAGAGGAAAGGGTGGCATCTGTCAGCATCTCACCTTCACGGAGTATGAAATGTGTTGGCAGACTTCCTATCTCGGACACATCCTCTAGAGACGGAATGGTCTCAAGACGGAAAATCATTCTCTTTCGTGCAGGATTAAGTCCTTGGTCTTCAAGTGGATCTGTTTGCAACGAGTCTCAACAAGAAACTTCCCTGCTATGTAGCACCAAACATAGATCTAGCAGCAGTGAGCATGGATGCGATGACACTGGATTGGAATCTGTGGGAGAGGGTCTAGCTGTTTCCACTCTTCAATCTTCTCATAAAAGTTCTGGACAAGCTTCGATCGTTCAACGGGACAGCAGCCCTGGTTGCTCCTCTATGGCCGAAGAGCAACTGGTTTCCCCATGGTGACAGAAATGGTGCCATTGCCCAACCCGAGTCTGTCCCAGGAAGTACAGAGGAAGATTGTCTACACTTCATCATGGAAAACGAACAACCTTCATCTCATGATTTTTTCGCATTAGCTTTGGAAAAGAGGTTCCAAATTCAACGTGAAAAGTTGGCATTTGCAGAAAATTATAAAACTTCCACTACTTTGACTCCGTATGAAACGCCATGGAAGAAATGGGTTAGGTACGTTAAGGACAAGAATCCAAATTCTATTACCATGGATTTTTGTTTGCGGGTTTTGATTGATTTACATGTGCAAGGTCTAGCTTCCTCCACGATTTTGTCGTATAAGTCAGCCCTTGCTATACCCATTCTATATGCTTTTGATATTGATTTCAACTCGGACCTCTTCAATAAGATTTCGAAAGCTTGGGCAAGGTTAAGACTGTCGGCTCCGCAGAAACTTATATCCTGGTCTTTGGATAAAGTGTTACAATCTGCTTCGGAAATTGACAATCAAACTGCGTCTATGCGTGATCTAACTCCAAAAGTTATTTTTCTAATTACAACGGCTTCTGGTGCTCGTGTTAGTGAGATTGTGGCTCTCTCTAAAGACGAGGGTCACCTAGAATTTGTGGATAGTGGTGAAGTTAATTTATATCCTAATCCTACTTTTCTGGCTAAGTATGAGCATCCCTCTAAATGTTGGGGACCATGGAAACTAGCTCCCCTCGTAAGCGATCATATTGTGTGTCCAGTGCAGTGTTTAAAAGCTTATCTTTTAAGAAAAGATAATTTTTAAAGGTGGTCAGTTATTTAAAGGTGAAACAGTTGGATCAGATTTATCTTTGAAACAAGTGAGAGCGAAGATGGTATATTTTATATTAGAATGCCATTGGGTCATGACCCTAGGAAAGTGGCTTCTTTGTTGAACTTCTTTCAGTATATGTCCTTTGAGAGCCTACAGGCATATACTGGTTGGAAGTCCACCTGGGTGTTCTTCAAGCCTTATCTGAAACAATTGGAAGAAATAAGTCATTTTGTGGTGTCCACGGGTAGTGTTATTAAACCCTCCGCATCGACGTAACCTAGAAGTGTGTCCCTGGGCATTCTTCCAGATTATGTCTTTTGATGAGTAAACTATGAGTTTTTGTTTCAGGATCATTAACCAATTTTTTGATTTTCAGGATTTGTTATTATATCTCTGACTGTTATTTGTACCTGTTTAACTATAGTATATCTACCTTAGTATCGGTTAGACTATAGTTCAAATTCAAATTACGTGTTTATTTATAAGATTTTAATTTTATTATTTGTCTTATTTTGTTTTATTTTGTCATAAGCTCCCAGTGTTTTATGACAGATTGAAAATTTTTCCCTCATGACACCTTGTGTACAGTTATATTGGGGATGTATTATTGGGTACAACAACACGATCTTTATGCTAATTATATTAATTGTGATTATTCTTTGTTCTAATTTTTGTAAATAAAAGATCGTAAATTTATGCATGCCCTTTATTTCTAGCCCTAATTTCATTTTTGTGGCAATAAAATTAGTGGGCCAATCTAATTTTTATCCTTCCTGAAAATGCTAAATTTTTTTATTTATGATGAGTATTTGTTCCATACCTTTTACTCACTGAGCTTACTACGGATTTAGCGGTTTGACATCTCACCATTAATATTGGATGTCTTCCCCATTATGGAAGGTGATGATCTGGACCTGATCTATCTCCTAAACAGGCCATCATACTTTTCAAATACAGCTTTATTATGGTTCAGGAATAAAGGTTGAGTTTGATACCTATGCTTTGACGGAGTAATCCGGTTTGCGCATTTCGGTATGGGGACCTTTCTTCGAGGCCACCTACCGAGTAATAGGTAATTCTCTGGTACACTTCTATCTGGACGACATGGCTCGAGCTCGAAAAAGGGATTTTGACGTAGGAAAAATCTGTTTTTGGGTGAGATATCCACGTCGTCCTGATGGCCCACACCCGTTACTGCGTCCCTTCCCAATCCCTCGTAGGATGCTTCTTTTTCACAGTAGTTCCGCTGCGATGTGGAATGAAGCGCCAGAGACGTATGGGAGCGCCGAAAGGTGATAGGATATGTAACGGCTCCTCACTTATCCTTCCCCTTAGTGGATTAGACTGGGTAAAGTTTATTGGGGTTGCAGATATCTATGGTTATCTTAGGATATGTCCCTGATTATACACGATATCTACGGATAGTCGTTCCGGGGGTTAGAACCCCATGATACCTGATGGTAATTCTCTTGTAATATTACTCGCAGAAATATTATTAAGTAGAAAGCAGCTGAAGGGAACTTCCATCAGGACGACATGGCTATCTCACCCCAAAATAGATTTTTCCTTCGTCAAAATCCCTTTGTTTTTTAAGGGAACTATTGGTTTGAATTTGCGGTTGGTTGTTTTGTCTATTATTGGTGTTTGTTTTCGTCATTTTCCATGTTCAGATTCATTTTGTTTTTAGTATCTTTAGTTTTGTTTTTAGAGTAGTTCAGTGGTTTTAACTTTTGTTTGCCTAAGCCAAGGTTATGTATAAACACGAACACCGCAGTGATTATTCAATGTAGCTTATAAAGTAATATCCCACCCCGACTTGCTGCTTTGAGCAAAAATATCGTCATTTTCCATGTTCAGATTCATTTTGTTTTTAGTATCTTTAGTTTTGTTTTTAGAGTAGTTCAGTGGTTTTAACTTTTGTTTGCCTAAGCCAAGGTTATGTATAAACACGAACACCGCAGTGATTATTCAATGTAGCTTATAAAGTAATATCCCACCCCGACTTGCTGCTTTGAGCAAAAATAATAGTAAATTAGAAATCTTGCTTTGGTACCCCGTATTCCGCTTTCTTTATGAACGTTCATACTCTATATGCACCTAACTGGTCCAAGTTGACGTCTGGAAACTGTAGCAGTAACAGGACAGTCATCAATTGGTGACCGAGAAAAAGCACTGAATGAGAATGAACAAAGAAACTTAAATTCTTGAACCTTGAATTAAAAAGCCTCCTAGCCAGATTTTATGCAGGTAAGGAAGTAGTGTTGTCTCAAATAATAATTGTATTCCATTTTACAATACGGGCTAAGTAAAATCTTTCGGAGGATTGTAACTTCTTTGTCGTTGAGACTTGCTGCAATCTTGCAATAAAATATCTGATGTGACAGATGCAGCCACACCAAAAGAATTACCCTCACCACTATAATCAGAATTATCTGAGATATCAGATGGAGTTGGACTAGCATTGAGTCCTAAACTATCCTGAGTCTCTGTTACTGAATCAAGACCCTTCGGATATTAAAGGGAAGTGCCTCCTGAGATAAGCTGGAGGCTTTAGCCAGGCATTTAGTTGAATATGGTGAGTCTTCAACAGTTCACCATCAGTCAGTCTCCTCAACTCATAAGGGACCTTTTTCTTGTGTACCTTAGTAACACGGGATATTTATTTAAACCTAGGAATGGGCTTGTTTGTCATAACATGTCCCAAAAGATGCACCTTCTTAAGAATCAGAGAAAGCTCCTAAAACAATTTGTACCAAGGACAACCTTCAGCCCTTGGGGCTCTTGTTCCTGCTGAAAGCAACTGGATACTGTCAGCATTGTGATCACCCTTCGTTATATTCTCAACTGCAGTGCATGCAATCCCGGTGTGGTAGAAATGGTTGTAACTGAGAACTGGTGTGTTCAAGTGTCAGTTCCATTTTCGATATTTCCAGAAATTACTCTAGTAACTCACCAATAGTATGGTTTACTTGTTCCACTGTGCCATGACTTGTCTGGATATTGAGTTGTTCTTACATGTACAATGTGCTACTGCTCCAAAAACTCAGTAAATATCAGGGAAATAAAGTTTAGGACATTATCAGTCAATATCCAGATTGGGACACGTGAAATAACCGGGGAAACTTTGTTTTCAAGTGCTTGACATATAGCACTGCTCCTATTATTCTGTCACCCACTTGGAATAATGATTGGCTACAGTCAGACACCAAATAAAACTAGTACTGGTTGTAGGAAGAATTAGAAGACCCATAGTGAGCAATTCAAAAGAGTTCGCCAATTTCAAGGTTGGGATGGGGAGGGCCAACAATATCCCTTGAAACCTTATAGGTCTGATATTCCCAAAATGTTCAGTGCATATCCTTTTAACACTAAACATGGATATGTGGCAAACATGTCGACAGAGCATGACAATTATTTTTGTTATTGCCAGTGAGCATTTTCCAGGGGTATCTCTGCAACCAGGTCTATCAGGACATTGAAGGTGACTACAGGGGCTACAGAGCCAACTTGATTGCACTTCACTAGCAAACCCTGGTGCATGTCCAGGTCAGACTAACATCTATATGGCTGATAGAAGTGGGGAACCCAAGATGCAGGAAATCTAGAATAGATCATCTTATTGACAACATAAATCTGTCGATGATATGTCTGAAACCTAACTACCGGACTAAAGGACAGGAGGGCATTCAATTAGAAGATTCTATGGTCAGGTTCAAGTCATTCACCTTCGTGACAGTGGTCTTGATAGTGGACAGTGAGACTGAGAATACCTTGGGAGACAATTTTTAAGAACAGCAGTGCTTTCATGCACTAACTGTTCACGGGGTGAATCTAAGATTGGGTAGGCTGCATCCAGCAGATATCTGCCAAAGAAAAAACAAAATCTCTGGTAGCTACCACTGCATAGCTAAATAGCGGCAGTTTCCAACCAGAAGAACACTAGCTCTAACTGGAAGCAGCCCAGAATACTGGTGCAGTCATCTGTCTATGAAAAGATATAGCTGGGGAAAATACAAATTTCCTAATTTTTTTTTTTTTATTATTTCCTGTTAATTTACTGAGCTCTTATCCATATCCTTCGTCTCATGATAACTTTCTTTGTTTTTACAGAGTAACGGCGCCCTGCACCTAGCATGGATCAGGTTTTAGGTTTAGAAAATGTGAATCACATTTTAAAGTTTACGGTTCCTGAATCCGAACTTTGTCATTCTAAATAGCTCAGATATTAATCAGTTTTAGATTTAGAAATACTGAGAATGCTGCCATCATCAGAGTCCACTATTGAAGCATTTAGATTTATCTGCTGATATAAACAGATGACTAACTCGTCTTCTAGACTGCAGTTGTGGGAGTTATATTTGTACTGCATAGTGATTTATGTTATGCAATCAGTCATCCCTGACAGACCTCTCCCATCACAGTCTAATTACCTCTTTTCATATAATGACACAATTGTCCCAGTAGTAGGGTCATATATTTGTCTCCAGAAACAAGGGGCCATATGGTGATAAACAAAACAGTTTGGCCGAAGGCAAACTTTAAGCGATGTCACTGTCCGAACCAGTTGTCTGTGTATGCAGATCATGGTCCATAATGTTGTGGGGATCTCCTTAACTTGAAGCTTTCTTATGTCTACCTTTACCGAAGAGGCTCTGTCGTGATGTTAACGCTTACAGTATAATTTTGGCATCTGGAACCCGATGTGATGGTAATTTGAAGAAGGACTTTTGGTATTTTATATCTTGTTTTTTTTTAATGTGTGGGTTACTAAATGACCTGATCCTGTTGACTTTGTATTGATAGAGTGTAAATTTGCATTCTTATTACAGTTTGTAGCAATATCTGGTTGTAGTATTGGTATGAGAGTTCCCAATGTGTGGGTAGTTTGTTTTTTAATATTTTTTTCCATCTTTGAAGTAAATTTTGTTTTGATATTTTTCAATAAGAGCATATTTTATACATACATACATATACCAAAGGCACTTCCCCCAATTTTGGGGGGTAGCCGACATCAACAAATTAAACAAAACAAAAAAAGGGGACCTCTACTCACTACGTTCCTCCAGCCTAACCAGGGAGTTCAGCTGGTACTGCTAGGGTGCCACAGCCCAACCTCCCACATTATCCACCACAGATGAAGCTTCATAATGCTGAATCCCCTACTGCTGCTACCTCCGCGGTCATCTAAGGCACCGGAGGAAGCAGCAGGGCCTACTGGAACTGCGTCACAATCGCTCGCCATTCATTCCTATTTCTAGCACGCTCTCTTGCCACTCTCACATCTATCCTCCTATTACCCAGAGCTTTCTTCACACCATCCATCCACCCAAACCTTGGCCTTCCTCTTGTACTTCTCCCATCAACTCTTGCATTCATCACCTTCTTTAGCAGACAGCCATTTTCCATTCTCTCAACATGGCCAAACCACCTCAACACATTCTTATCCACTCTAGCTGCTAACTCATTTCTTACACCCGTTCTCACTCTCACCACTTCGTTCCTAACCCTATCTACTCGAGATACACCAGCCATACTCCTTAGACACTTCATCTCAAACACATTCAATTTCTGTCTCTCCATCACTTTCATTCCCCACAACTCCGATCCATACATCACAGTTGGTACAATCACTTTCTCATATAGAACTCTCTTTACATTCATGCCCAACCCTCTATTTTTTACTACTCCCTTAACTGCCCCCAACACTTTGCAACCTTCATTCACACTCTGACGTACATCTGCTTCCACTCCACCATTTGCTGCAACAACAGACCAAAAGTACTTAAACTGATCCACCTCAAGTAACTCCATTCAACATGACATTCAACCTTGCACCACCTTCCCTTCTCGTACATCTCATAACCTTACTCTTACCCACATTAACTCTCAACTTCCTTCTCTCACACAACTTCCCTTATGGGAATGCATATATTGTACTTCCTCTCCTAAGGTTCCTAATGTTTAGATAACTTTAAATAAAGAAACATCCTACATAGAAAGCATACTGCTCTCTTTATTTAGGACTGTACATAGCACTGCAGAGAGAGACAGTAAACTCAAGAAAAGATATTATGAGGTTCTGAGTTCTAGCAGGGTTCCATTGCCCAGTAGGTTGGTGCGCAGTGCCCAGTTCATTCTTGACTGTTTACTTTTTTGCCCAGATCTCTGAGCATTCCGCTACATTTTTTAGTTGAGTGAAAAGTTGGGGTGAAGTCAGCATCCAGACACTAGGCAGTGTGCGTGCTATGTCTGGCCACAGTCGGTAAACCGCTACATGATTTTTTGGTGCCCATACCCGGGAAACAACTACCCTTTAGATATGGCATCATCATTGACCAAGGGCTGAAATGCTAAGAAAAGCCTTAGTCGAGATTTGGAGGGCTTCATCTTGATTTTCAGTGACCTGGCGACTCAGGTGAGATCCCTGACACTACTTTGGGGTGCTAAAGAGCTTTGAGTAGTCGCCATCAGACCACGTTCCCACTGGGGTTACAATCACAATGACCACCAGTGCCCCTTCTACATCCCTGGCTTGGCAATTCTTCAAACTGGAGAGGGGCCAGTGATTGAAGGTCTCCAGCCCCCTCCAGGGTTCTCAACAGTACTTCCATCTGTACCAGGCTTCTGAGAGTCTCCTGCTTTGAGTAGGCCTCTTGCCTCCTTGCCGGTTCCGGCAGCCAATCCTATTAGTCCACCCGTGTCTCCGGCAAGTGGACTAAAGGAGCAGGTCATGATCAACCCGCCAGTAGGCAGTCGCCAGTAGGCTGGAAAAAGCTTCATCAGCTACAACTGAGGCAGTTGAAGCCAAGACCGGGGCCATCCCAAAGCATAGACGCCAGGCCAAGGACACGACCAGACCAGCCATATCCGAAATTTTAACCATGTCTCAGAAGTTGACCAGTGCAGATTCTGATAGTGAGACTTCTGGTGACACTTCCAGCTCCTCTCCCATGTCCAGTCCTTCGAGTCAGTTTGCTGTCTGTCTGAACTGTTCAGGGCCCTTGATTCCAGGAAGAGCCCCAAGCCAGGGATCTTCCAGCTAGAAACATTCCAAAGTTATGCCCAATTCCTGAGATATTTTGAGGCCTACAGTCCCAGTTGGTATACGGAAGGAAGCTCTGGTCAGTGGACCGCTGTGCTAGGAAGGTTCGTAAAGGGGGAGATTAAGGAGGCTTTCTTGGCAATAAGGGGTCCCAAGATCTTGTACACCGATATGAAGGAACGCCTCCTCGACTGGTGCCGAGAACCCCGAGAGAGACGTGATGCCGGGAGGGAAGCCCATTTCAGCAGTGCGACCTGTGGAGAGGGCGAACTGTTGAAGATTTAAGCCATGCAGTTGTCCTCTTTATACAACTCCACGTGCCCTCAGCATAGCTTGGACCAGAGAGAGACAAGACGAAAGCTCCTCAAAATGGTTCCAATCAGAGCTGCGAGTTGGCTGGAATAGTCTCTGGCCACCATCAATGTCCCTGCTGGTCATCAGGCCACATAACAAGATGTGGGATGGGCATGGCACAGCTCGTATGCCGACAAGGTTGCCATGGCTGCCCCCAACCATTCACTTGACCCAGGTTACCCACACTCCTCGACCTGTCCCCAAGCCTGCACCTGTGGAAGTGCGCCTGCCACCATTGCGCACCCCGGATAGGTTTCTTCTGTTCCTGAGGAAGTACTGTACTTGGTGCGAGAACAGGGCACTTGTGAACAAGTGTCGCAGACGCCTCGACCTGTGCCTATGCTGTGACTTGGCTAACCATCATGGGGCACAGTGTGGGCAATATGCGCCCCCTATGCACCAACCACCTGTCCAGAAGTCAGCTACTGCTCGCAGCCCTTGGAGCGAAACCACTTCCCTCAGACTCCTTCTAGATGGAGAGCAGTACCTGTGAACGCTACTGTGACCCTGTCGTCCTACTCTGGTTTGACTAATAGCAGAGAGAACCGAAGTGGGAGGGAGTCCAGTGCTTCTTCCCGGACCATTAAGAAGAAAAGCAAGTCAAAGGCCAAGAAGTCATTCAGAACCGAGGAGTATCATAGAGTGTTGAACACCAGACCTTCTGTGTAGAAGATATGGCTACATTCAAGGAAGGTGTGAGTGCTATGAGGCTTTGTTATATCCCAATTGTACTAAGTGGAATAATCAGAGATAATACCGATATCCTTAAACCTTCTTTGTCTTCAACCAAATCTACAGTAATCCTGTTAATCCAATAACTATATACAGATTCGTGAGATAAATATTTACGTAGCCAGAGGTAAATGTTAACTGTTCTTTGGTAAATGATCACCAACCCAATATAACAACATATTTATGAAACTGCTGTACTTTAAACAAGCACTTTGTTATATTACTAATAACAGCCAGATATACTCTCTGGTTCTATCATAAATACATATAAATGTAAGTTATATCATATTTCTGGGGGGACTTTTTTTTTTTTTTTTTTTTTACAAATACTCTTGTATCAGATAACATAGGTAGCCTATGTATTTACACTTTATCCAAAATCTGAATAGTGCTCTATTTAAGAAAACAAATCTATTTTCTCTCTATATAAGAACTTACTAAAGAACATTACAAAATAATATTCAAAAGCAAAGTCTGGTACTCAAACAAGCATAAAATAAGATACTTCACAAAGACATGTTATGACATTATTACATAATTTTGTACTGCACCAGACATCAGGCAAAACCAATTATGAATAGCTAATGCAGGTATTACCTAAGCAGTAAAAGTGTTACTACTCCTTTCCCTTCTTTTCAGTCTTGTTAATTAACATGATCTCTCCATCTTTGTATTTCACAAGATTATCCTCGTTACTTGCAAACTTAAATTTATTTTCCTGCATTATCATTTCAAGATCTTCATTCTATTTGCATTCTTTTGTTAGAACATCTGCAATCATGTCTTTCTTTCCATCCAGTCAACTGTAAGACTCAATACAGCCCTCAGTCAACTTGTCCTTCATTCCCCATCGCAGGGCAGCCAGCGCTTTCACTATGTTAGAGTAACAGTTCTCGGAGTCAAGGAAGGTCATTGAGTTGTAGGCTATCACTCGATACCCCCCTGGATGGTGCTTCAAGGATTCCTGGCACGAGCAATCCCTATCCCCCTTACCTAAAACATCGACAAACAGCTCCACAGGTTTAGTATCATAGGAGTATTCAGGGTACGGCAGCATGATTAGTGCCTTCGAGTACTCAAAGGCACAGTCCATCTCCATACTCCATTTCACTTTTCTAGTCCCTTGATATTTTCATTCTCCATTTTTCGTGGATATCGGTTCGCTGCTCTGTGAGCTGATAGGGATGAACTTCTTTTTATAAGTTCACAATTTCTAGAAATCCCTGTAGGACATGCACAGTGGAATGTTTAGGGAAGTCCTGCACTTTCTGAATGTACTCTAGTAGCTTATACAAATCAACATGTCCAACCAGATGGCCAAGATAGTTAACCTCTGACAAAACCCAAGAACACTTCCCTAGTTTTATCTTAAGCCTGTGCTTATGGGGAGTAGCACAAACTTGTTCTACCAGTTTCAGTTGTTACTCAAAAGTAGCTCTAAGGATGAAGATATTGTCATTGTAGACAATCACGTTGGCCTACGGGAAGTCCTGCAGAATGTTCTGCATTTCTATCGAACACTACAGTGCATTCTTCAGTCCAAACTATAAATGTCCAAGCTACCAGTATCTAAAGACTAGGGAAATATGTGTACGCTGTACTGGCCTCGGCAAACAGTAACTGCTAGTATTCACAAACTAGGTGAAGGTTCGTGAAATACTTGACTCCTTGTAGTCTAAATACAGAATATGCCATGTTTGTTAACGGGAACTTACCAGAGACCATCATCTAATTCAGTTTACTGTAGTCCACACACAACTGTACACTGTCGTCTTGCTTGCGGACTGTAATACTGGGCAGCGACCAAGGAGAGACGCTTGGTTCAATTTTACGCAGTTCATATAACTCCCAGCACTGTTCTTCAATAATGTCGTTGATTGGTAGAAGAAATTTCTGAACCCTCTGATAGATGGGTGTCACGTCATACAGGTGGATGCGTATTGTTGCGGTTGCACACACTCCCATATCATCGTCACTATTAATGATGACCAGAGTATGACAGCGATTTATCTGACAGAAGTGGTCCTTCTGGAAAGAATCCAGTTTGTCTGAGATAAACAGTTTGTCTATCTCTTTCAATATGCTTGGTTCAGGTGTCTTGTTGCAATCCTATGCTGTTAGGCAGGAAAGAGGAGGATCCACCACTACCATAGTGAATGCCTTCCCCAGTAGATCACTCATATTGATCTTGGAAGGTCCTTCAGGTAAACCCTTGACTAAGACTGAGGCTTTGTCATCTTTTAGTTCTAGGATGCCAGGTATTGTTGTAACTTTTATGGACAGATTGGGAATTTTGATGTTGCCATCATAATGCATCTCCAACTGACAGTTATATTTACAGGCAAGGCACCTAGAGGAGGTGTCAAGCCCCTCTGGAAAAGCAATACAGATTGGAACAAGTACAGGTACTGGCTCAATACCGGCGATCCTAGTTGAGTTGGCTGCTTGGAAGAGATTATTTGATTTTGATAAGGAAACGCTGGAAATAACTTGATTAGGCGTCCTGTGGGTTTGGCAGTAATATGACGGGTAAATATGACACTGTCTTCTGAAGACACATAATTTGTGTCTTAATTACCAAGTCTCAATTTCGGAGGCATACGGTTTGTTCCATTGACTATGGCAGTACTAGTGTAGTGGATGAGAATATGATTTCTCCTTGATTTGTGTGATGAGGAGAGCTACTGGCATTTCACCGCAGTTTTTAATGCTATACACTATTGGGGATTAAAGGCAGACAATTATTTCATAAAGTATAGATGGATTTAGTATATTTTGGTACTGAAAGGATATCAAGAGTTTTGTTTTGTATTTAAACATAATTATGGATTATTTTATATTTCCTGCATAAATGATACATGGTTACTGTTACACCGTTTATATAAATCTATTTGTCCATCAATCCATATCTTATAACCCACTTAACCTCTCTTCTTAGTGGGTAATGAGCTATATTTAATTATGAGCAAAGCTTAATGTAAATAGAATCTCAGGTGGAGTAGCTTTAAGGAATTTGGGTCACAGGCTCAGATATTTAGCGGGAGAGATAATTCAGCACCAGATCAAAGTGGAGAAAAGTTTAAAAAGCTTGGATAACAATATGGAAGAAAAAATGGGTACTGAGGCAAAGAAGACTATAAAGTGTGAAAACTTAAAAGTTAGGTGTATACCTACTTTTGGATCCTTACTTGCCCTTCTGTTGTCCATCTTTCAAAGTTCAGAAGACTTGAGTTTTTTAACTAAGTAATGTTTTATATTTCAATATTGTTTTATGATGTTTTTACTTTTACAGTAATTACAACTATTTAATTTGTTTTTATGAATTTGTAGGCAATCACCATGAAAGATTGTATTGTTATGAGTAGAATATTTCCTTTGTCTCTAATTGTTTTTTTTTTACTGTTTTTTATAGGCGGTCCCATGTGGTCTTTTAGGTATTGAGCCATATAGCGAAAGCTGGGATCCAGATATTGCAGATCTAATGACTAGTATTTTTGATTCACAGAAGATACTGGTAAGTTTTGACTTTTGTAAATTCATGGCAATTATCTAGCATAACTAATTCATGATTTGATGTGTGAATATTTAATCATGCTGTGTACTGATGTACATTTCATAGTAAAATTCGTTCACGGTTTGATAAATACTCAGCAGCATTGAAAGTAGAATATATAACAATGTGAATTGAAATAGGATAAAATATTGATTTACTTCTATTCCCTCCATTTTCCCATACATAGCCTTTCCACCTTAGCTTAAAATTACAAAACGGATGACGATTCAGCTACCCTAGGTAGTTTTAGTTTTCTCAATTGCACTATAGAATATGAGGTTATACTCAAGAAAAAAATACTTAGCACTTTGTTGTAGGGAAGGGAGGAATTACTTTTGGTTATTGCAGTGGTTTGTTTTTGTAAAACTTAATTTACCTTTATAGTTTTTTTAATTTGTATCATGGACATTATTGCAATGCTGTAATCACGTAAAAAGGGGTTTCAACATAGTAAAACCTATTTTTGGTGGTGCTCTGTGGTCTCCAAGAACTTTCCTGTGGAAGACTAGAACTGGGAATCCAATATTACAAGAAAATGCCAAAGAAATATTGTCAGATCTTCTCCAGGCCCAGTGTCCTCGTGCACAGCTCGTATTTAGTGAGTTATAGGTAGATCTACGGATTCAGGCTGGTATGAATCCATCATACCACCTCTTATACTGAAATGCATCTGACACAATGACACATCGTCAAGAACCAATCCTGGTACCAGAACTGAAACTCCCTGGACACCAGCATGCTCTCAAGTACCATTTTTTTTATAAATAGATTAGTAAAGTTTATGCGCATCCCATCCATACATAAGGCTACGGAGGAAGGGAAGTGATCTTGGAGACCACACAGCACCTCCCAGAAAACAAACTTTTTTACCCTATGTCAAACCCACTATTTTTGGGATTAATATACAATGTTAGGCCTTTTGTGTCAATAGGCATATGAGATGATGAATGAATGAATATGCTATGTGATCTCCAGAAACTAATATCAGAGACACTGAGTATAGTACCCTAATGGTCATTGTTTCCAACTAAAGAAACTATGATTTCGTGCATACATGGTGAACATAAATTAACAGGATGAAACTCACCTCATAGGATATAATTCCAGGGCTGGAACTATTATTATTATTGTAGTAGTAGTAGTAGTTGTTGTTGTTGTTATTAGAAATAGCATAAATCAATAAACTACAGGAGAAGTAATGAATAAATAGTAATAGTAATAAATAGCAGAAATCAATAAACTTCAGGAGAAGTAATGAATCATTCAATATAAAATATTTTAAGATCAGTAACATTGTTGAAATTGATCTCTCATATATAAACTACGAAGAGAGACTTTCGTCAACCTGTTCAACATAAAAATATTCGCTGCAAGTTTGAATTTCTGAAGTACCACCTATTCAACTGCCCGATTAGGAAGATCAATACAAAATGTGGCCATAGCTGGAATAAAATTTCTTGGATATTTATAATATTGAGCCTAAGGATGGAGAAACCATGACTGTTATGATTAATTGCATACGTACAGGATGGTATTCTGTCTGAAGATCTGAATGCGAAAGGATGGTCAGAAATTTTAAAAATCTTTTGCAACACGCATAGAGAATTAACTGAATGACGGTGCCAGATATTAGTATCTAGATCAAGAATAAGAAGATTTTGACCAATGAATTAAAATGAAATTTAGCATCTGAAGATCAAACAGGATAACAATACTCAAAATAAGGTAGAATGAAAGCAATAAAACACATCTTCAGAATAGATTGATCCCCGAAAATCTTGAAGACTTTCTCAAGAATTTTGTTTGTGCAATTGAAGAAGAAACAGCCCGAGTATTTCTCAAAAGCAAACTTGCAATCAAGAATCAGACCTAAAAAAAGAAATGGTTGATTTTGGATATTGAAAAACTTTGACAATTTGTAATGGGTTGGGTTTGTAGATGCTGAAATAGCTCAAATGGAAATATTTTATTTATGAATCTTAGGTAAGCTAAATATTATATCTAGTGAAGTACCTGTTATAGATAGTTTTTTATATTAATCACCTGTAATTACAGATTTTTTGTATGTATATATATATATACATATATATATATATATATATATATATATATATATATATATATATATATATATATATATATATGTTTGTATATGTATGGATCTATTAATATCTAACCCAGTTAAATTTACAATTATTTGACACGGGAGAAGATTCTGAGTTAGAAATATATTTTGTTCACCAATTGAGGGAAATAAGAAAATATATTCAATATATAATACCGAAAAGTGCCATATGACACGTGTGGTATCCGTTTATGCTGCATATCCTCAGGACTCGCCTTTATTTGTAAGTATTATGTAAATCTACATGCTTTGTAAAATGTGTATTAAGACTAAATTATTCAATTGTCAATTTCCTTCCACCCTTCATTTCAAACCTAATTCATAGATATAATAAATCTAGATATAAGAAAATGATGAGTTTGAAATATGGCCATTTATATCTTCTGGCTCATAAACACACATAGGAAGACACAGCTGTATTATACACTTGAGTGAAGTACAGACTATGTAATCTCTCCTGCGACACTTCGTTTATATTTTTGGATGGGAAAATTTTATCTAAGTAATTTTAACTACCCTGAAAACAAAATTGTGTACAAGGGTATGCACTTCATAATTTAACATTACATCATAATTTTCGTAATTATATAAGTAGTACCATAATTACATGATATTCCTAGCTATGGCCAACACCAGCCATATTGCGACTGTTTGATATCCTTGATTACTCTCAACTGATATATTGTAGTCTAGAAATTATTGTACTGTAGCTAAAATTTTACATGAAACAAATTATTATAAATGAAGTGACTTATAAAATACTGCTACAGGTAACTTTTAGTTACTTGGTACTGTATAACCCTTGATAATTAATTAGCTCAATAATGGGGGTTTTCTGTTGTGAGGAAACTTTATTTTACTTGTATTTGTAGGTCTTAAAACCAGATTTTGACATAGCAAAAATCTAATATTGGGGTGAGATATCTGTCTTTGTGATGGAAGTTCCTCATTAGCCGCTTCTACTTGGGATATTTTTGCGAATGATATACCAGAGAAATTTACCTTGGAGGTATCAACGGAGTTTCGACATTGAGACCGAATAAACTGAGAGATATTGTTCATAAATCAGAGACGTGTTAATAACAAGCCATGGTTATCCTTCCCCGAAAGGAATTAACCTTGTTTTGAAGGAAAGGAGAGGGAAGGATAGGTGGGCAGGAGAGCCGTTACAACTCCCTATCTCAATGTGCTACAACTAACATGTTTCCTGTTGAACCATTCCTGGAGCAGCCATCGCATGACACGTGGTTCCACATTGAGAAATTGGAGCGGATGGAGAATTAGTGGGTGGGACATCAGGACGACATGGCTATTTCACCCAAAAATAGATTATTCCTATATCAAAATCCAGTTTTTGGGCTTGAGCCATGTCGACCTGTTGGAAATGTACCTGAGAATTATCATTGTTAAGAGAGTTTTAACCCTTTAACTTCACACATATAAACATACTTCCTACAGCATTGGTAACTATGGTACCGAACGATGAGAGTAAGCAAACATTTTTTACAAAAGTAGGAACAAAGTAAATCAATAGCGCAGTCCCACTCACTGTGAAGAAGAACTTTGTCTTCAGTAGATGAAAAGACCAATATCTTTAAAAGGATTGGTTAAAAATTGATACACTTTTTATTTTTTATAGATAGCAGGTCCAAAGAAATAAATCACAAAAAGCAATAGTAGTCTATTAGTATTTCTGTAAGATCATACATGTAATAATAATACATAATAATACAAGATATGCAATATATATATAATATATATATATATATATATATATATATATATATATATATATATATATATATATATATATATACACACATATATATATACATATATATATATACATATATATATATATATATATATATATATATATATATATATATATATATATATATATATATATATACATATATATATATATACATATATATATACATATATATATATATATATATATATATATATATATATATATATATATACATATATATATGTATGTATGTATGTATGTATGTGTATATGTATAGACACACATATGGAACATAGTAGTAAAACAGTAATAATTGTGACATGAAAGGAAAATATCACATGTGACTTGTTATAATATAAAAAAGGTATATGGAACAAAAGGTCATAGTTTCCTTGCACAATGTAGACTGAGCATTCCCAGTTATACAGTCCAAAGGAGTCCATGCACAATACTTAAGAAGCTAGTTTTAATCACACTACCAGCGGCCACCACGAAGTGTTTAATCTCTTCCAACTGACATAGGTAATGTTTAAAGAACACTCTTGAAGATTTCCATCCTGTGTAAGCCTGTAAGTCTGCAAAGGACATAGATTTGAAAAAAATTAAGGAAGAGGCAACTTTTCTAGGGTCATGATCTGCTGGAATACTTTCCGGGTCAGCCCTTCTGATGAAGTAGGTGAGTTTGGAACTTGGCTGTTTCAGAGAAAGGTTAGAACCTGTCGACGCCCCTTTAAAAAATTTATCACCTTTAAAGGCCCAGCTCTTGGATAGGTAGGCTTTAAGGCTCTCCACGGGGCACAGAGAAGTGTCCTCCTGTAGTGGAACAATCTTCCATGGCCCCCATTGTTTTGTTAAAAAAGTTGATTTTTCTTCAAGAATGCAGGATCTGGATAAAGGTTTACCTCCCCCGAATCCGAGAATTCAATGTGGCCATCATTCTTTGAAAGGGCCATAATTTCACCGACTCTAGCACCAGAAGCCATAGCAAGCAAAAATATAGACTTTTGAGTTAGATCCCTCAGAGAGGTAGAGGCATTATCTATCTAAGAGGCAAAGTGCATTGGAATGAGCATTAGGTTTCAGTTTAGCACAAGCCTTCGGGATCTTACTGAATTGCTCGCTATTGAGTTCGACATCAAAAGCATAAGCGATCAGTCTAGTTAGTGCCGACTTACATGAGGCAATAGTTATAGAGGCTAGACCTTTATTGTGTAGGGAAATAAAGAAAGAAATACAGAAGTCCATAGAAATAGAAGAGGGCTGAATACTTTTCATGAATGCAACCCTTTTTTCAAGGAAGACAAATATTGTCGTTTTGTGGTGTTGGACTTGTAGGCTACTCTTCTAGGAAGTCAATTCTTTCCCTCGCAACTCCTAATTTTCTTTGAGCTGCAAGGGAGAGAAAACCGTTAGCTAAAAGGTTTTTGTTATCCAAGAGGAAGTGAAGGCAGTCCTTTGTTGAAGAACCTGGGACTGCACTGGAGATGGTAGAGGGATCTGGAGGGGTTTGAGTTCCAGAACAAGAGGGTACCAATTGCTCTTGGGCCACTTTGGAGCCATCAGAGCTAAAAGTGCGCAGTTTGTTCAGTACTTTCAGTAGGAGGTAGAATGGAGGAAATAGGTAGATGTGAGACTGGTTCCAATCGAGAGACATCACATCCATTGATGTCGCTTCTGGATCTAAGTTTGGTTATATATACCGGGGAAGCTTCTTGTTGAAGCTCGCTGCAAAGAGATCGATTTGCAGTTCCGGGACTTGCTCTAGAATGAAACAGAATGATTTTGCATCCGGAGACCATACTGTTTCCTGATTTTGGATCTTGAGAGGGCGTCCACCATTGCATTGCGAACCTCTTCGAGGTGAACTGCTGAAAGATTCCATCTCCTCCTTTTTGCTAAAGAGAGAATGGCTAGGATTTTATGGTTGATTTGAGGAGATCTGGAGCCCTGTCTGTTGACACAGTGTACTATTGTGTTGTTGTCGATGACCAATTGGATGTGTGATTTCATCTTTTGGCATAAAGTCTTTAGAGTCAGAAACACTGCCATAGCCTCCAGAACATTGATGTGAAACTTCTGAAATGCGATCAACCACTGACCTTGCACTTTCTTGGAAGAGGAGTGTCCTCCCCCAACCTTGTTCCGAGGCATCTGTGTGAATAGTCACGGAAGGAGGGGGGTACTGTAGAGGGACATAGTTCGATAGACTCTTGGCAGTCGACCACGGCCTGAGTTGCTTCCGCAGTAAGACCGAGGTTTTGTGGCGAAGATCTCTCCGAGCATTGAATGCCCTTCTTCTCCAGACTCTTTTGGCATCTTTGAGTCTCGCCTTCAGGGTTGGGTGTGTCACAGTAGCTAGCTGTAACGACCCTAAGACCCTTTCTTGTTGCCTTCTGGTGAGTACTTGTGAATAAAGTAGGTACCTGACCGAGTTTGCAATTTCCTTTCTCTTGCCTTGTGGTAGAGAGAGGGTGTGTGACTGTAGTTCCAGTAAAGTCCTAGCCACTGGAATTTCTGAGCTGGAGATAGCCTGAACTTTTTGAGGTTGATTTGGGAGCCCAGAGATTGTAGAAAGTTCATGACCTTTTGGGTTGTTTGAAGACATTCCGACTTCGTTGCAGCTCAGGATAACCAGTCGTCCAGGTACACCATCACCTGAAGTTGTTGGTCAATGGCCTCGACTAGTTTCATAAAAATCCTTGGAGCTATACTGCGCCCGAAGAGCATAGATTTGAATATGTAAAGGGCATAGCTTTCAATACATAGGCCTTTCTTGCCAGTCTTAAACCAAGGTAGGGGAAGAAGTGCCAATCTATTGGAAGATGCCAATAGGTGTCTATAAGATCTATGGAGACGCTGTAGGCCGGCTGGGGTTGTAGGGTCCGTATTTGCGAGACAGTCAGCATCTAGAACTTGTCGTTCAGAATGAATTTGTTTAGTGGGGGCGAGTTCAGAATAGTTCGAAGTGTTCAAATCTTTTTTGGGCACACAGAAGAGCCACCCTTGAAAGTTCATGGATTTTGTGCAACAGATGACTCCCTTCTGTAGAAGGCGCTGAACATAATCCTCCAAGATTTGATTGTAGGTTGAAAGAACCCCTTGAACCCAGGGTGGTTTCTGTCTGCATTTCCTGCCTAACCCTTTTGAGACTATGCTGTAAGCCCAGGGATCGAACTCCCATTGATCCTTGAACAGGTGAATTTGTCCCCCCTACCGGAAGCAACTTTAGTCTTGTGTATACTTCCTCAGCCTCTAGTTTGACTGTCTTTTCCAGACCTCCCCCTGTTACAGGAGCCCTTCTTATGAGCATTGGCAGGGTGGAATGTGGTAGTAGCTCTCTCGTACACTCGGTTTAAGACTTGAGACTGTGAAACGTACTGCTGGGGAACCGTGTACACAGTCTGAGGGATGGCTGCAATAGGAAAGAATTTCCTTCCATTGAAGTGACTTCTGGGCCTCTTTCCCTTGGGTTGAGGTCTTTTATTGGGGGTAAATTTCCATTTAGAGGAAATACCCCACTTGTCTACAAGGCTTCTGTTCTCTTGAGCCTCTTTGTACATGACATCTTTAACCAATTTCTCAGGGAAGAGATCCTTCCCCCAGATATTGGAGTCGATCAGTTTTCTAGGTTCATGTCTGATCGTAGTAACAGCTAGGGCATGTTCTCTTCCTGATTTTCTGGCCATGAAGAAAACATGGAGATCAATATAAAACATGATTAGGTGAGTCTTCGTCAAGACAGGGATTTGGAATAGTTTCCAATAAGTATCTTTAGATAAGATTGGAAGGATAAAGAGGCAGAAAGTCTCTCTTTAGCTTCCAGTTCTCCCTTCAATAAGGATTTGGGAATCCTAGGCAGTTTCTCATAAAACTGTTTGCCTCTGATGTCTTTATTTAGTTTTCCAACAGTGAAGGTAGGTTGGACGTCATCCCAGATGTTCGAATCATAAGGAAGGGCTAGAGAGACAGGTTTACATTCCTCTAGCACTGGGAATAGCCTGTTTTCCTTTACGGCTTTCATCACTGACTCTAAGCTTTTAGAGGCAAAAGGGAAGACAGCATACCTGGGGACCACAAAAGTGACCTGTTTCCTGGCAAGGCAGAAAGTTGGATTTTGGTGAATTCAGCCATCTTTAGCTCCCTAACCAAAAGGGATTAAGCCTTGCCATGATCCATAATGATTGTTTCCTAAGGGATCGTATCATCCTTAATGGACGCTTCTGAGTTAAGCCTTTCATAGCAGTAAGGATAGCTATCGAGTGATGGAAAGAATTCCACACCTGAAACTGGCTTGGAATCCAAACTATCCCCAGTATGAAGTAACCCTAAGATTAAGGCCGGATACTCGGCACAGCACCAAGTGTTCTTAATTGTGCATTCTGGTAGGCTCAAAGCTGGGGTAGCTTTAGAAACAGGTGCCTGTTGTAAAGCTTCTATCCACACCGTTAGGTCTGCTTGAGAACGCTCATTTTTGGCGGTCAGGTTCGCTATGAAGGCTTCCTTGGACGCCATTAGTTCCAAGTTACTGGGAAGCGCAGGTTTGTCTCACGTCGGAACCGCGGTGGAGGTAGAAACTGGGGCTTGGGTAGTAAGTAAAGAGGCACTGGGAGCTGCACTCACCTGATGCACATCCAAAGACACTTCTGAGGCTTCCGTGGTCAGCAGGATCCTCTCCCTCTCTGATGACACAGAAGAAGTAGTGGACATGTAATCGGCATCCAGGCTAATGACTTGCAGATTGTCCCAGATTTCGTCATCCGCATGACAGGCGGGAGTTGGATCGTCCGTAATTGGTGACCAAATGCATAGAACACCTCGGCCTTGGGAAAGAGGAGGTCCTTCAGTTCAAGAGAAGGAAGATAAGGGGCACCTTGTTGAGAGCTCTTCTGGAAGCCTCTTACCCAGTGCCTGATCGTCCTCCGACGTCGCTCTTGAATATCCTAGGAGACGTCAGTGTCATATTAGCCACTTTGAAGGAGATCTGTGCAAACCTGGCAATTGGTAGGTCCCCAGATTGTAGTGGATCACTTGGAAACGGCAATCAGCATGGTTCCGGCAAGTCTTGTGGCCACAGAGTAACTTAACCCGACTGGTACAGGTGACCTTTGAACACTCCATATCATCAGCGACCTGTAAAGATAAGACATTGCCATGAGTACATATCATTAAAAATCATATCTTCTTAAAATTAGTGAAAGAAATTAATCCTAAATAAGCACCCCTAAAGAATGGCTAAATCTAAAAATAATTAGAACACATGCCAAACAGCTCAGATATCTGTGGCGATTTATGAAGCAAAACCTAATTATGTTGTGGTATGAATATGGAGGAATGGATCACATCAAAAGAAAACCAGATTCTCCAGTGTAGGTCTATTAGAACAGCCTAAGAAGGCCAATTAATTAATTATACTGCCTAGATCAGCAACAGCTGCCCCTGAGGCCACAGCTGCTTGGAGGTGGCAACTATTTCTAGTAGCCAGTAAAAGACTGACCTGTCAATACCTCAGGTATGTTGACACAAGGAGGCAGACTCATTGTAAAGTCAACAGTGGAGACTGAACAATCCCAAAGAGAAGGGTCCACACTCAGGAGAAGTACAGGAATGAAAGACAGTTAATAAGTGAACCTTCCAAGAGCTGATCATTATCATCAACTTATGAAAAGGGGGGGTGCAGCCCGTAAGATAACAAGACGGCCAGGACACTAAGAATTATAAATTCAAAGGACATCCTGACAACCAGGCAGGATACAATCGACCAGCTCTAGAGAACAGTGTTCCCCAGATGTGGGATAGGAAAGAGAAGATGACTAGTCTAAGGCTGCAACTGAGGCGGCAGAGGGATGATCCATAGCCAACACACAGTCAGTGCTAGAAGAACTCAAGCTGACAAGATAGGAAGCAGAGACAGGAGACAGCACTTCTGTCTAGATAGGCTAATCTGGCAAGGAAGTCAAGACTCCATAGCAAGAAGGATATCTCAAGCTGACAAGTCAGGAAGCAGAGACAGAAGGCAGCACCTCTGCCTAGATAGGCTAACTAGGTAAGGGAGTCAATATTCCATAGCAAAAGGAATATAGCACAGGAAGAGAGGCTGCTGACAAAGAACAAGCACTGTCAATGCGGCAGAGGAGGACCCTTAGGGGGTACCAACGCCATGCCTGTGTAGGCAAGCCTATCCTACCTAGCGGGTGAGGGAAAGCTCAAAAGCTAGGGTGAGATGACTAGACAAGAACATCATTGTTTCAGTACAGTCAGGTTATGGCCTAACTAGGAAGGGGAAGATGCAGAGAAACACCCAAATGTGGTCTCTAAGGCGGCAGAGGGATTTTAACCAGTGGAGGAAAAAATCTCGCCTACCTAGGCCAGGAAAGATAGCCCATAAGTAGGCACACTAATAGATACAAGGAAAGGAAAAGAAGGGGCTGGTGATGGGAGACTCAGAAAATGGTGAGGCAGCATGACAGGAAGGCCCAACAGCAACACTGGAACAGCAATAGTTTTCCAAAGGGGCTTTCGTGATAGGGCACAGAGGACAAGTCCACACAACCAGGCATAGCCTTCCAAAGACTAAAACAGAAGCCTAATAATTATTGAAAGACAAGGAGGTCTACCAGACGGCATCAGAACAGGGGGTAAGGCGTTTCAATGGGCTAACAAGTGGATGCAGGGACCAGGATCCCAAGACATGTGCCGCTTTGCCAAACATATAGGTTAACTAGAAAGTGAAAACAGTTACCGTAGAGCAAGTGAGAACCCAAGACCGCAGCTCCCCGCCATGATGAATAAACAGCATAGCAGGCCAGACAGCCTCACCCAACAGTAAGGTTGGATGAAAGAATGGTATGGTGCATAGTGAAAGTTTACCAGTCATAGCCACTGGCTACGGTAGGCTAGCTTAAGTCAATGCTGATAAAAAACATACAAGAAACACCAAGAAAGGATGGGTTGATACCATAAACATACCACACTTTATACCTTACTTTAGAATAATAAGATAAAACATATTCCTGAAGTAAATGACTAAATAATTAAGCGTTTCTGAGCGATTTGGAACATGATGTAATGGCGCCGAACAAATGCTGGCCTCGGGACAATAAAAGCATGCAATACAATAAAATTATAAAGTGGAGACGCGAAGTTCTCCAACACACGAAGAAGGGGATACTCAGCTTAGTCGATGAGAAAGAAGCTGAAACTTCCATAATCGAAAATCACTCAAAAAGCTAAGAAAACTAGCAGAAACTCTCCAAGCGAACTGACAAAGATGGCGATGCAAAAGGGGAATGGTTCAACCGGAAACGTGTCAGTTGTAGCAGATTGAGATCGGGAGGTGTAATGGCTCTCCTGCTCACGGATCCTACCCTCTCTTTTCCTTTGAGACAAGGTTAACTCTATTTCGGGAAGGATAACCATGGCTTGTTATTAACACTTCTCTGATTTATACACGATATCTTTCGGGATATTCGCTCTGGAAGTCGAAACTCCATTGATACCTCTTAAGGTAAATTTTTTCTGGTACTGTATATCACTCACAGAAATATCCCAGGTAAAAACTACCAATGAGGAACTTCCATTAGGACAACTTGGCTCAAGCCCAAAGATATATCTTCTAGATTATATTACTGTAATTGCATTGTTTGATTTACTTTGAAACGGAGTTTACTTGAAATTATTAATTTCGTTTCAGGCTATGTTCCACTCTTATGAAGATGAAAGAGCCATTGTATCTTTGTCAGTACAATCTGGTGCAGATGAAATGGATTTTTATGATAAGTTGATAAAGATGGGTCTTGCTAAGAATGCTTTTATAAGGTAAGATATTTATATTTACTTATGAAGTGGTAAATGGAGCATCACTTTAGTGACTTCTTACACTGTAAGTTGCTGGTAAATAACCCCCCCCCCCCCTTTAACAATAATAAACTTCAAGTGCTATTTGGTAGAAATTATCTTTCCCTTTAAGGCAATGAAACATTAATTCTCTGTTTGAAGTGGAGGTAAACATGATTCCAATTCATTCTTTTGTCATGCAATTATTACCCCTTTTAGATTATTGGTTACTTTAGAGTCTTGATATGACAGGCATATTTATTTCCAAAAGGGCGCTGTTTTGATTAATACAAAAACACACATACCTAGTGGGTCTAGAGTCTTCATTTTACTATACCTTTGTAGTTGGTAATCAAAGAAGAACTCACATTCTCTTAACCATTGATAACCCAAGTAAAGGTACAGTATTCTAAATATTTGGTAAGCTATATTGGCAATCAATTTATCAATGTGTAGTGGATGATTTTAGTTGGATGGGGATGGCGGATGAAAATACCATTGATCATTTCCCATTTAGTATCAGTGTTGCTCATAATAATCCTGTACTTAGAGTACTCGCATAGAAAAAGATCTATAGAGGGGGTTGCTGAACGAGTTTCCAGTGAAAGATGGTGCAATTTTCTTACATACGTTGTAACATTAGTAGGAGGCTAGGAGTTCGTCTTTTAATTCTAAGAGCAAGAAGGAACTTCATTTAATGGCCGGTTCCAAGGCGATACCATGGGTGTCTTATAACACTGTACAATGTTTTGTAAAGTATATATAAAAGCTTTATTTCTTGTTTTCCCCTTGGGTTTTGAAGGTTTTCACACGTAGGCTAGATTTGTTTATCGGCAGTGTAAAACCAAAGTTTTGGTAACGAGTCTGCAATCTCTCTCTCTCTCTCTCTCTCTCTCTCTCTCTCTCTCTCTCTCCCTCGGAGTTGTGTAAGTGTCCTCTGTATATTGTCAATGTATTTTTGTTGATCCTTGGTTAAGACATCAGAAATTTCTAGTTTTGCATTGATTTAGGAAATAAAGTTTAGATATGTGTTCATTTTATGAAATGTAAAATTGTTGGTGGTTTATTTTGAAAACTTAGAAATTGTCAGTTTTGTGTTTATTTGAGATTTCATAGAACGTGTTTATTCAAGAGAATGCTAGTGTTTGTTAGGTTATATTGTACATTCTGAGATCATATAATATTCTAGTTCTGTATATTTGTATAGTGTACTGGATTTGATATGGTATAAATATCAGCTGTATCATCAGACATTCTGAGAAGATATATCTCTCTAGTGTATTTTTGTTAGAAAGAAGTACAGTAATATGTGTGCATTCTAGAAAATTAAGTGTCTATACTCTTGTTTTAAGTTCTGTGTAAATTTTTTATACAATCAATGAGAAATCTAAGAAGTGTATTTTCTTTCAGAAATATGTTTTTATGTAATTACTGTAATAATCATTGTACTTTTTTGTATCAAAATAATTTCGATATCTATTTAAGCAAGGCAATGGGACAAGAAGGCTAAAAGTTTGGCAATTTTCAAAAGTAACAGCAAGACACGAACTGGGAGATTGCTAGAAAGCAAAGAGGGCAGGGTAAAAGACGAAAGCTTGAGAAGAGAAATTTTACTAGGTGTTTGTGTGTGTGTATGTGACCAAGATCATATGAAGAAAAAGTGCACCTGGGAGAAAGAGAGGAGGCTGAAATGTAGAATCCAAGTAACAGAAGCAAAGTTTATAAAAAAAAAAAAAATAGATTGCCAAAATAGGTGCACATGAACTTTGTGTCAGGACAAGGCAAAGAATGGCAGAAAGCCAGAGGAGTTACAGGAGGAAGATAGTCATTACTTTAACACATTTAGCTACTGCAAATTCCAAGTAGTTTTGAACTATGTTTGCTTAAAACGAGAAATTTTTAACGTACGTGACATTAAATAAAAATTTAGGAAGAAATTCAATAAGACTAAATAAAAAGAAGGCAAATCTGCATACCATATTTGGCAGGGTTACTAAAATATTTCAACAGATGAAGTAGAATGTCTGGATGCAGAAATGAGTTCAGAGACCTAGCAGACTTGCTCACAAGAAAAGAGGTTGTCAGTGCTTGTTTGGCCAAATTTTAAACTATTATCCATAACAAAGACCAAATAATGGGGAAAAGTTACAGAACAAAAGCAGAATGAAAACATTGAAGCTGGACAATTTTGTATGTCATAAGCAAGGGAACTTAGAAAAGGACTTTATGCGAGTTAAAAACTAGGTTCAATGGAAGTTAAAGTATTTGAAGAATCGAGGAAAGTAATCTCTATCACGTCGATTTGTGTGAAGTTGTTTAGTTGAGAGTATATAGGTCTGCTGAGCAGAAGAAAAGGAGCTGCAATGTACCAGTGAGTGAAGGCTATGTAGGAAAGATGTTGGTACTACGAGACACTGATAGCACAAGTTCAATTGTTTGGTAACTAAAGAACAAATGACTGATAAAAAGTATTTGTGCACTGATTGACAGAAGTTTCCATAAATAACCAATATCTAAGATTAGTATGCATATGCTTTATTGCTTGAGAGTGCTATATCTTACGACCTAAACAATGCTCTTGATAATAATTTTCTTGGAAAGATTTCTTGTATAAAGGATCCAGAAGAGTTGACTAAATTTAAAACTGAAATGGTCGACCACGTTGAGGAAGTGACAAGAAAAAGTATGAGCCAGAGGATAATGGTGTAGGAACAGATCAAAATCAGAAACTGATACCAAGACAGTAACATTCACAATGAGAGTTAAAATACATAAAAAGAATGGATGTATCAAACCACTAGTAGTATTTTCAAGCATCCCACATACATCAGCAGAGTAGGTGGAGGAAGCCTAGAAGGTAAGATTCTAGTCTTGCCATGTAGTGGGAGAGACCAAAGTCCTTCTTATAGTACAGAACTAAGATTTTTCTAATGTTATTGGTTGAACTTCAGATGTATATGTATATATATATGTATGTATATGTATATGTATGTATATATATATATATATATATATATATATATATATATATATATATATATATATATAGATATATATATTTATATATATATATATATATATAGATATATATATTTATATATATATATATATATATATATATATATATGTATATATATATATATATATATATATATATATATATATATATATATATATATATATATATATATATTTATATATATATATATATATATATATATATATATATATATATATGTATATATATATATATATATATATATATATATATATATATATATATATATATATATGTGTGTGTGTATATATATATATGTATATATATGTGTATATATATGTATATATATATATATATATATGTATATATATATATATATATATATATATATATATATATATATATATATATATATATATATATATATATATATATATAACAGATTTTGAGCGAAGCGAAAAATCTATTTTTGGGTGAGATAGCCATGGTGTCCTGATGGAAGGTTCCTTTTTGGTAGCTTCCTTGGGTATATAACTACTAAGATATTCCCAGAGAATTTAACCACAGGTTATCACAGAATTCTAACTTCTGGAGCGAGTATCCTAAAGGTTTCCCTTTAAGACATCGTATATCAACAGGGGACGCATGTATTAACGCGCCACATAGCTATCTGCACCCCATACAGAGTTAACACTTCGATATGGAGGGACGGAGAATAGCTGGGGAGCTGTTCCACAGCTAATCTCGTCCGTGGCTACTTTTGGTACTCGAGACGTAAACAAACGGGCGCCATTGCTAAATGACGTCACGTCCGTTCTCATCCTGAAGCCAGTTGCTTGCCGATCACCATGATACAGCAGCGCAGGGTGGGACCTGACAAACTGAACGAAGTAGCAGGGAGAGTCCATCAGGACGCCATGGCTATCTCACCCAAAAATAGATGATGGACGCCATGGCTATCTCACCCAAAAATAGATTTTTTGCTTCGCTCAAAATCCATTTTTTGGGCTCAAGCCATGGCGTCCTGATGGAAGAGTACCAGAGAATCAATGTATCGTGGTAGATTTTCCCCTTGTAGTGTAAGTGCCTAGGGCTTTGACAGGATAAGCATAGTAACCTCAATAGGAGAACCGATGGGAAGAAACTTCCTGCCCCCCCTGGCAGCGAAGTCCCAACGGACCATGCCGAAGATCAAAGTGGTCACCGAAGGGCTACTCACCTTGCTGGGGGAACATGAAGAACTCGGAGACAAGACTGAATGGTTGGCATTCATATAGGAACATTCACAAAGGCAGACAAGTGGTGGTTAGGCACTGTATGTGAATAGAGAGTTGTCTGGTCTCTAAGGTATGATGTATGTAAGTATTCGTGTAGGAATATTACATTGCAGAAGTGAGTATATGATAAGGGTTGAACCCTTAGTCATCTTCATCGACATAAGAGGAAGGGGATAATAAAACTATGACAGTCATGTATTTCATAGTATAAGTAGGAGCGGATTGAGACGCACAAGTAATAAAATAGAAAATTTATTTCACAATTGCAGAACATGTTAAGGAAATGCAATAAAATTGTAAAAGTTATTTACAATAAATTATAATGTACATAGTCATGAAAGACTTGCTCTTGAATCTGAAATGGAATTTCAAATTATTAGTAGGCACTCGTTCCAGAGGAACGTCAGTCTATTAAAATAAAACACATCATGCTCTAGGCATGCGGCACTCATGTGACGACTATGACATTTCACCTGGGAGAAAAACAGTCTATGAAAAAGCACTAAGTGTTTTTGAAATCACTACGTATCACGCGAGGGTCAACATAGGCACCCGAGGAGTTAGAGTCCCAAGTAACTCACTGTTCTATGCAGAGTTAGGTGCAGGTTTCATAACACTACCTGCGGCTACCACAAAATGTTTGACTTCGTGCACTTGTTTCGCATAATGTTTGAAGATAACACGTGAGGATTTCCAGCCTGTGAAACTCTTAAGACTTTCGAAATCCATACTCTGAAAGAAATTCAGAGACGATGCAACTTTTCTAGGATCGTGACTGGCGGGTGAACTGTCAGGATCCGCTCTGCGAATGAAGTAGGTGATTTTCGTTCTTAGTTGTTTCAGTGACAGGTCGCTGTCCGAAGTTTCTCCTTTAAAGAGTTGGCCTCCACCAAAGTCCGAAGTTCTATGAAGATAGACCTTGAGGCTCTCTACTGGACATAGAGAGGCATCTTCTTTCAGAGGGCATATTCTCCAAGGGCCCCATCTTTTGGTGGGTAATTCGTTTTTGGCGAGAAACGTCGGATCCGGGAAGAGGGTAAGGTCACCTGAATCTGTAAACAGGATGTGGCCCTCGTCCCTTGATAATGCCACTATTTCGCTGACTCGGGCTCCTGAAGCAAGAGCAAAAAGAAAGATAACTTTCTGAGTCAGATCCTTGAGAGGGCACGAATCATTGTCCAAGTTGGAGGCAAAATGGAGTTTATTGAAGATGTCGTTGGACAGATCAATCTGGAAGGCATACATTAGTGGTCTAGTCAAGGCCGATTTGCAAGTAGAAATCGTGTTGGCTGCCAAGCCCTGTCCGTGAAGGTGAATAGAGAAGGACATGCAAAAATGAATGGTGATTTCCGTAGGATTTTTGCCTTGACGAATGAGACCCATTTTCTCCAGGATGATTCGTATTGCCGTCGTGTGGATTCGGTCTTGTATTTCTCGAGGAAGTCTAGACTTTTCTTTGAGATCCCAAACCTTTTCTTCGCGGCTAGGGAGATGATGAAGCGAAGACAGTCGACTTCTGTACTTGCTGGGAGAGTACTGGGCCCGGGAGAGGGATCAGCGTGGGCTGCAGCTTCAGGACCAGGGGGTACCAATTGCTCCGGGGCCACTTGGGAGCCACTAGGGCCGCTGTCCCTTTGAAGGTTCTCAGCTTGGAGAGGACTTTCAGCAGAAGGTTGGTGGGAGGGAACAGTTAGATCTTGTACCATCTGTTCCAGTCTAGTGACATGGCGTCCACTGCTTCTGCCTTGGGGTCCTCGGACGGGGCAACATATCGAGGAAGTTGATTATTGTCGCTCGTTGCGAAGAGATCGATCTGAAGTTCTGGGACTTGGTGAGAGATGAAGGAGAATGATCTTGCGTCTAGAGACCATTCCGACTCTATCGGACTTGTCCGGGATAGAGCGTCCGCCGTCACGTTGCGGGATCCTTGTAGGTGAACTGCAGACAGGTGCCATTTCTTCTTCTCTGCCAGACGTAAGATTGTCAGAAGCACCTGAGTTATCTGGGGCGATCATGAGCCTTGGCGATTGAGACATCGAACTACCACCAAGTTGTCTAGGGATAGACGAATATGGATCGAGGGAGGCGGGGAGAGTTTCTTCAGCGTTAGAAGGACCGCCAAGGCCTCCAAGATGTTGATGTGAAACGTCTTGAATAGGGGAGACCATGTGCCTTGAGCCTATTTTTGGTGGGAGTGACCTCCCCAACCCTCCAGCGAAGCATCCGTGCGGATGTTGAGTGATGGAGGTGGGTGTTGAAGAGGGATGGACCTTTTCAGGGCCTTTGCTTCCGACCACGGCTTGAGGAGCAGCCGAAGTCTGTTTGGGAGCCGTCTCTTGAGGTCTCTTCGAGCGATGGATGCGGAACGTCTCCAGACTCCCGCGGCATCCTTTAGCTGTGCACGTAGCACTGGGTTTGTCACTGATGCGAACTGTAGAGAGCCTAAACTCGTTCCTGTTGACGTCTTGAGATCCGTTTGGATTTCAGCAGTCGCTTGACAGACCCTGCTATTTCCTTCCTTTTCTTCTGGGGGATGGAAAGGCGGTGTGACTGAAGGTTCCACTGGATTCCTAGCCATTGGAACCTTTGAGCTGGAGAGAGGCGAGATTTCTTCGCGTTTATCTTGAATCCCAGGTGTTCTAGGAACTGGGTGACTTTGTTGCAGGATTTTAAACAATCCTCGGGCAATGGAGCCCAGGCTAGCCAGTCGTCGAGGTAGGCCATCACCTGGACATCTCTGAGGCGGAGCTGTTGTACTATGGCGTCCGCCAACTTTGTGAAGATCCCAGGGGCCACGTTGAGGCCGAAGGGCATGGCCCTTAAGGCGTAGCTTTTCCTTTGGAGTCGAAATCCTAGGTAGGAGGAAGCGTTTTGGTTCATCGGAACGTGCCAGTAGGCATCCGCCAGGTCTATGGAGACCGTGTAAGATCCTCGAGGCAGAAGGATCCTTATCTATTGAAGAGTCAGCATCTTGAACTTGTTGAGAGGGGATAAGTCCAGAATGACTCTGAGTTTGTCGGAGTCTTTCTTGGGGACGCAAAACAGTCTCCCTTGGAACCTGGTGGACTTTACCCTCCTTATCACCTTCTTGTTCAAGAGGTCTAGGACATATTCTTCCAGAAGGGGGGTTGATCACTGGAAGAATTGCTGGAAGGTTGGGGGTGGTTGAGTCCAACTCCAGCCCAGACCTTTCTTGACGATGCTGTGTGCCCAGGGATCGAAGGTCCAACGATCCTGGAATTGGCGGAGTCTTCCTCCCACCGGAAGCACTTCATTGCTTCTGGTGTCCCGAGGGCTTACTGCCTCGGCCGCTAGCTCCCCTTCCTCCTCTGCCTCTGGAGGGACGGCGAGATGCGTCTCTGCTTGCACCCCTGTTTGAGCCTCTACCTTTGGGACGAAAGGTAGTTGTCTGTTGTTCAAAGGCAGGGGTGAAAACCGGTGACTGGGACAAAACCAGTTGGGTGACCAACTGAAAGGTCTGTTGTGGCTGAGCAGCCACTTGGGGAGTAGCGGGTCCCGGAAACTGTCGTCGCTGTTGACGTTGCTGGGTTTTTGCTTGGAGGATTTCCTCTTAGTTTGAGGGCCATCGTCCTGAGAGGATTTCCTCTATTTTGACATGCCCCACTTGTTGAAAAGGTTCCTATTATCAGTGGCAGCCTTGTCAGTGATCTCTTTCACAAGATCGGAGGGGAAGAGGTGTTTACCCCAGATGTTGGAGGAAATCAGCCTCTGGGGTTCGTGTCTCACAGTGGCACTCGAAAACACGAATTCTCGACAGGCTCTCCGAGCCTTCATGAAGTGGTACAAGTCCTTCACCAGAGTCGCCATGTGCGATTTGGCGAGTACCATGTAGTGGTGGGGGCTCTGGTGTCACCAGCCATGACATCAAGTTGTACCTGGAGGGACATGGATGCTGCGAGCCTTTCCTTCGTGTCTTGTTCTCGACGAAGGAGATGGTCATTGAGTTTCGGGAGATCCTGGTTAAACTGACGTCCGGCTACGTCAGGATCTAACTTTCCTACCACGAAGGTATGCTGGATATCCTTCCAGTGTCGAACGTCGGGGGGAGTTACCATGGAGAAGGGTCTGCACTCCTCCAGTGCAGGGCAGGGTTTCCCTTCTTCCACGGCCTTGAGGCACGCAGCGAAGGCCTTTTCCGTGAAGGGAAGGACTGCGTCGTCGGGTGCGACGTAAGCAGGGTGCTTCTTGCTCAGGGCCGGAAGCTTAGAGCAGGTAAAACCCCTACTTTTAAACGTGTTGGCTAGCATAGCCTGAGCCTTCGAGAGATCGAACACTATCACCTCCTTGGGTTCGGTCTCTTCTTTCGAGGCAGGTTCAGAACGAAGCCGGACGTAACAGTCCGGGTAAGCCTCAAAGTTCGGGAAGAACTCCACTTCTTCCAGGGGGACCGTGCCGATCTTATCGCTGACAAAGATCCTGCTGGTCGCGATAACCCTATGCTCAGCATACCTCTAGGGGTTGGCATGTGAGCATGCAGGGAGGTCCTTAACCGAGATCTTTTTCGGTTCTTTGGACCCTCCCATGGTTCTGATGAACTCGTGAGTCACCTGAAGCTTTTGTTCCATAAGGGCTTCTATCATACTGAACATCTCTTGGGCGGTTGGGATGGGATCCGGGGTAGCGGAGGTAGACGGGAGAGACACTTCCGTCGGTGTAGGAGTAGGGGCGGGGATGGAAGGCGGAGCGACCTCCTGCTCCGACTCGGTGTATTCCACCTGATCTTCTTCCTCTTCCGCGCCTTGGGCCATGAGGGTCCTCTCCGTGTCCTCCGAAACATCCGACATATGTTCATCATTTTCGGAATCCAGGCAACACTCGTGCATGGACTGGGCCATGACTACGTCGGGTTCCACCGTGATCTGGACGGTGGGGATCTGATCTTTGGGGACCACAGAATCAGGGGAGGCCTTTGGGAACAATAAGGCCCTCATATCTTCAGTGGCAAGGTACGGTCCAGTGGCGTTCTTCCGGAAGCCACGCACCCATTTGCGTAGCTTATCCCGAGAAGCGTCCCTGATCTCCTCTGAGGGAGGGTTATGAAACGCATCGACCAGGCGATCCTGGCAGACCGTACAGTTCTGCGGGTCCCAGAACTTCAGATCCCCTTTCTTGTTGGCACAAGGGGCATGGGTCCTACACGCCGTATGGCCATAGAAGTGCGGGCGCTTCACTGCACAGAAGCCGTGGTCACACTTCATCTGCTCCTCCTGTAAAAGAAAGAGAACATGAGTATGGGGGGGGGTCATAAGAATGACTCTTAAACTAAAGTTAAATATTAATTATTAATTTAACTTGGCAATAGGTGTGATACACAGAGGATGGGCTGAGAGAGGGAGATAGGTACATACTCCATGCATCTCGCCCGGCTGGTTACCGTGACTTCCATCCATAGACAATCCGTTGTGACCGAAGGCACAGGATAGAATTCAACATGGAATGCCCGTAGGGCAGTGGGAATTCTATTGAAAATTGTCAAGGATATAAAGCTAGGACTGAGGCCACTCAGATTCTAGAATTGGGAACTAGAAGATTCCAAAGGGTAATGGTTTCTGGCAACCAGCCGTGCTAAGATACACACAGCATGCTGGAAATCTGTGATATGCAAGAAGACAGCATGGTTACTAACAGAACGGTAAGAAAATACCAATCCATTTACATAAACAAGTCATTTGGTTGAAGTGTAGGGCTATCAACATCAGATGATAGCTAGTAGAAGGGGGTGCAAGTCTTCTTGACGCCTCCGGGAGGCTCCGGCAGACCCCCGGCACGCCGGAGGCCGCTCCAGCAGAGTTTCTGGCATTAAGGAAAACGATATAGAAGTCAAGAGTAATACCAGGGTGGCGGCCGCCGGCACAGCGGCGGAACTCCGGCAGGGAGCGGCGGCTCCGGCAGCCGGAGGTAGTCGGCTTGGTGACAGGGACAAGGATGGTTATAGCAGAACCGGAGTGCCGGCAGTGGGTGCTGGCACTCCGGGGGCCGGCCGGTGGACGGACGACTGAGGCTATGAGGGAGAGGGAAGGCCATCGGCTAGGCGCCGGCGGCAGGCGGCAATCCCCCGGCACACGGGGGACATGCGGCGCTGAGGGCAAGGGGTAAGTCACCAAGGTAGGAGGTGGGTATCACCGACAGTGGAGGCGACAAGGAGGAGGGATGTAGGGGTCCGGCCACAGACCCCAAGACATCCCACCTGAGTGGGTGTACCCATGATAGAGGCTAGCCCTATCACCCAGAAGCAGGGGCCGCAGAGGACCAGGAGCTAAGGGAGCCCAAGGGAGGGCAGGGAACACCCAAGGGGGGGGGGGGGGGAAGAGAATCCCTGTAAACAGAACGCATCCAGTGGCTAACCCCATAGGACACTATGAAGGGTATATGTACCAGAGCG
>NC_090729.1:105035152-105062652 GCF_036898095.1 Palaemon carinicauda
ACACGGCACTAATGGTATCCGTATAATTTCACACCTGAGATTCTGAACAGATTTAGTGTTACCTTGGCAACACTTATTCAAAGGGAGGTCACACGAAAATTGCCGACCCCTTCTCCTTTTAATTGATAGTCCCAATCAATTTACTGTTCATCGCAGAGCTAGACGACAGGGTCCAAATAGCACCTGCCGCCACCACATATTGCTTCAATCCATAGATTTTCTTAGTATATTGTCTGTAAGACGCATTGGACAACCTCCGATCAGTAGGTGAACGAAGAGGCTGAAGTCCACACACTGGAAGGTTCAGTGATGAAGCAACTTTAATTGGATCTTTTATCTGCAGGAGTACTGTCAGGATCCGCTCCGCGAAAAAGGTAGGTGAGCTTCGCCCTCAGTTGTAGTGGATAGTTTGATCCAAAGTTTTCTCCTGTAAAGAGCTGTTCCTCCTGAAGTCTGAAGTTCTATGAAGATAGACCTTAGACGCTCTAGCAGACCTAGAGAGACATCTTCCTTCAGAGGGCAGATTCTCCAGGAGCCCCACCTCTTAGTAGGTAGGACGTCTTTAATGAGAAAGGTTAGATCAGAAAGAGATGCAGTTCTCTCACTTAATGTGGCCCTCAGGATAGGGCCACTATTACACTAACTCTAGTCCCATAGGCTATAGCGAACCGAAAAAATAGCCTTTTAGGTTAGATGGTTGAGGGAACAATCCTCATTGTTCACAGGTGAGGCATAATGTAGGACCTTGTCCAAAGACCATTAGATGGGCTTTAGTGGCGTTGCGGGCCTAAGCCTGCACATGTTATCGGGAATTTATTAAAGATTCCAATCGTTAGATCCATTTAAAGGGCATATAGAAGAGGTCTAGTCGGGGCTGACTTGCACAGAGATAATGGTCCATGGATCCAAAGATCTCATTAAGTGACCTCTCTCGCAAAGTCGGCCATACCCTTGGTGCTTAATCAAGGGTTTATATGGAGACAAGGCCGAAGAACTAGCGTTCTCATAGTATTCAAGGATACACTGCCTCCTTCCTCAAAAGGCCAACGTGCTGTCGGCCGCCAGACCCTGAATATAGGGGTGGACAGAGAAGGACAGGCAGAAGATCATGAGATTCTTTTCGGGCCCTTTTGCTTTACAAAACAATTTACTTTTCCAAGAAGACTCGTATTGTCTTCTCGTTGACTAGACTTGTATTCTTCTAGGAATTCTATTTTGCCCTTAAGATCCCAGTCTTTTCCTAACCGTTAAGGGCAAGGAATTCGTAAAATGAAGGGATCAGGTGTACTGTGATAAATAGAAGGCAGAAAACTTCTGAACCTCCTGGATAATCCTAGGTGCATAACTAGGACTAGCCTCAGCCTCAGTTCCTTCATTACAGGGAACGGGATGTTCTTGGGCTTTCTGGGAGCCAATAGAGCCCCTCTTCCTTGGAAGGGTCTCAGCATGTAGAGGGCCTTCTGGAGGAAATTTTGATGGGCTGAATAGGAATTCTAAGTCCATCACTTCTAAAGTAGAGACATGATGTCTGTTACCTCCATTAGAGGGTCCTCGTATGGGACTAAATAACGAGATAGTATCTTGATAACGCTCATGATGAAGAGAACGATCTGCAGCTCGGGGACTTGTCCCTTTCTGGGAGGGAATGGGTCTGTGTCCGTGTACCATTCCGACTCTATTGGGTGGAACCCAAGAAGAGCATCCGCTGTCACCTTGCGGATCATATATAAACGAGCTGCTGATAGGCGCCATTCCCTTAAGGAAGGGATGGCTAGCATTCCCTAATGAAATGAGACGTCCCTTATCCTCGACAGTTTTGACGCCTCATTATCGCTTCGATGCTCCAGATCAACCTGAGGAGGTCCGATCTGTGTGGAGAGAGTTTATCCACCCATTACAGGGCTAAAATGGCCTACGGGTCCGTGGCCTTTGGTCATTGTAGGGTAAGCGGAGAGGGAATGACCATCATTGGTCCTATTAGATCTCTTCGAGCGTTTGATGCGTATCTTCTCCAGCCTCTTAGCGCATCTTATAGTTGTGCGAGTAGCACTGGGTCTGTCATCATCGTGAACTGGAGAGAGTTCGAAACTCCTCCCTGTTAGCGTTATGGAATCCTGACTGATTACCATAGTCTCTTGACAGACCTTGCGATCTCCTTTTACATCCCCAGGGGAAAAGGGGGCGTTAGGGTGACTACAGGTTTCAATGATTTTTTAAAACATTGAAGCCCCTGAGCTGGAGAGAATCGAGATTCTATTATTTGCATCCTCAATGTTCCAGGGCCGGATCATCTCCATGGATGGTCATAGACCGTAATTTCGGGTGCTGCCCACCCCAGCCTGTCGTCCAGGGCCATCGTTGCCTGAACTCTTTCTAGGCTTGGTTTCGCTTGACTGTCTGCTAATTCCGTAAGGATCCTAGGACTGAAACTAGTCCGACGAGAATCTCGTCCAGGATATACGTTATCTTCCATAACTTGGATCCTAGGTAGGAGGGGAGGGGGTGACTGACTGGAAGTTGCTGATAGACATCTTCCAGGGTTGGCTAGATTGTCAACACCCCTTACTGAATAGGGTCCTTATGTTCAGAAGGATTATCATTCTGAACTTGCTGTTCTATTGGAACTTGTTGCGTGGCGCCAAGTCCAGAATGACTCAGAGATTTCTTGAGTCTTTCATGTGAACACTAAACTGCCTTCATTGGAAATCGATGGACTCTACTTTCCTCACCACTAGTATGCTCTAGAGCTTTAAGGTATACTCTTCTAGGGGGAATTTGAATATAAGAAGAGTTGAGGAAAGGATGGTGGAGGTATGTCCATTTCCATTCTAGTCTCATCTTGGTCAGGCCTTGGACTCCAGTGATCAAAGGTCCGGCGATCCAGGAGGAACTTCCCCCCTACCAGAAGCGTCTGTTTGCTTCGCTTGATCTGAAGGTGTATAAATCTGACTGTCTGTGGAACAACGGTCATTGTAACTGTGGGATGCAGTTTAACATCCTAGGGAGAACTAAGAAACCCTTCCGTTCTCCTTTCAGGCCATACCTGACTGTTCGCCTATATCAGCTTTTCAGTGTTTCACTGTAATAGAATATTCCTTTCTATTGCATAAAGCTTAGGATAAGTAAGCTGGAAGGAGGAGAGACACAGACGTGTAAATCCTTCCAGCCAACTGCTGCGGTCTTCCTAATTATTGATTCTAGGGCATCCCCTTTCAAGAAGAGGCCGATGGAAGATTCTAGTCCATAAGGCTAGAGTAGCGCCCTACATCCGGGGAATTAATAATGAGAATCAAGAGGCTGATGAAGCATCAGCGTAAGGAAGAAAGGGGGGGGGGAGTGGATCCCCCAAATCAGGTAGGTCTCAGCAAGGGGTTGTGCTTAGAAGCACAACGTACTGGAAAACCATTCTATTGTATGGTTATGTACCAAGGATTTCTGTCTGCGATATGGTCCTAAACTGCAGGTGTACAGGGTATTGTATACCCCTATACAACTGGCCTGTTACCATCAAGGCTAGTGCTTGGGGGTAAGTTAATTGGCACAGTACTTCAGTACCGATATGGCTAGCAGGTCTTCGACATATCAGTGATTTTTCGGCTGTCAGGGGGTCGCTGACAGACGTCACACCATCCTAGCCAGTATTCAATGTGACTGGGTAGTGGTGAAAACTATACGCATAGTCAGCGGATCTCTGAACCAGAGGAGACTCCTCGGGCTGTCGGCAGACCGCTGGGAATCGGCGAGCTGTCGATTGAAGGTATACCAACTCATCTATTGACTGGGTGGTGACCAAGGGCACACACATCCGGCTCTTGGCGGCGGAGTCAGATGTGACAGTGAAACAATGACTGCTGTCATTGATTTCACTACAAGGTGTGGCTTGAATATGGAGTCTCTGCCCGGTGTTAGTCAGTCGGGGGTTCGAGTCCCGCTCAGACTCACCAATGCCGTTAGTGTCTGCAACCTCAACTTGAGAGGCAGGGTTGGGGGTTTAGACCTTTAAAAGGAGCAGTAAATCTGTATTTTTAGTAATGAGAAGGTGAAGTTTTCGGTCCAATTCCCGTAGAGTTCTCGCATTTTACGGGTTTGCAGTTGAACCGCATTTAAGAGATAACTTTCGAGACGAAACTAACCACAGTTCGACAGCTCTAGACTGCCGTCCTGCAGATTGGGGATTTTGGAAATAATATTGCTGGGGGGACCTGCATATATTATTTCCGTGAAAATGCTCATCTTTATAACTGCGGAAGACTGCAATGCATCATCTGGTGTCCCTCCTGTAAGGAAGGGAGAACAGAAAGGAGTATTCAATTGATTATCGCATCGATGGGCAATTTGCAAAGTTGTCTTTTGACAAAATAGCTTAGGACAGAAAGCTAAAAGAGATAGTTGGAGACACATAACCGTGAATCCCTTGTGAGCCAATGCTGTTACTTCTCCTCAGTCTTAAGGAAATTCCTCCAACCGGGGAATTCCCTGAAGAAAAGGGGGCTCGAACACCCAGGTGTAAGGAAGTGTACATGCACTGTCCCCTTCTATGCTTAACGCTGTGAGGTAAGGAGGATTGATACACAATCAGAGTATCGAAGGAATGTCATTCTTTCGAAATAGGAGCGCTAACAGCAGAAGCTCGCATCCAAGATATGTTGATTAGAAATTAAAAGACATACATTTGTCTATCCCAAGCCATCTATTCGCTGCAACCTCCCTTACAATATTAAATCAGGAAGTTTCCTGAACAGGGAAACTCAGGGATAAGGGCTCTCCCCTTTAGGGGTTAGAGGCGTCACACCACCGGCCCTTTACGAAATTTAATATTGCAGGGTAAATAGAAACTGATTTCAAATCAGAATATTGATGAAATATTATTCCATCAATATAGAATTGGGTTCAGCAAATATCTAGATAGGGACACCCAATATATATTGGAAATAACTACTAGTATAATCTATACGTTAGTTATCCATCTGCCGTATTTACTATACCGGAAATATACTGACTACCTGTATAGACCTATACCGTAGTTCAGCCGGCAGAAAATAAAAGACATATACTTATGCATCCCAACCAATCTATTTGCTGTGACCTCCCGTACAATATTAAATCAGGGAGTTTCTTGATCAGGGAAACTCAGGGATAAGGGCTCTCCCCTTTAGGGGTTAGAGGTGTCACACCACCAGCCCTTTACGAAATTCAATATTGCAGGGTACATGGAAACTGATTTCAAATCAGAATATTGATGAAATATTAATCCATCAATATAGAATTGGGTTCAGCAAATATCTGGGCAGGGATACCCAAGATATATCGGAAATAACTACTAGTACAATATGTACGATAGTTATTCATCTGCTGTATATACTATACTGCAATTATACTGATTACCTGTATACACATGTACTGTAGTACAGCCGGCATAATGCCGGATTAGCTAGCTATTGTCGGAGCATCTAGCAAGCTAGAAAGGAGAGAGAGAGAGAGAGAGAAAGCATGGAGTGAAGGCTCTCTATTACTGTATATGTATACAGTAGTAAAAGATGTAAAAGTCTAATTTTACTGCCTTTCTCCGAAAAGAAGGTTCACTTCCATTTAGCCATAGTACTATTGCCGGCTTACTACTGTAGGCCAGCCTCCGGCAGCACGAGTACTGTCGGCATGCTACCTACTGAGTCAGTACCTATCTGTGCCGGTCTACTGCCGGCCAGAACAATACGCCGACAACAGAAACTGTGGCTAGCAGTTCAAGGGAGAACTGGAGAACCTTGGTGACAAAAGGGGCCTCCCATCCACAACCGCCAAAGCCGCTGGAAGCCGGCAGTCGCCGACAGTCGTCATGGCCGTTGGCAGTCGGCAGTCTCCGACAGCTGATGACTGAGGAGGGGGGGGGGTTCTGGGCGGCCCCGGCAACCCACCTGCAATGGTAAGGTTGCAGGACTCCAGCACAGGAAAGACAATGGCTCGGCCATCGTTAAAGAACAGAGAGGGGAGGGGAAAGGGTCCTATATGAGGTATAGGAGGTCCGGCAATGTTGCCGGATCTACACACCTTGAAGAAACTCTGTTTCAGTACCGGCACGACCACAAGCGGCAGGAGAATCATTTATTCTCCAGCTTAGGAGGTGCTAATACAGTTAAGGGGACGGCAGCTCATGCCGTTCCTCTCAACAAGGGAGAAACAGAGTTCCAATGCTGGCGCCATCCTAGGCCACAAGAGTATACGACTCTATAGCCTAGGGTCGGCGAGCATAGGACTAGTCTACTAGACCACAGGGAGAAGGTGGCGGTAACATTCGACCACTTCAGGTGTAGTCTAGGGAAGGCTAGCCTCCTATGCCGGTAGTTCCGACGGCAAGGGAATGCAATCACCCCGCCGACCAACTGCCGACAAAGACTAAATACTCTGAGGTTCTGATCGAATCCCAAAACTTGCCGACGGCCGTTAAGGGATGAGACAGAAAACTCTAGGCTAGTCATGCCTGAATTCAAAATTCAAGGCCGACGCAGAGAGTTGTAGCCTAAGGCTACTCTCAGAGGGAAGAGAGATTACCCATAAATCTCTAGTGAGATTGATGATGGGTAATATAATTCCAGGAGATATCGATCTCCAGGAATGATAACCAAAACACAAGGGTAACCGGGGAAAGGACGAAAGTATATGTTGTCTAGGTTATGTTACCCAGACATGACGAGATTTTGGTTACCTAAATCACCAAAACTCTGACATATACGATCGCCCCGGAAAGGGAAAAATATGCTTATAGATATCTTTACAATATATAATGCCTAAATAGCTTTCATAACAATGAATAAGCTATTTACACCGGAATATCGTTCTGCTAACTAAATAGCACATGTACCAAGAATGATAGTGCCATGGCGACACCGGCAATCGGCAAAGATCCACACACAAGAAATACACAATTTCATTGCGAAGCTGGAACTAAATTACATATTGTAAAGAATCAGTACTCAACTTTCTAGATGGAGAAAGAAGCCGTAGAAGCATAAAGATTCCCAGAAATCGATCGGAAATGTCAGATCGACAGGGAACACCACCGTAGCGAGTCGCTACAGATAAAGGAATTACCGCCAGAGGGAGTTGGCGCGGTTTTGATACGATTGTAGTAGGGGAACCAGGGTAATCTTTGTTGCGGTTACCCTTCTATTCTGCCACGTTTTCCCCTAGAGCCTAGAGGCGTAAAGGCTATTCGGGGTGCAGATTGCCATGTGGCGTGTCAAGAATACGTCCCCTGATGATATACGATACCCTTGAGAGTAATCTTAAAGGTACTCGCGCCAGAAGTTAGAATTCTGTGAAACCTTTGGTTTGATTCTCTGGGAATATCACTTTAGTCATATATACCCTTCGGAAGCTACTAAAGGAACCTTCCATTAGGACGTCATGGCTTGAGCCCAAATATATATATATATATATATATATATATATATATATATATATATATATATATATATATATATATATATATATATACATACATATATATATATATATATATATATATATATATATATATATATATATATATATATATATATATATAAAGACACTTCTGTCTGCCTGTCCCAAAAAAAAAAGTAATAGCTGCAAGTTTGAACTTTTGAAGTTCCATCTGATTTGGAATATCTTTCCACAATTTAGCCATAGCTGCAATAAAACTAATCGAATATTGTGTAGTATTAAGCCTTATGGTGGAGAAGGCCTGAATATCATAATTAACTGCATACCTAGTATTACTGACAGGATGGTGCTGTCCAGGAAGATCTGTATGCAAATGATGATCAGAATTATGAAAAATCTTCTGCTACATGTATATGGAACTAACTGAACGACAGTGCCCGAGATTAATATCTAGATTAGGAATAAGAAATTTAATAGACCATAAGTTCCTGTCCAAGATGAGAATCAGCAGCTGAAGACCAGGCAGGAGATCAGTACATGAAGCAAGGCAAAATGAAAGAACTAAAACACTTTTCAGAATAGATTGATCATTCAAAACCTTAAAAAACTTACACAATAATCCATTTTTTGTGCAATTGAAAAGAGACAGAATGTGTTTCTCAACTGTAAATTTGCTATTTAGAAACACACCTAAACTTTTAAAAATTAAAAGTCATAGAGTTAAAGAAACATTATCAATGCAGAGATCCAGATGTTGAGAAGTCAATGTCCTCAACCTACTTACAATCATACTTTGAGTCTTGTTAGGGTTCAACTTCATACCCCATAATTTGCCCCGTGCCCTAATTTTAGCTAGATCTCTATTAAGGGATTCAGTAACCCCAGATGTGCATCCATAACATTGAATTGATGCAAAGAGAGTAGTGTCATTGCATATGCAACAAGCTTGCTTTCTAGGCCAAACCACGTGTGTATATAATGAATTAATGGACCAGAATGCTACCCCAGATATCACATTATTAGTCACTATGCTGCACATCAAAAGTTACTTTTTGCAATATGTTACTTAAAAATTCAATAATGATGCTAAGTAAAGACCAACCCCTCCTAACTGTTCGAGTTTTAAAACAAAGGCCTAATGATTAACACAGTCAGGGGCGACACTAAAATTAAGGCCAATTATACAAATTTCTTGACTACAATCAAGGGATTTCTTTACAGCATTGGAGTTTGTAAGAAGGGCATCATATGCTCCAAGGCCTTTACGAAAGCCAAATTGCAAACTTTGGAAACAGGATTACCTTCAGTGAACCTATTTAGACGTTTTGCCAAAAGATGTTCGAGAACATTAGATAACATGGGAGTTATGTAAATTTGGCAGTAATTAATTGGACTTGACGAACAACAAACGTATTTACATAATGGAGTAACAGTACCAATTCTCTAACAAGTGCCAAAAGAACATCTTTTTGCCGTCTTTATGAAAACTAAAGGAAATATATCATTTGTGTCTACACATCCATAAGGATCAAGGCCCATAAAGAAACCTTTAATTTCACGAGACCAATTAGCTAAACTAGTTAGTTTAGCCTCAGGAAAACGGGAATGAGGATGATCAAGTTTCTCATTACTGTACTCTGCTTACTGTCAAACACATCATGCTTACTGTCAAACACATCAACCAAAAGGGTTGCCTTTTTCTTTGAACAGTGAGTGACAGAGCCATCTGGTGTAAGTAAAAGAGGAACTGTTATATGTGCACTAAGCAGTGCAGATTTAAGGGTAGCCCTCCACTTATGTTCCTGAATTGTACCAGAAAGGTTTTCTTATGGTTAAATTGTATTCCTTTTCAGTTGAAGCTTGAACTCTCTGAGCAAAAGCTCTGTCGCAGGTTTGATATTTAGAATAACTAATCCCTGGTGAGTCGTTTCGCTTTTAGGTAGCTCAGGAAGTCAAGAATGGTTTATATGTGAAAGTTTTAGTGCTAAAAATTTACAAAAGGGGAAATATCTTGTTTGAAAACCACTGTTTAAGTAGGCTGGGGTATCGTATTCCATTAATTAAACTAAGTTTCAAGAAGAGGCATTGTATCTCGATCCTGAAACAAAAACAAAATAACGTCAATCTTGGCTCCAAACATTGAAGGCTTGGGCAGCAACTCCCATGACTGAAGAAATTTGAATGGGGAGTCAATGGCTGCCCATAGGTATTGTTGAATGATGTTTTGCACACCATTATTACATTTAAAAGCAGACTTTTTAGATTTTTCGAATAAGCTAATTATCAGCCCTGATGACCGTAGAAACATGAGCAAGAACCATCAAAGATCCTGATAGGGATAGCAAAATTAAAAAACTTCAAAGAACCATCCAAGAAAGAGGGGGCCGATGAGGAATATGTGGGTAGCATATTGCATCTTGAAGTCAGGGAGACTGTCTGTCTGTTGATTACTAAATATGTCTGGTGACTGAGTAATACCCTTGTCATAATTTGACAACGATGCATGGTATAAAAATACCTATCAATAGATGGCATTTGAGAAAAAAAGGGTGAACCCAGGAACAGACGTGGAGTCTAAAGAATCAGCAGCTGAAGAACTGTGCACTCAACTTTTGTACAATTTCTTTTGCGGTGAAGAACCATTGTTCCACTGATCAGTTGTAGTATGTTACATTCAATGTGTGTTTAATATAATCTAAAGAAAATTCTGCGGCTAGAAAGAAAATAAGTAGCCTACGTGAGATGTGGTCTTTCGTCTTGTGAAGACTGTACTATTTGGTTGTAGGATATATAATGAGTTCAGCATACTACTCACTCACCTGGAAATAATAATACAGTAGTTAGATGATGATATTAAATCCCAGCCTCGTGGCCGACTTGTCTTCTGAATTGAATGGGTTATAATCAGAGACAGACTTCTTAAAAGAATACATTTTAATATATTTCTTGTGACTACATTGCTCTGTGTGTGTGTGGAGCGTCATAAACAATCTGACAAACTAAACATTGCCAAACAACAAAAGAGCATCGCTCTCAAAAGACTTAAATCCTACTCCAGTACAAAACTATAAAGAATCACATCCTATCTTTGAGGTACTGTAATTAATAAACACTTGAATCTTAATATAAAAATAAATCATTTCACTTATATACAAAGCATAACATGTTTTATCCATGCAATATGATGCAGTGTTGCGCAATACATGTAACACTTGAAGTAATACAGTACATTATTACAATAATACATAACCGTCTCCTCCCCCTTAACTTGACATTGTAAAAATCTTTATAAATCTAATCTCTCAGGGGCTTTCCTCTATTAATCCTATTAGGAAGCACTTTATCCTCATCTTGTACTGGTACATGAATTGGTTCTGAATCTACATTTGATGTTGGAGCATCTTGGTTAATATTTGACTCATTTGACCTAACTACTAGTATAAGTTTCTCATCTCTAGCATTCACATGCTCTACTGTATTTCTGTTTAATGGCTGTAATTGATCAACATGACGTTTTACAACATTATCACCAACACGAACATCATAATGTAAATTTCTTATCTCTCTTACAATCTCTCCTGGTACCCACTTCTCTGGAGTGTTGTACGATCTTACCATGACATCAGATAAAGGTAAAAAATGTCTTACATTAGGAAGCTTTACTACTTGTTTATACCCTTCGTAATATACATTACTTTGTTTCATTATCCATTAGTGTCTCATTACATTACAAGAGGTGTGTGCATTGAAAGGAATCAAAATGGGTTTTTTCTTTATTCTAGGGGCAAATGTCAATAAACTGAACTCTACCTATTTAATCAGGTCAATACTCTCACTTTTATAATTTCTGGGTGTAGGGAAAACACACAGCGCTAGACTGAACTCTCACCTTTACAATTTCAGGGCATCAGGAAAATGAACACAGCGCGTAACTGAATAACTTATGGCTCCAATTTGTCTTAGATAGGTTAGCCTAAATGCTTTTAACAGTCAAAAAACAGAAATTTACTCTTGAGTAAATCCTCACACCTTTATACCCATTGGGTGTCACAATCCAAAGAAGTTATTTCTAACCTTGTGATATCCTACTCACCTACTCACGTTTTTGGGTTCCTCATACCACATTTACCGAGTTAAAATCAGTACTCATATAATCACAATACTCAAGGTCATGCGTAATTTCATTTTTGTTTTCATTTTAGTTGGACAAAAGTTTTATATCCATGTTTCCACAGATTTATTATAAATTTTGTAATAGAATGTAGTACAAGTCTTTTATGGAAATTACATCAGCTTCTGGTGTGTGTGAATTTTTATAACTAGGCTACTAATTTTTCCTTTTAAATTCAGATTTTTTCCATGAAGACTAGCTAGTACTGTACAATGTATAAAAACAAGTTTGATTAAAGGACGTATACTTTTCTTCTGTTTTCCTTTAAACTATGGCTTGTAGCGTGAATAGTTAATTTCAATTTTACAGGTAATTGTAATCTTACCAGTTACTTTTGTTAAAAGTTTAATTGGTTTTGTATTGAAATAAAGCTCATCAGAAAGGTAAAATTTCTTTTTTATTGCAGACACGAGAAATCTTGTAGCAAAGAATTGACATTCCAGATGAGGACCCAAATGGAGGTGAATGACAACAGAAAAAGACCTGAGATATTGGCTGAAGTGAAGGTTTGTTAGTACTGATTGACATTTTGATAAGAATCTATCACTAGCATTGTTTTTATTTTGTTTTTTTTAAATCAAGTAATAAAAGGCTAATAAACGAATATGTAACATTTTGACACAATGCACTAACCTAGCAATTTGACACAATGCACTAACCTAGCAATTTGACACAATATACTAACCAACTATTAAAGAGAACAAGATTTCAATTTCAACCTATGATGATGGTACAGCATCTTTCTGCTGGTTTGTCGTGAAATAATGGCTTATGTTCCATTTTGGTAGAATCTGTTATTAGCTCAACTAAACAAAATTTGTTCAAAGCCAATTTAATCATAATGATGGGTGTCTTCTTTAGTAGTTTGTAACAGAAAAAAAGCATATAATTCATCTTTGATGGGAATTGAGGGTTTCCTTAAGTATCTGTCATAGAGATATTGCCTTGAAACAAAATTACAGATATAAAAGATTTTTTTTTTTTCATGATTACAATATAGGAGTTCATTACAAAAGTATAGCCCCCCCTAAATCACCTAGTGCAGTAGTGGTATGAAAGTGGAATGTGTCACTTTAATATGAAGTTATAAGTTAAAGATTACTGGGGGCATTTTTTTCTAATATTCAGAGTAATGTTTCCTAGAAAAGAGAGGTCATATTCTCTATTTCTTCATTTGATATGTCTACACATGATGTGAGTGAAAAATGTGAATTTTGTTTAAACAAATTTTATTAGGAAAATTTCAATAAGTGTGTATACAGCAACCAGATAATTTGATTTTCTTTTGAGTAGAATATGATCTTTCCATGTGAGGCCTTTTTTTTTTTTTTTTTTTTTTTTTTTTTTTTTTTTTTTCAAAGAGGAACTAAAAGTGGTACAGTTGCTTTGGCTGGCAGTGTTATAGAGTCCAGGCCTCTACACCATAGAGGAGAGTTGTGATATATGCTGCTTTATATATTTGGATTTTAGTGGTTAGTCTCCTGTGTTTGGTCTGAAAAACACAGGTCTTCAAGCATCCTAAAGCTAATGAAGCCCTGTTTATTTTCTTCAGCATGTCTTTGTTAATATCAGTCATTGGTAAAACAATGCTGCCAAGGAATTTGTAAAATGGTACCACTCGTAGTTGTGCAGCATCAACAGTGAAGTTGGACACATTTATATTTGGTTTAGTTTGTTGTACTATGACTTGTATTTTTGTTTATTTGTCTGTGAGCCAAGTATACAGTATATTTCAGATAAGGTGTCCTAAGGAATGTGTATTGATTCTTGGATCATGGTCAAAATTGCACTGTCATTAGCATGTTGTGTATATGTTTTAGTATCAGTTTGTAATAGGCTCTTGTTGAACAGGCTACCATTGTAATCTTATTCTATTTTGGCCCTGTTGCCTTCTCTGTAAAGGTTTCCTGTAATAAAACTATATAATGGAGGTGAACATCAACCTGCTATACTCTCATTCCCACGTGTAAGGATGAGGATTCTGAGCTGCCAATTCAGAATCTTGGTTTTATGCTGAAATGACAGCCAAAATATTTTGAGAAATTTGTTAATGCTATTGCGTGGGACAAGTTAAAGGACATGAAGTTGATTTATAAAAAAATCAATTATGATTGTGAGAGCAGTAGTTTCTTAACATCCAGATCTTTATTTTATTGTTTCTTTGACTATATAAAACCCTGAAAAATCTAAGTGTGATTCTTGGCTGCAAATTTACTTAAGAGAAAGAAATGCAGTCTATTTTTTCTTCATTTGCACAAAAAAGTTGCATATTGAGAAAGTTTAAGATTTGTGACTAATCTGTCCTGAAGATTTTTTTTTTCAATCTACCTTGTTTTGAGTATGGTTTTCCAGTCTGGTCTTCGGCTGTGACTTATTATCTTATTTTGTTGCACAAAAACTTGCTATCTATTATATTTTTTAATCCTGATAGTGATATTAATCTATGGCACTGTCTGTCATTCATGTGTTCCCTATGCATGTTGCATAAGATTTTTCATAATTATGACCATCCTTTGTGTTCATCTGTACTTAGTACTAGGTTTCAGTTAATTCTAAGTCATGCCTTTTCCATCATAAGGCTCAATGCTACACAGTATTCTAGAAGTTATATTCCAGCAGTAACCAGGTTGTGTAATGAATTTCATAATTAGATGGTTGAATTGGTGGAAGTTCAGAAGTTCAAACTTTCTGGAAATATTTTATATTGAACAGGTTGACATGAATCTCTATTCATGGTTTATATACAGTATGGAAGATTTATTTTAACGCTGTTACTAATCTTGACATTTTTTTAATTTTTTATTCATTACTTCTCATGTATAGTTTATTTCCTTAACTTATTTATCTATTTTTCCTTATTGAAACCAAGGGCTTCTAGTATCCTGCTTTTCTATCTAGGGTTGTAGTTTAATTAATTATAATTATGATAATAATGATAACAATAATAATGTATAATGTATTTATATATCTATTATACTTTAAACATTTCTCATATTTATGCCTGATTGAAAATCAAGTCAATTGTCCCTCTTTCTATCCTGAACCCTCACTGGGTCTCTGGTAACAGAGTTGGGTATTTGTTCATTACATTACAATTATAGCACAGCACTTGATAGGAGTTTACCAGCTGCAAAGGAAAGGAAATAACCTTTGCTGGTGTTGCAGTTGCTTCTCCATTTTATAGATATTAATTATTATTGAGTCTTTACAGGTTTTTTTTTTTGTAATTATTCTCTTCTATAATGCACAGATAATCTTGAGCAGCATCATAATTCTGTGTTGTCAACATCAAGTAACATGTTCATTTAATGTTTTATTATATTCATTATATATATATATATATATATATATATATATATATATATATATATATATATATATATATATATACACACATATATATATATATATATATATATATATATATATATACACACACATATATTACATTTTGGTCCCATGGGCTGGGAACCAAAATATATATATATTATATATCATGGTAGGTAAGCTACACAACCTCTCGAGTTACAAGCTCTCCTGCCTTTTATTTATTTATTTATTTATTTATTTATTTATTTATTTATATTTTTTTTTACATTGATGTTACATTTGAAAATAATACCTGAGCTCTGAGAAAATTATATTGATTGATTGATTTAAAGTTTTCAGGCATCCTGACATCTAAGGGCATTGATGCCAGAGAAAATTATGTAACTCCCAGAAATATATAAAAACACCAAATATCCAAAGGTCTCCTAAGTACACTCAAAACAAAACTAGATAATTATTATTAGGAGCTATTCAAACAACCTCTTACTTCGATTCTTTAACAAGGATACGAGTAAATACTGAAATAAACACTGGTGATTGAAATAAAAGACTTTATAAAAATGAATATATTCTATAAAAATAAATATATTCTATAAAAATTACAACACTGAAAGAATTTACATAAAAAGTAAATCACTCGAAATATTAAGTCTGATTAACACTTGGATTAAGACAAAAGAGATGTTACACTCTGAGAAGTATGTAATCACTTGACTCGAAATATTAAATCTGCATTAAGCCTTAGACTAGACAAAGGAAATAAATAGTTTTAGAAAATTATATAATCTTGTTTCACTGGAAATTAAATTGTACTCCAACATTTAATCTTGATACTTAATGAAAATAGATAACCTTTAACACACTAAGGATTAAGTTCATAAAGAAATTACATAAGGTAGCTGATAAACTTATAAGATTAGCTCACATAAAGTTAACCAGATGGCGATACAAATATACTTCACGTTTTCGCACAACCTTTCGGGTCCAGCTACAGAAATTTATATAACAATAGCACACATAATGACACAATAAATTGAACACACCTTCAAAGTATTCCTTAACGTTTCAACACACTACACGCAATGTGTTATGTTTAAACTGTACACTTTCAAGAGGACTCAATCAAGGCAGTAGAGAGAGAGGGTGTTGGCTCTTTCACAGAATAGGCTGGTTTTCTTCTTCCCTACGCATTCCTAAGGGCACAGATATTTTGACTTGGTAACTTCTAGATTGTTCTAAGTAGATTATTCTCGTGGCGGGGGGGGGGGGCCGGCTTCTAACAAAGGCAAAGTTAGCAACTAAATACAAAATCAGGGGAAAGAACCTCGCTTTCAAGGCAACTCTTTCTCTTCACAGCTCTGTCCGCCTACTGTTCCTGGGAATGACAGAAAAGATAAAAACTTACGCTGTGGTTTTCGAGAACCTTCCAAAACTCGCAACAAATATAAGAATTGCGTATTTTCTCACAAACATGACGCAATACCCATTAAAAGTATAAAAAAAAATTTACACAATCCCTCGTTCAAACCTCGTAGGGTCATATAACACTCTTAAACAGGTTACGTAAGACTTCGTGACAAAGTACGGGAAATAAAAACGGATTTTGAGCTAAGCGGAAAATCTATTTTTGGGTGAGATAGCCATGACGTCCTGATGGAAGGTTCCTTTTTGGTAGCTTCCTTGGGTATATTGACTACTAGGATATTCCCAGAGAATTAAACCACAGGTTATCACAGAATTCTTACTTCTGGAGTGAGTATCCTAAAGGTTTCCCTTTAAGACATCGTATATCAACAGGGGACGCATGTATTAACACGCCACATAGCTATCTGCACCCCATATAGAGTTAGCACTTCGATATGGAGGGGCGGAGAATAACTGGGGAGCCGTTCCACAGCTGCACTCGTCCGTGGCTACTTTTGGTACTCGAAACGTAAACAAACGGGCGCCATTGCTAAATGACGTCACGTCCGTCCTCATCCTGATGCCAGCTGCTTGCTAATCTCCATGATACAGAAGGACAGGGCGGGGCCTGAAAGGCTGGACTAGAATAGCAGGGAGGGTCCATCAGAACGTCATAGCTATCTCAACCAAAAATAGATTTTTCGCTTCGCTCAAAATCCGTTTTTTGGGCTCAAGCCATGACGTCCTTATGGAAGAGTACCAGAGAATCAATGTATCGTGGTAGATTTCCCCTTATAGAGTAAGTGCCAAGGGCTTTGAATAAGGGTAAGCATTGTGACCTCGATAGAGGTTCCGTGGGGATGCAGCTTCCTGCCCCCCTGGCAGAGAAGTCCCAACGGTCCATACCAAAGTTCAAAGTGGTCATCGAAGGGCTACTCACCTTGCGGAGAGTACGTGAAGAACTCGGAGACAAGACGGAATGGTCGATATTCGTGTAGGAACATTCTCAACAATAGATAAGTGGTGGTTAGGCACTATATTCCATGGCTAGAAAACAGTCTGGTCTCGAAGATATGGCGCAAGTAAGTATTCAATTAGGAATATTACACAGCATAGGTGAGTATATAATACAGATAGAACATATTATTCTTCTTATTTCAAGGAAAAGGGGATAATGAAACTATGACAACCATATATTTCATAGTATGAATAGGAGCGGAGAGAGACGCACAAGTAATAAAATAGACATTTTATTTCACAATTGCAGGTTATAGTAATAATAAATGCAATAAATGATGTAAAATTAATTTACAAACAAATTATAATGTACATAGAAATGAGAAGACTTCGCTCTTGAATCTGAAAGAAATTTCAAATTATTAGAAAGCACAAGTTCCATAGGAACGTCAGTCTTTAATAAGGAAAAAACACATCATGCTCTAGGCATGTGGCACTCATGTGACGACTATGACATTTCACCTTGTAAAGAACAGTCTATGAGAAACACTTAAGTGTCCATGAAATCACTATGTATCACACGAGGGTCAACACAGGCACCCGAAGAGTTAAAGTCCCAAGTAACTCACTGTTCTATGCAGAGTTAACTACAGGTTTCATAACACTACCTGCGGCTACCATGAAATGTTTGACTTCATGCACTTGCTTCGCATAGTGCTTGAAGAAAACGCGCGAAGATTTCCATCCTGTGAAGCTCTTGAGGCTTTCAAAATCCATGCTCTGGAAAAAATTCGGAGATGATGCGACTTTTTTAGGATCGTGACCTGCGGGTGTACTGTCAGGATCCGCTCTGCGAATGAAGTAGGTGATTTTCGCTCTTAGTTGTTTCAGTGACAGGTCGCTGCCCGATGTTTCTCCTTTGAAGAATTGGCCTCCACCAAAGTCTGAAGTTCTCTGAAGATAGACCTTGAGGCTCTCTACCGGACATAGAGAGGCATCTTCTTTCAGGGGGCAGATTCTCCAGGGGCCCCATCTCTTGGTGGGTAATTAATTTTTCGCGAGAAACGTCGGATCAGGGAAGATGGTAAGGTCTCCTGAGTCTGTAAACAGGGTATGACCCTCGTCTCTTGATAATGCCACTATTTCGCTGACTCGGGCTCTTGAGGCAAGAGCAAAAAGAAATATAACTTTTTGAGTCAGATCCTTGAGAGGGCTAAAATCGTTGTCCAAGTTGGAGGCAAAATGGAGCACCTTGTCCAGGGACCAGGAGATAGGTTTTGGCGGAGGTGCTGGGCGTAGACGAGCGCATGCCTTTGGCAGTTTATTGAAGATATCGCTGGACAGATCAATCTGGAAGGCGTACAGTAGTGGTCTAGTCAAGGCCGATTTGCAAGTAGAAATCGTGTTGGCTGCTAAGCCTTGTCCATGAAGGTGAATGAAGAAGGACATGCAAAAATCAATGGTGATTTCCATAGGATTTTTTGCCTTGACGAAAGAGACCCACTTTCTCCAGGATGATTCGTATTGCCGTCGTGTGGATTCGGTCTTGTATTCCTCGAGGAAGTCTAGACTTTTCTTCGAGATCCCAAACCTTTTCTTCGCGGCTAGGGAGAAAAAATCATGAGATGAAGGTCCCTGACTTTCAGTGATGAAGCGAAGACAGTCGACTTCTGTACTTGCTGGGAGAGAACTGGGCCTGGGAGAGGGATCAGCGTGGGCTGCAGCTCCAGGACCAGGGGGTACCAATTGCTGCGGGGCCACTTGGGAGCCACTAGGGCCGCTGTCCCTTTGAAGGTTCTCAGCTTGGAGAGGACTTTCAGCAGAAGGTTGGAGGGAGCGAACAGGTAGATCCTGGACCATCTGTTCCAATCCAGTGACATGGCGTCCACTGCTTCTGCCTTGGGGTCCTCGTACGGGGCCACATAACGAGGAAGTTGATTGTTGTCGCTCGTTGCGAAGAGATCGATCTGAAGTTCCGGGACTTGGTGAGAGATGAAGGAGAACGATCTTGTGTCTAGAGACCATTCCGACTCTATCGGGCTTGTCCGAGATAGAGCGTCCGCCGTCACGTTGCGGGATCCTTGTAGGTGAACTGCAGACAGGTGCCATTTCTTCTTCTATGCCAGGCGGAAGATTGGGAGAAGCACCTGATTTATCTGGGGCGATCTCGAGCCCTGACGATTGAGACATCGGACTACCACCGAGTTGTCCAGAGTCAGACGAATGTGGATCGAGGGAGGCGGAGAGAGTTTCTTCAGGGTGATAAGGACCACCATGGCCTCCAAGATGTTGATGTGAAACGTCTTGAATATGGGAGACCATGTACCTTGAGCCTGTTGTTGGTGGGAGTGACCTCCCCAACCCTCCAGCGAAGCGTCCGTTTGGATGTTAAGTGATGGAGGTGGATGTTGAAGAGGAATGGACCTTTTTAGGGCCTTTGCTTCCGACCACGGCTTTAAGAGCAACCGAAGTCTGTTTGGGAGCCGTCTCTTGAGGTCTCTTCGAGCGATGGAGGCAGAACATCTCCAGACTCCCGCGGCTTCCTTTAGCTGTGCACGCAGCACTGGGTTTGTCACTGAGGCGAACTGTAGAGAGCCTAGAACTTGTTCCTGCTGACGTCTTGAGATCCGCTTGGATTTCAGCAGTTTTTTGACAGACCCCGCTATTTCTTTCCTTTTCTTCTGGGGAATGGAAAGGCGGTGTGACTGAAGATTCCACTGGATTCCTAACCATTGGAACTTCTGAGCTGGAGAGAGGCGAGATTTCTTGGTGTTTATCTTGAATCCCAGGTGTTCTAGAAACTGGGTGACCTTGTTGCAGGATCTTAGACAATCTTCGGGCGATGTCGCCCAGACCAGCCAATCGTCGAGGTAGGCCATCACCTGGACGCCGCGGAGGCGGAACTGTTGAACGATGGCGTCTGCCAGCTTGGTGAAGATCCGTGGGGCCACGTTGAGCCCGAAGGGCATGGCCCTGAAAGTGTAGCTTTTCCTTTGGAGTCGAAATCCTAGGTAGGAGGAAGCGTGGTGGTTCATTGGAACGTGCCAGTAGGCATCCGCCAGGTCTATGGAGACCGTGTAGGAACCTTGAGGCAGAAGGGTCCTTATCTGTTGAAGAGTCAGCATCTTGAACTTGTTGTTCGCTATGAACTTGTTGAGGGGGGATAAGTCTAGAATGACTCTGAGTTTGTCGGAGTCCTTCTTGGGGACGCAAAACAGTCTCCCCTGGAACCTGGTTGACTTTACCCTCCTTATCACCTTCTTGTTCAAGAGTTCTAGGACATATTCTTCCAGGAGGGGGGTTGACTGTTGGAAGAATTGCTGGAAGGTTGGGGGTGGTTGAATCCAGCTCCAGCCTAGACCTTTCTTGACGATGCTGTGTGCCCAGGGATCGAAGGTCCAACGATCCTGGAATTGGCGGAGTCTTCCTCCCACCGGAAACACTTCATTGCTTCTGGCTTCCCGAGGGTTTGCTACCTCGGCCGCTAGCTCCCCTTCCTCCTCTGCCTCTGGAGGGACGGCGAGATGCATCTCTGCCTGCACCTCTGTTTGAGCCTCTACCTTTGGGACGAAAGGTAGTTGACTGATGCTCAAATGCAGGGGTGAAGACTGGCGACTGTGACAAGACAGGTAGGGTGACCAATTGAAAGGTCTGTTGTGGCTGAGCTGCCACTTGGGGAGTAGCGGATCCTGGAAACTGCCGTTTCTGTTGACGTTGCTGGGGTTTTGGTTTGGTGGGTCTCCTCTTAGGTTGAGGGCCGTCGTCCTGAGAGGATTTCCTTTTCTTTGATATGCCCCATTTGTGGAGAAGGTTCCTGTTCTCCGTGGCGGCTTTGTCAGTAATCTCTTTCACTAGGGAGGAGGGAAAGAGATGTTTTCCCCAGATGTAGAGGAAATCAGCCTCCGGGGTTCGTGTCGTACTGTCGCATTAGCAAACACGAATTCACGACAGGCTCTACGAGCCTTCATGAAGCTGTACAGATCCTTTACTACCGTTGCCAGATGTGTCTTGGCAAGGACCATGTAGTAGTCAGGGACCCTAGTGTCACCGGCCATGACTTCGAGCTGTACTTGGAGGGACATAGATGCGGCGAGCCTTTCCTTCGTATCATGTTCCCGACGAAGGAGATGATCGTTAAGTTTCGGGAGGTCCTCGTTAAACTGAAGACCAGCGACGTCAGGCTCTAGTGTCCCCACTACGAAGGTTGACTGGACGTCTTTCCAGTGTCTAACATCAGGGGGAGTGGTCAGGGAGAAGGGCCTGCACTCCTCCAGTACAGGGCAAGGTTTCCCTTCTTCCACTGCCTTATGTACCACAGTGAAGGCCTTTTCCAGAAAGGGGAAGGTCGCATTGTCAGGTGCGACGAAGGTCGGGTGCTTTTTGCTAAGCGCCGGCATTTTCGAGTTGGTGAATTCCCTACTTTTCACCGCGCTGGCTAACATAGCCTGGGCTTTCAGGAGATCGAACATGATAACCTCCTTTGGTTCGGTCTCTTCTTTAGAGGTGGGTTCGGACCTGAGTCGGACGTAACAGTCTGGGTAAGCCTCAAAGTTCGGGAAGAATTCCACTTCTTCCAACGCGATCGAGCCGACCTTCTCACTGATAAAGATCTTGCCCGTGGTGATCGACATGTGCTCGGCATACCTCATGGGTTAGTATCCGAGCATGCAGGGAAGTCCTTAACCGAAATCCTTTTCGGTTGCTTCGAACTTCCGAGGTTGGACCTGAAGAACTCATGCGTCTCGCCAAGTTTCTTATCCATGAGAGCTTCAAGCATCTTGAAGATCTCCTGAGTGCTAGATGGGGTAGGATCCGGGGTAGCGGATGTAGAAGGAAGTGATACATCCGTTGGTGTAGGAGTTGGTGCAGGGGTGGAGGCTGGAGCGACCTCATGCTCCGAATCAGGTTATTCCACCTGATCTTGCTCATAGTCGAGCTCGTCGCCCATGAGGTTCCTCCCCGTGGTCTCCGACACTTCCGACATACGGTCCACGTTGTCGGAGTCTAAACGGCACTCATGCATGGACTGAGCCATGACCACATCAGGTTCCACCACTATCTGGACGGTGGGAATCTGATCTTTAGGGACCACTGAGTCTGTTGATGCCTTTGGAAATAGCAAGGCCCTCAAATCTTCGGTAGCGAGATACGGTCCGGTGGCGTTCTTCTGGAAGCCACGCACCCACTTGCGTATCTTCTCTCGAGCGTTGTCCCTTGCCTCCGCTGAAGGAGGATCGTCGAATGCCTCGGCCAAACGACTCTTGCAGACTGTACAGTGCTGCGGGTCCCAATACTTTAGGTCGCCTTTCTTGGCGGCGCAGGGGGCGTGGGTCCGACACACCGTGTGCCCGTAGAAGTCCGGGCACTTCACTCCACAAAAGTTGTGGTGACACTTGATGTACTCCTCCTGTAGAAGAAAGAGATCATTAGTATACGGAAGTCATAAGAAAGTTACATTATTCTAAATTTAAATTTTAAGTAGTTAAACTTTCACTTAACATTAAATAATTCAAGAATATTGTAATGTTAAAGAGAGGAGCGGGAAAGGAAGTAGATAGACACATACTTGTGCATCCCGCCCAGCTGGTTACCGTAACCTTAACAATAGGCAATTTCATTTGTGACCGAGGACACATAAACGGAAATCTTCATGGATCACCGTAGAGGGTAGAAGATAATTCTACCGGAGATTGCCTGCGAGGTGTATCAAGGACTGAGACCACTCAGACCCTTAGAGTAAAGGGGGTAGCAGAAGACCCCATATAGATTTAGGTTCCGGCAACCAGCTGCGCTAAGACACACAGTATGCTGGAAATTTGTAATATGCAGGAAGACAGCACAGCCACCAATAGAAAGGTAAGACAATACCTATCCATCAGAGTAGCCAAGCTATCTGGTTACGGTGTAGGGCTATCAGCATGTAGCCAATAGCTAGAAGAAGGGGTGCAGGTCCCTTGGTGCTTCCGGGGAGCTCCGGCAGACCGGCGGCACGCCGAAGCCCTCTCCAGCAGGGTTTATGGCATTAAAATAGACACGTTGAGGATTCAGGTATAATGCCAGCTTGGCGGCCGCCGGCGGGAGGCGGCTCCGGCAGCTGAAGGCTGACGGCTTGGTGACCAGTTCATAAGATAAGGCAGAATTGGATAGTATACCCAGACCGCCAGCAATCACTGCCGGCACGCCGGAGGCCGGCCCGAAGGGTGGACAACCGAAACTAGGTAATGGATTGGTGGGCCATCGGCTGTACGCCGACGGAAGGCGGCAGCCCTCTGGCACACGGAAGGCCGTCGACTTAGGGGAGGGAGGGTATCTCAGGAATGTGTCACCAAGGGAAGGGCGGTATCGCCGGCAGTAGAGGCGGCAAGGGACCGGCACCAGGATAGGTAGAGAGACAGAAGGAGGGATTGGAGGGGTAAGATCACATACCCCTCTGAGTGAGTGTACCCATAATAGGAGAGGGTTCTATCACCCAATGGCAGGGAGCCGGCAGTCGGCCGGGTGCCAGGGTAACCCAAGGGAGGGTTAGGGTACACCCAAGAGGGGAGAACCCCTGTGGACAATTCGCTTCCAGTGGCTAACGCCATAGGACGCTATGAAGGGTATATGTACCAGGGCGGCCTGTCAACAGGAGTTCAAGATAGCCCTATCGCTCCACCCAAAGGAGGAGTTGTAGGACTAGGGACAGATGTGTATAGGCTAGCCTTTGTATAGGCTAGACTATGCCAAGGGATAGGTGGGGAGGGAGAAGAAGAGGGGTCTTCCATAGGGGAGGCTCTGTACAAAAACGGCCACCAAGGAAGGGAGGTAACCTGAATGAGAACGGTGCACTGGTACCGTCTCAAACTAAAACAGTACAGAGCTCTCTCTCCCCCCCCCCTCCCGAGGCCTAACCTAGATAAGGAGTGTTAAATCCCAAGCTAAGTAGGCTGAATGACACATCGCAAGTTGCATGGAAGGTTAAGAAACCTAACCGAAGCAACTGAGGAAGGACAGGCCGTTCCTCTTTCTCGGACACAACCCTAAGGGGGGATCATTCCCTTAGGGAGGACAGAGAAGCGATGAATACTCTGATACGGACATGATCCCCCTATATAGCAGGGGGAGCATGGTCACACAGAGGGAACGCCCATAGGCAGGGGATGATGGGAGCATATAGGGGTTCTACATTTAGTTTAGGTTAGAAAGGCACACAATCAAACCGATCCCCTATATGGTCCCTGAAGGCGAAAAACACTTGCATCACAGTAAACAGTATGATAAATAATGCCACTATCTTCATAACTTAACCTAGGATCACTGGAATATATCATGCATGAACACTGGTGCTAGGCAATCTGGCCTAGGGGTTAAGCTAGCAATCTAGTATGGGGTCAGGCGATGACCGGATAATAGAGCGTTAAAACATGATATATGAAGTTCTTAGCCATGAAGACTAAATAACTAACAATATCAATTAGTTAAGAGGCCGGAGTAAGCTGTTCAGACTAGCTAAATAAGGCATGCAAGAGAACAGTGACGCCATAAAATGGCGTGTCCGGTAGTAGCACAGCTCCGCCAGAAAACACGAAATATCTCGAAAAGTATAAGTTACTTTACTGCCAGAGCTTATTTAAACAATACTGGGACCTGGTACTCATCTTTCCAGAAGAAGGCGAGGCCGAAGGTAGCGACATTACGAAAATGCAAGCCGATAAAAAACGCACAAAGGGAAATCCGTCTATGCAAGGCAGCTACTAGCAGAAGGATGGAGACGGACGTGACGTCATTTAGCAATGGCGCCCGTTTGTTTACGTTTCGAGTACCAAAAGTAGCCACGGACGAGTATAGCAGTGGAACGGCTCCCCAGTTATTCTTCGCCCCTTCCATATCGGAGTGTTAACTCTATATAGGGTGCAGAGAGCTATGTGGCGTGTTAATACGTGCGTCCCCTGTTGATATACGATGTCTTAAAGAGAAACCTTTAGGATACTCGCTCCAGAAGTAAGAATTCTGTGATAACCTGTGGTTAAATTCTCTGGGAATATCCTAGTAGTCAATATACCCAAGGAAGCTACCAAAAAGGAACCTTCCATCAGGACGTCATGGCTTGAGCCCAAAAAAGTTAATTCTTAGAAATAACGTAAATTTACATAAACTGACGAATGAAAAATACAATGAAATAAATGACGAAAGTGTAACGTAATATACATACAAAACTTATATCTACACGAGAGGAACTCATCTTATGAGCTGGCTATTCACATCTTAAATGCACATATGATATACATAAATAAAATATTTACCTTACACTAGACCAGCTTGTAAGAATTACATATATATATATATATATATATATATATATATATATATATATATATATATATATATGTATATATATGTATATACATATATATATATATATATATATATATATATATATATATATATATATATGTATATACATATATATATATATATATATATATATATATATATATATATATATATATATATATATATATATATATATATATATATATGTATATATATATATTATATATATATATATATATATATATATATATATATATATATATATATATATATAATATATATATATATATATATATATATATATATATATATATATATATATATATGTGTATATATATGTATATATAAATATGTAATATATATATATATATATATATATATATATATATATATATATATATATATATATTATATATATAGATATATATATATATATATATTATATATATATATATATATATATATATATATATATATATATAAATATGTATATATATATATATATATATATATATATATATATATATATATATATATATATATATATATATATATATATGTATATATATGTATATATAAATATATATATATATATATATATATATATATATATATATATAAATATATATATATATATATTTGTATATATATATTATTATTGCAAGATGCCATAAGTCCAAGTGCTCCAACAGGGAAAAATAGCCCAGTGAGGAGAGCAAATAAGGAAACAAATAAACTATATAAGTAATGAAAAATTAAAATGAAATATTTTAGAAACATTAGCAACATTAAAACAGGTATTTAAAATATAAACTATAAAAAGACTTATGTAAGCCTGTTCAACATAACATTTGCTGCGAGTTTGAACTTTTGAAGTTCTATTGATTCAACTACCTGATTAGGAAGATCATTCCACAACTTGGTGACATCCGGAATAAGACTTCTAGAATACTATGTATTAATGAGCCTCATGATGGAGAAGGCCTGACTTTTAAAATTAACTGCAAGCCTTGTATTACGAAAAGTATGGAACTGTCCAGAAAAATCTGAATGTAAAGGATGGTCAGAATTATAAAAAAATCTTATGCAACATGCATAATGAAGTAATTGGATGATGGTGCCAGAGATTAATATCTAGATCAGGAATAATAAATTTAATAGACCGCAAGTTCCTGTCCAACAAATTAGATGAGAATCAGCAGCAGAAGACCAAGCAAGAGAACAATACTCGAAACAAAGTAAAGTGAAAGAATTAAAACACTTCTTCAGAATAGATTGATCCCCAAAAATCTTGAAAGACTTTTTCAATTAGCCAATTTTTTGTGCAATTGAAAAAGTCCTAGACCTAGTATGTTTCTCACAAGTAAATTTGCTGTCGAGAATCACACCTAAAATTTTAAATGAGTCATGCAAAGTTAAAGAAACATTATCAATGCTGAGATCCAGATGTGGAGGAGACACGGTCCTTGACCTACTTACAATCATACTTTGAGGTTTGTTAGGATTCAAGTTCATACCCCATAATTTGCACCATGCACTAATTTTAGCTAAATCTCTATTAAGGGATTCAGCAATTCCAGATCTACATTCAGGAGATGGAGTTGATGCAAAGAGAGTACCATCATCTGCATATACAACAAACTTGTTTTCTAGAACAAACCACATGTCATATGCATATAGAATGAAAAGTAATGGGCCAAGAACACTACCCAGTGGAACACCAGATATCACATTCATATACAACTCTGCAATCTAATATATACATTTTCAATAAGGATAAGAAACGACCCACCCACTCCCAACTGATTGAGTTTGAAAACAAGGTCATCATGATTAACACGGTCAAAGGCAGCACTAAAATCAAGGCCAATCACACGAACTTCCTGCCCACAATCAAGGGCTTTCT